>NC_071657.1:4654289-4960071 GCF_014839835.1 Dryobates pubescens
TTGCTTGCTACAGTGGCAAAGAGCATCTCTCTAGTGCTCCTGTCTGACCTATTGGTGTGTTGAATCTAGATGTTCATCAGTGGCATGTTGGCTCTCCCATCACAGGGCAGATGGGACAAGAAGAATTGCTTCAACATTTGTATTCAGCAGATGTCTCTTTGGAAAACAAAGTGCTGGTTACATCTGGACCACTGCTTAAAGGCAATTTTTCCTCATAATAAGAAACATTTGTCAGTGATTTGACAGTCTTTGCCTTTTATTGTCCTGCTTTCTTTCTTTTCTCTTATTTCCCCCCTCCTCCTAGAGGACTTGCTTGATCACAAACTCCTAGAAACGTTGGTGTATGTTCACTGTTCCACTGCTGGTGAAGCCAGTGAACCTCTGCACTCACACAGCCAAGGGCTCACACAGAGAATGCACTTTTTCCCATTTTGAGCCTCTTTTTGCCTTACAGCAGACAGTGACTTGCTGACTTTTGCCAATGCTTTTTTGATCTCTCTGAGGCTTTCTGCCTCTTCTGTGTCTGTTTATGTTCCTTGTCATTCTTACTCTGTCAGTGTTTGTTCAAATTGTTCCCCTGCAGGACCTGTCATCTGTTCTGCAGAGGATGTGCACTCTTCCCTTAAGTGGCAAGTTAATTTGTTGTAAAAAAAAAAAGAGTGTTTCTATATGGACAATTATAGCAGAAATGGAAATGGACTACTCTTTGTGTTTTAAAGAGAGATGAATGGATTAAGAATGAATCCCTTGCTATTTTCCATAGAGACCTGGTAACAGCCTTCCAGTACCTGAAGGTCAGTGCTTTTAGGTACCTTTTCCCACTCTGCAGGGAGATAAAACATAAGGATTTGTTTTCACACAGAGAAATACAGATGTCTGAAATGTAAATAACATATGAGTTGCATGTGGCAGCACAATATATAGTGTGAAATTGTGAGTAATTTTCATTCTACTTTTGTTTGTTGTTTGGTTTTTTGGTTTTTTAATGGAGAAGAGGAGGAGAAGTGGAGGAGAGAGAGGTCCTGAAACACTGTGGAGCAAAGGGACGAATATCTGACTTCCTTCAAGAGATACTGACATGGAGTGCTCAGCCATTATCATTTTAGGAACAGGGCTGTTGCTAAGCAGCATTTCACATAATCTTGCTCAGCTTTTGTGTCTGAAGAAAATTGAGGCAAGGAGAAGTTTGGAAAGCTACTGAGGAAAAAATAGCTTCAGTGCAGAACAATCAATGGCGCACCTGACCAGAAAATAAACTATCAATGGGGACAGAGATACCAAAGCTACTTATAGATACTTAAAAGCAAACTTATTATTGCCAGGTATGTTTAATTGGTTTCACACTGGTTTCCCTATATCTCTGTGTGTTTTAAGGAAGGCAGCACTGCCTCCTTGGCTCTGATTGCTATCACAGTATCACAGTATAACTAAGGTTGGAAGAGACCCCAAGGATCATCAAGTCCAACCTGTCCCAACAGATCTCACAACTATAATATGCACAATCCTCCCTGCTCAGTAAGTTTTAACAGTAGAGTAAATAAAAGTATTTCCTTTCCTTTATATGATTTAAGTAATCAATAAACTCCACACAGCCTGCAGAAGCACTGAGAAAATGAGTGCTATCACTTTGCAATTTTGCACGGGTGCCTACAATAAAAGCTTAAAGCAGGGAATAATTCCCAGATACCTTTTAAAGTCAATAACCATGTATTGACTTAAATACATACTGCTGTGTCTGGTGTACTATGTACACCGTGTCTGCCAAAGTACATGCAGTCACCATATTATTTTCCTCTTCTTCTCTAATTCAGTGATAACAGTATCGAGCCTGATACTCTATCATCATATTACTCTTACTCAGGTGTAATAATCTAAAGAATCCAGCCTGGCATAGTACAAAAGCAGGAAACGTGTTTTTGTGTTGTGAAAAATCACAGGTCAGATGAGTGACTGCAGTTATTGGCGCTATCAATCGTAACTGTAATGTCAGCTCCTGGTGTTTTTTATTGATCTTACAGTGAGAGTAGTGTTTTAGATGCTACTCAGATGGCTATATTCTTTCTGCTGACTTACATCAGTTACTATAGCAGAGTAAATGTGACACCGGAATAGTAAGTGCAGCTTGACAGTCTGACAGGAAAGAGCTTTCCTCTTAAAAAGACCAAACATAATTCATAATGTTGAGGAAGGCAAAACCAGGGAACAAAATTGATCCAGGGAGTCATACTTAAGCACACATTGACACAAAATCTCTACCAAGCTTTAGCAGACAAATTGATTAAAAAACCCACAGGAAAATAAACATTAGTGGTCATTAATCATTATTCTAAGTTTATTAAAGAAGAAATAAAGAAAAAAATGAGGCCGGACACAGGCACACAGTAATTCCATTAGCTATGAACATTCTTAGGTCTTCCTGTGTAGAAGATTTCAGCAGAGCTTAAACTTTTTCTTTCATGGAGACTTGCTTTGGGGGGAAAAAACATAACCAAGTATCTTACTCCCCAACCCAAGAGATGTTCCCACTTCACAGTACAGATTTTAAGTCTTTAAGGTTGATGGACATGTTCTACCCTACTTTCTCAGAAGAAATAATTGATGGAAGAGTCTTGGGATAGAAGTGATCATTGAGACTGCTGACTTGCAATCAATCTGATTTCTCAGATTTGTCATGAGGCTCCCTGTCTGTGCAACCAAGTCCAAGACATCTTACTAAATGGATAAGCCATCAGTATACTATAAACAATTCGGTATCAGATTAAAGTGATGATAACAAAAACAGTAGTCTCATTTGCTATCAGCTGCATGGCAAAATCCATCACTCTGTGGCACAGAAGGGTGCTTTTTCTTGCTGTTCTCTCTTAATCTTTGTTCAGTCTGACTCCCGTTGTTAGTGGCTTGCTGGCAGGGATGGACAGAATGAGAAAGACTTGTGTTGTAAAGTTGAGTGATGGGATCCCATCAAAATGTTCATTGCTGAACATTTTACATTCCTTTTTTCTGGAAAGTGGAAAGTACGTTTTCATCACGGCTTTCCAAATGTAAAACATCTGTGGCTGTCATCCTTTTCTTTTCTCAGCACATTCATGAGATTGCTTGGCTAGTTTTAACTCATGAAAACGTGCTCTGCTTCTCTGCATACCAGCATATGATTTTCCTCAACTTGAAGGTTTTCTTGTTTTGACTGTATAACACAATATTCCAGGATAGATTCAAAAGTACCTTATCTCAGTCTTGCTAAAACAAGCCCTGCATTTCCTCATGTGCATTTATTGACAGACCACACGTGAACATGCAGCTGCAGTTGACAAGGGACTCCAGGAGAACTTTCTATCCTGGCATGTTCTTTGGGGTGCAGCAAGGTGATACAGACAGTTTCCCTAAGCAGCCAGACTGTAGAAGACACCTGTACCCCACCCCCCCACAGTGTGCACTAAGAGCTGCGCTGAGGCAGAGGGCAAGTTCTTCAGCCATATGGCCAGACAGGTCCCATGTGCACCTCAGCCACGAATGCTCACCTAAAGGCACGTGCCCACTGTAACAGTTGAAGAAACAGAAACAGGTTAAGAAAAAAGCAAAGTATTGTTTCCATAATATGTTGAACAAACTGGACTTCAGCAAGGCCTTTGACACCGTCCCCCACGGCAAACTTCTGGCTATGCTGTCAGCTTGGGGCTTGGACAGCAACACTCTGTGCTGGGTTAGGAACTGGCTGGAGGGCGGAGCTCTCAAGGAGCACCAACCAGTCCAAGGATCACGTCACCTGTGATGATTTTTCATAAGACTCTATGGGGGCTTCAGTCTGCCTGGCAAAGTAAATCACGGGGAACTCTGTTCTCTAAGCTGTGTTTCCACAGTGTAGGGGTCAGGGCTTTGGCTGTCTTGGGTGTCTGTGAGTCACTGAACTGAGCCAGTGGTCGTGGCATCACCACCTTGCATGGTTTGTGACATCACAATGGGTGAGCAGCTCTAACTGCGGCACTGGGCAGCAGTGCCTCAGTAGAGCTTCGGCTAACGGTAAGTGTGGGTGTAGGGAGGTGTCTCGGTGCGGAGAGGGAAAGAAACTCAGTTCTTTTGACCATTCCTGTGTTGTGAAACGAGAGGCACAAAGGAGGCCAAACTATCAACAGCTAGACTATTTATTACACAACTAAAGGGGATGGATCAGAAACAGAGAGAGAGAATATAGAGAGGGAGAGAAAGAATGGATATAGGGAGAAGAAGGAGAAAGTAGGAAAGGAATTATATTAGCAGCGGTCGGAGGGGCAGAGAGGGTTTTCGGAGTCCAAGATCTGTTGTGTTGCCCCGTGATGTTTCCAGCGTGTGGTGCCGTCTCCGTGCTTCTGTCTTGCCAGTATTACTCAAGTCTTTTTATACAGCTTTTAGTCCTTAGGTAAGTGCCCAGGTGTTGTCCCCCAGGAAATCGTCCCAGCAAATCATCCTTAGGTAAGTAGCCAGCTATGGTTCCCCAGGAAATCATCCCAGCAAATCATCCTTAGGTAAGTAGCCAGCTATGGTTCCCCAGGAAATCGTCCCAGCAAATCATCCTTAGGTAAGTAGCCAGCTATGGTTCCCCAGGAAATCTTTCTGTGTATTCCTTTGTGTTTGGGGAGGGGTCTGGATGGATGGGGGTGTGTGTGTGTGTGTGTGTGTGTCCGCCTCCTCATTCCCCATTTACCTGCCCACAGACTCATCAGGAAACAGGTGGTGAGTCCATTGTATCACCATCCTCCCTTCCTGGGGTATCTGATGGCTAGAAATGATCTTGTCCTGAAGGTGTCCATGCTGGGCCCTTGGGTCATGGTTGTAGGCCAGCTGCAGTCCAGTTACCCTTTGTTGGGCCATATCTCAATTCACAATGCAATCACAAGGTGATTTGCATGCAGGATTGGTAGACAGGATTCCTACAGGAGGGGAGGGTGGATGAGAGGTAGCTCCCTGGGGGGTAGGAGGCATCACCCTGCACTGACACAGCAGGTGCTCACAGGAGCACCCTGAGCTGGGTGCTGCTGATGCTGGGCTGGATGTAGACCCTTGCAGCATGCCAGATGCCTGCAGCCCTTGAGGCCCTACCTGTACCCATACTTTGCTGCTCCTGTGCTTGGTCTCCACCACTAATTCCCTCCTTCCCAGCCCCACTGAATCCCTTCTCTCCCTTCTCCTGCAGGCCATGGCTGCTCCAAAGTTCCTCACTTTGCTTCTGCAAGGCCTCCTCCTGTACTCAGGGAAGGTTCTTGAGAAGCTGGATGAGGCTGCTTGGAAGCGCATGGAGGAGCAGGAGCAGGAGATGAACGAGGAGATGACTCGCCTGATGGAGGAGATGGAGAGGAGAAGCCAACTGCGCAGGAACCTGGTGCCCATGATCATGCAGCAGAGCCCTGAGGAGCAGAGCATCATGACCTGGGGAGCTGTGCTCTTTGCTGCCATTGCTGGAGTCCTTATCCTCCTGTTTTGGCTCTGGCGGTGGCTCAGGAAAACAAGGCCTGAAGCAGACTCTGGTGGCAGCGAGAAGGAGATCTTGGACAACAACACAGACAAGAAGGACAAGGAAGAAGAGGAAGGCAGTGATAGAGAAGGTGTGGAAAATAAGCAGCAAGGAAACAGGATTACTTCGGGGTGCATTGAGTGGCCTGGGCAGATAATGATGTCCAGGAGCAGGGTAGTGAAGGAGCTGGTGGATGACCTCCTGCGATTCCTGCGAACGCGCCTCTCAAATAGTTTCGTGCCAGTGCTGCAGCCTGCCATAGGTGTGGGCAGCGCCTTCGAAGGCTGGAGTCCCTGTGAGGCAGACGACGCTGTCTACCAACTGCTTGTGCCCCTGGAGCCCCCTGCTGGGCACAGCTTCCACCGGGAGCTTGCCACGTTGGGGCGGATTCCAGCCAGGGACTACCGCATCCGTGTGGTGCTGGAATGTGCCTGCAGGGTCCGGAACATGCTGTGCTTCATCCACAGCCCCAAGCATCACGTGCGCATGAAAAATCGGCCACCATATATGCTGGACTTCCTCTGCACCGAGTTGTACCTAGATGTGGAGAAACTTGCCCTCTGGTTCCGGAGGTTGGTGAAGCAAGCCTGCGTGGCATTGCCTCGGGCTCGTCACTACAAGATGGAGGTGCTGCCATACAGCCAACGCACCTGCCAGCTGAGGCTGACAAGCGGCTCTGGAAGTCGCCTCTGCATTGAGGTGCTCTTTGGGGTGCAGCTGGGATGTACAGACATCTTCCTCACCAGCCACAGTGCAAATGACACCTACATCCGCAGCACAATATGGCAACTGAGCTACGCTGTGGCAGAGAGCAAGTTCTTCAGCCATATGACCAGCCAGGTGCCACAGGGCAGTTTCCATCTCAGATGCCTGCATCTCTGCACCCGCATGCTGAAGGGCATGGAATTCTCTCCCTACACCTTGAAGACAATTGTCATGCACTTCCTGAACACCAGACCTTTGCCCAGCTGGTGCAGAAGGGGCTGCTTCTGGCAGGTGGTGGATATTCTAAACTTCCTGCACCACTGTCTGGAACAGAAACAGCTCAACCATTTCTTCTTTGGCAATAAAAACATGCCTGAGGAGATCATCTTGCCCGAACACTTCCAACAGTCTGAGCCATTTAACATACTGCAGCATGTGTTGAAGAATCCATATGTCCATCCCAGGGCATTGAGACTGTGTGAGCAGCTTCAGAAGGACCTCATGAAAAGGCTCCCAGACTGATGTCATGGACACCACAGCTGTGTGTCACCATCTGGACAGTGAATGTCAGCTCTTCTATGGTGTCCATGCCTTCCAGCATCGCTCCTCTGTCCACAGTTGGAAATAATTGTTGCCTTTGAGATGAATAATCAGAGTGTTTGAGCAACTGCTCCATCTGTGCCTGTGCTTCATTTTGTTGGGAAATGTGGGCATAGGTCGCTGACTGCTCAGTTCCTACAGAGTGGGCTGAGCACGTTGGCAGAAGAGCTGATGTGGAGGGCTGTGTTTTCAGTGATTCTGTAACTAAGGCTCCCTAACAGGTCTCCATGGCTGTACCATGGAATAATTGCAAGAAATTCTATCCCTCTGCAGCTTTGCAATCTGCAGCTGTGCAGGCAGGAAGTGTGAAGTGTGTCTCCTTGGCCATTCCTGGGGAGTCATAAGCAAAGCAAGGCCTTGGAACCCCTATGGCATTTTCCTTGGGCAATGCCAGTGAGCTACAAGATCTTTGATCTGAACTTCAAGGTCCATAATACTTTGCCCCAGCCAGTACATTATGTATGCACTGGTTAGGATATGTGAAGTCACTCTTTTCTGGTAGTCCTGACTCCTCTGGTGTGTATCAATTGACACCCACACTGCCCACTGCCTGCTCCTCACCTCCAGAGCCCCACACCTATTGTGTACTTGCACCTAGGAAGGCATGGTGGGCAGGGAGAGGGTTCACTTGCCTCCACTACTGGGACAGGTGGCCACTGATTGCTTACCACTGGAGCCCTGTGAACATCCTGATGGGGGAGGGATGCAGAATCCCTTTGATCCTGGGCTTTTCCTATTAGCTGTGCATGCACCTGCCTTGGAAAGCTCAAAGCATGCATCCAGCAGTCTGTCTCTTGCTCCCACTCTATTGTGTCCCTCAGCCTATTTACAGAATAGACTAGAATAGAATAGTCCAGGTTGGAAGAGACCTTCGAGATCATCGCGTCCAACCCATTATCCAACACCACGTAATCAACTAAACCATGCGACCAAGCACCCTATCAAGTCTCCTCCTAAACACCTCCAGTGATGGTGATTCCACCACCTTCCCAGGCAGCCCATTCCAATGGGCAATCACTCTCTCTGTGTAGAATTTCTTCCTAACCTCCAGCCTCAACCTCCCCTGGTGCAGCCTGAGACTGTGTCCTCTTCTTCTGGTGCTGGTTGCCTGGGAGAAGAGACCAACCTCCACCTGTCCACAACCTCCCTTCAGGTAGTTGTAGAGAGCAAGAAGGTCTCCCCTGAGCCTCCTCTTCTCCATGGTAAGCAACCCCAGCTCCCTCAGCCTCTCCTCATAGGGTTTGCGTTCCAAGCCCCTCACCAACTTTGTTGCCCTTCTCTGGACACGTTCCAGCAAGTCAACATCCTTCCTAAACAGAGGGGCCCAGAACTGGACACAGGACTCAAGGTGGAGCCTAACCACTGCAGTGTACAGGGGCACAATGACCTCCCTGCTCCTGCTGGCCACTCTGTTCCTGATCCTGGCCAGGATGCCATTGGCCCTCTTGGCCACCTGGGCACACTGCAGGCTCGTGTTCAGCCTACCGTCGACCAGTACCCCCAGGTCCCTCTCTGCCTGGCCACTCTCCAGCCACTCCCACCCCAGCCTGTAGCACTGCATGGGGTGCTCTGTCTTAGCTCTACCACCAGTCGCAGCATGTAGCCCAAGTTCTCTCACCTCACACAGGCACTTCCTCAACTTCCATCTACTTCCAGCGAGAGGCTGTGAGACTCTCTGCAGCCAGACACCTGGATGGCTGCATGCTTTGGGGGAAGCTCCGGTGGAGGCAATGCAGCCCTTGGTGGCAAGCTCGGACAAAGTGTCCTTCTTGCAGGTAGACACTAGGGCTAAAAGTCCTCGCAGCAGATGAGCTTACCAGCTTACATGTGGAGCTGGCAGAGAGGCTTCACCCTGTCTGTGCCAACATGAGTCCTACTTGCTCTGCACTGAGGTTTAAAAAGTCTTTGGTGGGCACCGTTTTATTCAACAGTGCCCCAGAACCTCTTCATCTGCTTGTTTCAGCTTCTAGCAGCACTTAATAAGCACGTTTGATAAGCATTGCAGTAACGTGCCCTTTACATGAGTGCATGAAACCCCCATTTCAGACAGCATGCTTCAAGTTAGAATGGGACACTGGGGCTCTGGAAACTGAGGGCAAAGCACTTGGTAAGGTGGCAACCATTGGGAATGTGGGGCAGTTGAAAAAAAGAAACATTATCAGGGATTAAACATGGTTCAGATAGTTACCCAGATAACAAAAGCATGAGGTTTTGTGTTCCTACAGACCTCTTAGCATAGCAGAGAAGGAAGAAAACCTCACAATGTCTTACCTGTGGAGCAATCTTCCTGAACACTTGTGCCTGATGATTCTGCTTTCGCCCCTCTTGGACAGGATGCTAGATCTCTTCTAACTCTGTACTTGCCCTGCAAGACTTTGGCCAGAACAGTGCCTCTTGAAAACCTGGAGATGTATTTGATGGTTTGGAGACAATCCAGGTGTCCTGTCCTGGCAAAGGCTCTATCCCAGTTTGATTTGAATGGTCACACCCTCTTTGCCACTTTGCTCAATTTTTGGCTTAGCTGGAGTTTCTAACCAAAATGAGGATTATATGGCAAGGAAAGAATACTGTCATCTCAGAAACTCTCTCCGGTGAGGTTCTCAGAGTGCTCTTGCAGTCTCCAGAAATTTGTCGTGAATCTAATGTTTTACCATACCTCGTAGGAATAGCGAGAGCCACAGCACAAGAAGCAGCTCTAAAAGGTGCTCCCTACTGAGTCAAGGTTTAGTTTCTCCCTAGGGAGAGCATAAGGCTATAATAGGGCCTCTGACAGAAAGTGGGGAAGAGTCTCTTTCCTCGTAGGGCCAAATGCAGCCTTTGAACAGAGCTCTTCTAATTTCATCCAAACTGCAATTCTTATCATTCTCACATGTCAATCCTTAAAAGTGAACAAGATGTTAATTTTGGTACTGTAAGATTGACTCAGTTGCTGTTCCCAGCATGGGCAATGACTTAGATTGGAGTAGTGAAAACAAAGCAGCTCATTGTTCCCTGCAATGGGTCCTGCGAGTACTCTGAGGCGGGGGTCAGCAGAACTGCAACCCTGGACTTCCAGCAGGCAGACCTTGACATCTTTTGGAAACTGTTTGTCTGACAGAGTCCATTCCGAGGCGGTTTTGAAGGGACAGGGAGTCAAGGAAGGGTGGGCATTGTTCAAGGAGGTAATTCTGAAGGCACAGCAACAGGCTGCCCACGTGTGCCTGAAGCTGAGTCCCAAGGAAGAAGGCCAGCAGGGCTGAAGAGAGAGGGGTTTTTGCAAGTCAGAGAAACAAAGGAGTGGCTATGGCCGCTGGAAGAAGGGCCAGGCCACTCAGGAAGACTACAAGATTGTCATGGGGTTATGCATGGTGAAAATTAGAAGGACCAAAGAGCAGCTAGAAATCAACCTGCCTTCAGCTGTTGAAGACGAGAAACCAATGAAGGATGAAGGAGGATCTCCATCCTTGCTTGGATGCAGGGGGGAACATAGTGCTAAAGGATGAGCCTTTGAGGTACTCAATGCCTTCTTTACTTCAGTCTTCAGTACTAAGAGCAGTAGTTTAGTGGCTAGCAGACCCATGAGCTGGAAGAGAGCGATGGGGAGCAGAATGAAAGCCCCCACAACCCAAGAGGAGATGGTTAGTGATCTCTTGCACCATTTAGACATACACAAGTCTATGGAGGTGGAAAGTGGAAAGGAGGCTTGGGGGAGATCTCATTGCTCTCCAAAACTAACTGAAATGAGGTTGCAGCAAGGTGGCCTTGTGTTGCAGCAGGGGAGGTTTAGACAGGATATTACAGGGAAGCTCTTAACTGAAAGAGATAGCAAGCACTGGAACAGCCTGCCCGAGGAAGCAATGGCTGAATCCCCAGCACTGCAGGTGTTTAAAAGGTGTGTAGATGCTGTGCTAAGGGACATGGTTTAGCATCAGACTTGCTAGTGTTAGCTTAGTGGTTGGAATCAAAGACCTCAAAGGTGTTTTCCAAAGGCAACAACAACTTCATTTCTTCTGACACAGTAAGATAGCAAGGTGAATTTTTATGTGTGGCAAATGAAGAAGTAGAAAGCTGACAGTGAAGATTTTCTATCCTTCTTTGAAAGAGCAAAGCCTGTCTGTAGGTGCCGTCTAGTTTGTGTATGAATGTGCCTGTGAACATATCTGAAGCTTCTGGCCAGGCATGTTGTCCACAGGTTTGCATACATCTTTCCTTGAACATGGTTATTGCACAAATAATCTGTGTTCCACACAGGGAGTGGACAGGGGGCTCCATCCTTGTCCACCTTGTCTCCTGAGACTATACCTGAGAAAGGGATACGGGGCACCTTCCACCATTAGCACAAAACTGAGAAGCAAGGGAAAACCAACAATATCTCTTATTATCCCAGTCATTTCAGCCCTTTGATTTTCAGTGCTCATGATGATGATGAATGTTTTACTTTTCTGGTACAGGGCATAAGAAGCCATGGAAATTCAGCAGGCAGAGAGAACCTTTAGAATAACATAGCTATCACCCAGCCTTTGAATGCTGATTTCCTGCACCCTTTTGGCTTTTCTTTTTCCTCTCTAATTGTGTCTCTTAGTACTGCTGAGAGATATGGATTCATGCTGCTGTTTCATTGATTCTTTGATGGCAAATGGAATGCTGCCATGATAGCTTTTATTCCTGTCCGGTTACTTCATTACCTGACTGAGACGCCAACAGACACCAAGCTGGTTTTGTTTGCGGTCTCCATGTCTTGCGCCCAAAAAGCTTGGTTTGTCTCTTCCCATAGGTTTTGGTGTGGACTATAATTCAGCATAGTTCCATGAACATTTCTGAGATGGACTTGTTGTATTTGAACAACAAGCTCTGGTCCCAAACCAAGCGATCCTTCCATTTCTGAGTGCTTAGTTCGCTCATCCCATCGCAAGCCTTCATCTCTGTTTGTGCCTTTCATCTGCACTGACCTTCATTCATTTAAAAAGATTGCTTCCTTATGAATCTGATTTATCAGAACTTAAAGATTTGCCCAGTCACTTTTGATAACAGAAAACTGTGAACGTCTTACAAGACAGACTGTAAAGCAGGGTGATAGAAAGATACTTTGCTGTCTCTTGCTGCCTTGTCAGCTTTCTACTGCTCAGCTACAAAACTGGAGCAAGGACACATCAGTCGTGTCCTGATGGCTGATGGAGTCAGATCATTTGGCTTTCATTTGCTTCCTTTGATGGAGGCACTGGACTTGAGCACTCTTTCTGGTCTACTGTGCTACAGCACTGAATCAGCACTCCATGGTTTAAACACTAACCTGTCAAGGAAAAGGGTGTCAAATGCACATAAAAAGATAGGTAGGCAAACAAGAGATTGACTTGATTTTGTTCAAAATTAACTGTATCTGAACTGCTGTCATTGGAGGACACCTGATTTTGGTTTGGGGGCAGAGTCTTCAACTATTATAGACAGTATATTGTGAACAGCTGCTAAATTCCAGTAGCCCAAGTATCAATATGAAAATTACCTCAGTATGGAAAACAGACATTGCTTGGCTCTCCTCTATCATCTCTCTCTCTTTTTTCCCCCTGATATATTTAACTGTCATGTTCAGTTATGACCTATATACCAACCATCACTTGCTGAAGAGAAACTCTTACATGGGGAATGCTACCTGGGTATAGATAGGTTTCCTTCTGAGGGGAACTAATTTAAACACCTTAGCTAATCTCAGGAGGTTGGAGTTTGTTTCTGGTTTTATTTTCAGATTTTTTTCTAGTTTTCTCTTCTTCTTGTTATTTTTCCCTCTCCCAGAAGTCTTCTGCATTGTAACTCTTCCTCTCCTACTTGTTTTTAGTGCTAACTGAGCTTTACATCCTGACAATACAGGAGGATTACTCTAGTATAATGCATGCTGCAGCATGTTTACTTACATTGCTGCTTTGCTATAGGCTCTGATGGCATTGTCCAATTGCTTACTCAGCAGACTGTGGTAATGGCTTTCCTTCCCACCTATTTGTTACTCAATATGACAAAGTGCCTTAGAGATTCATCACTGGGTCTTTTAGTTTTCTTCCTTTTCCTAGAGATAAGCGATTCTGACCTAATAATTTCTACCTCTTCTGCTTGCTCACTGCCAAGCAAAGCTTTGGATCTGTTTGCACAAGTCCATCCTACAAAGCTCTAAAGCTCACTTTAATAAAAATAATAGCTAAGCTATTCAAATATTCACTACTGTCTATCATTAAAAGGACAACAGAGTGGCCACTCTGCTGACTAGCTTTCTGGGTGTTTCAGGAGTCAGGGAGGACGTTTCTCAGTTTGCGAGAACTGAATTTATCTAGGAGAAATGGACAGTGTCTTCCCTTTCAAAAGGTTCCTCATTTGCCATTTCACACCATAATGGAATGCTCTGTAAACTGCTTCTAAAGCAGCATTCATTAGACTCCAAAGGAATAGATGAAAATGCCAGATGTCAAAGTAAAAATATTAGCAAAGCTATTTAATTGATGAATAGAGGTAGGAATAGCTTTTTAGCATAAAATATTGCGTGTTTAACTCACTGTCAGGAACTGCAGAAATGGTAGGTTTATTTTAGCTGAGAATCTGCCTTGGAGAACTGGCTGTGCTGTTGAAGGCTAGAAATCTTCCCATAAGTCCCAAGAGCAAGGAGCTGTTTAATTCTAGCTGAGTTTTTAGGTTATTTTTTCTGTATGTTTCTAAAAAATGCTGCTGCTGACAGGGAAATGAAATGAAAACACCTCCAGGTAACACAAAATCCAGGCAAAGTTAAACCCTAAGTTTATGTTAACATGCTCAGTTCCAAAGGAGCAATTGAAATTGTGCCTTTTTACACAAGATTCATTTCCTAAGCAAGTAGGACCTTAGTGTGTTTCATGCAGAACCTTAGTATGGCCTTGTCCCGTTTGCCTTTCTTCAGATTTGACCTGTCTTCATTTCTGAGGGATACAAACATAGTGCTGCTGCCATTGGCATAGACAATGTCCCAGTGAAGAAGGAGAAAAGTAGGAATGTGGCCCAGGCTTCTGTCTCCTTCAAAAAAACTTTGCTGTCTCAACGGCTTGAGGGACACAGGGGATAAGTGGTGTCCATCAAGGGTCTGTACTGAGACAAGTGCTGTTCAATAGCATCATCAATGATCTAGAGAGTGGGATCAAGTGCACCCCCAGCAAGGTTACAAACGATACCAAGCTGAGTGGTGTGGTTGATGTGCTTAGGCAATGGGATGTCATCCAGAGGGACCCAGACAATCAGATGAATCTCATGAGGTTCAAAAAGGCCAAGTGCAAGGTCCTGCACCTGAGTCAGGACAATGTCCTCTTCCAGAAGCAGGGCGTGTGGGCAGGACACAAGGTGCTTCACTTTTACTGAAGGCATGATGGTGGCTACTTGCAGGAGGAAGACTGTGCTCTCTGCACCCACCAAAATGGATATTGGCATCCAGGCCATAGGTTGTGAGGAATGCCACAGCCTTTCACTGGCAACAGGGGGCAACACTGACTATGGGTGTGTGCAGTGTGAGCGGGTTTTTGACCTGCTTCGCTGGTTGGCACTGCTCCAGAATGATGTGATGGAGCTCAGGGAAGAGGTGAGTAGCTTAAGAAGCATTAGGGAGAGTGAGAAAGAAATCGATAACTTCCACAAACTGATCTTTACAAACACAGAACAGGAGCTGACAGTTGACAGTTGATGTTCAGTTTGGTAGAGGATTAAAATCTGATTGTGTCTCAGTTTGTCTGAAACAAATCCTAGATTTGTCAAGGCACTCCTTGACAGGATGAGCTGTTGAGCAGGGTAATTCAATCTGCAAAAAACCCAAACCAACCCCAAACAGCCCCACACCATCTCACAGTAAGATAAATAACTACACAGTGGAAAACAGATATCATTACTGGTGTTCAGTCCTCATGCTTCACACCTTGTCTGCCTTGCCTAGGCCAAGCATAAAGCTAAATTTTACATCTATGGAAGGACATAAAAAAAGGAAGAGTAATTGGAAAACAGAGCAGTTGAACCTTTTGACAATCATTTTAAGCATTCTCTTTGAAGCAGATGGCCTGAGTCAAATACCTGTTTTGGCTAAAGCTTTACATACTCAATAGAAATAAAAAAACTGCACAAGGTTTAAACCTAAACCAAACCAACCAACCCACCAAATGTGAACAAAACAGAAAACAGTCCCCACAAACAAACAAACAAAAACCCCAGACCAAATCACAATGAAAAAAACCCAACACACAACCCCCCCCAAAACAAACAACAACAAAACACACAGACACACAAAACCTCCAAGAAACTAAGCAGAGCAATTTAGAATGAGAATATTAGAATAGAATAAACCAGCTTGGAAGAGACCTTCGAGATCATGGTGTCCAACCCATCATCCAACACCACCTAATCAACTAAACCATAGGTGGGTTTTTTGAGTCCATAGCATTAAACTCTTATTGAAAGTACATTATAGAATAAAAAGGTACAGCTTCTCTTGAGCATTTTGGTATTAACAAAAGTGGGTTTTCTCCAAACTAAGAATAAAATCCTAACCTGGCTTATTTATGCAACACCTTTTTTTTTCCCTTTTCTTTTTTTGATAGTTACACGTAGGGTAGAGTGTATACATTTGTAGGCATAGAATCACAGAATCATAGAGTCAATAAGGTTGGAAAAGACCTCAATGATCATCAAGTCCAACCTGTCACCCAAGATCTCATGACTACTAAACCATGGCACCGAGTGCCACGTCCAATCTCCTCTTGAAGACCTCCAGGGACGGTGACTCCACCACCTCCCTGGGCAGCACATCCCAATGGCTATTGACTCTCTCTGGGAAGAACTTTCTCCTCACCTTGAGTCTAAACATCCCCTGGCACAGCTTGAGACTGTGTCCCCTTGTTCTGGTGCTGGTTGCTCGGGAGAAGAGACCAACCCCCACCTGCCTACAACCTCCCTTCAGGTAGATGTAGAGAGCAAGAAGCTCTCCCCCCAGCCTCCTCTTCTCCAGGCTAAACAATCCCAGCTCCCTCAGCCTCTCCTCACAGGGCTGTGCTCGAGGCCTTTCCCCAGCCTCGCTGCCCTTCTCTGGACACATTCAAGTGTCTCAACGTCCTTCTTAAACTGAGGGGCCCAGAACTGGACACAGGACTCAAGGTGGGGCCTAACCAGTGCAGAGTACAGGGGCACAATGACTTCCCTGCTCCTGCTGGCCACACTATTTCTGATAGAGGCCAGGATGCCATTGGCCTTCTTGGCCACCTAGGCACACTACTGGCTCCTGTTCAGCCAGCTGTCAATCAGTACCCCCAGGTCCCTTTCTGCCTGGCTGCTTTCTGACCCCAGCCTGTAGCACTGCATGGGGTTGTGGCCAAAGTGCAGCACCCGCCACTTGGACTTACTGAATGTCATCCTGTTGAATTCTGCCCATCTGTCCAGCCTGTCAAGGTCCCTCTGCAGAGCTCTCCCACCCTCTAACAGATCAGCTCCTGCCCCCAGCTTGGTGTCATCTGCAAATTTACTGATGATGCACTCAATCCCCTCATCCAGATCATCAATAAAGATATTGAACAGGACGGGGCCCAGCACTGGTCCCTGGGGGACACCACTAGTGACTGGCCTCCAGCTGGATCTGGCACCATTCACCACTACTCTCTGGGCTCAGCCCTCCAGCCAGTACTATACACAGTTCTGAAATCTAGGAAAATTCATCTGAACAGGGTTTATATTTGTTTAGACTCCTTGGGACTGCATTCAACACTTTTCTGGCAAGCAATCTCCCGAACTCCTATGCTATTCATTAGAAAGACGAGAAGCCTGAGAGTATTCCAAATCATCACCAGGGTTACTACAAAAAATGACTGAAAGTTCAATATACCCTGCCTGTAGTTCCAATGTCAGGCATCCATCCCAACGTGCTACAGGCAGATAAGTAGTAACAATTCCATTTGGGGGAGGGGCAAGGTCGGGGGGTGGTGGTCTCCTGATGCAGAGTCCGTTGGGTGATCAATGAAGGCATGAACCCCGTTGCAGCAGTGTTCCAGAAAAGCAGAGAGCAGAGAACCTGAGAAGTCCTCCCAGAAGACCTTTATTGCTGTGTTGTAGAATCCCTTGCATTACATATTCTTAGAGTCCCACTTACAGAAGTCCCAGAAGCCCTTAACAGATGAAGCAGCTAACAGAAGTCCTGAGTATACGCTTAGCAGCATCCTTACACCAAAGTCCTAGGCAGAAGAAGTAGCTAACAGAAACAGAAGCCCCCAGCAGCCCTACCCCCACCCCCTTATATCTAAGAGTGGCTGTTTTTATAGTCTTTGCTATCAACCAAGCAGTAAAATCCAACCAGATATAGAAGCTAAAATCTTTTCCCAGTAAGAGGTGTCAGCACGTCAAGGAGGTGGCTTCTGCAGCATGTTCCAATGCAGGGGTGACAACGTGAGGATGCTGTTCTTGGCACACATGGGTGTTCTTGTTCTGCTCTAGGCAGCGTGCAATTGGTCAGCTAAGAACTCCTGCACTCTGCACATACCCAGCAGCTGCCCTCAGAACAGTGGCTTCAACAGGGTGGAAGGAACTCACAGCACCTTATAAATCATATGGCTTGAAAATGCAGGAACCCCATTTTTTCCCAGAACTGTGAACTCTGTTTATGGATCCCTGATAGTTTCTATTTAAATTTCTGCAGACTTCTCCACCTTTCTCATGCATTCTAAACCAGATGACAATTCTTTCTTGTTCTATTCAACCCTTTTTTCTGGATGTGTGGTAGTTTCAGGCTATATCTTTACAATTTTGTTACAGATTTTGATCAGAAAAGTAGGAAAATGTCAATAAATTGACAATTGAAAAGGGAAATAAAGATAATTCTAAATTTAAGAAGGACATTGAGACTCTTGAAGGTGTCCAGAGAAGGGCAATGAGGCTGGGGAGAGGCCTCGAGCACAAGCCCTACGAGGAGAGGCTGAGGGAGCTGGGATGGTTTAGCCTGGAGAAGAGAAGGCTCAGGAGAGACCTTATTGCTCTCTACAACTACCTGAAGGGAGGTTGTAGCCCGGAGGGGGTGGGAGGGGCAGAGAGACAGCTTCCCTGGTCTCTTGACCACAGGCTTCTCGTGTTGTTTGTTAATTGTAAATATCTGTAAAATATTGTAAATATTGTATATTTGTATATATTAATTGCATTCCATGGGAGATTGTAGGTTGGCCTGGAAATACAGCTTTCATTTGCTTCCAGCTGAGCTGGTCTGGCAAAGTGAATGTTTGGGGCGTTAATTTCAACCCACCACAAAATGAAGGGCGCCTAAAGAGGCTTTGAACTTCAGGTGAAGTCTCACTTCTGGCACGTATGTGCTACACATGTCACAGCCCTAACTCGTTTGCTGAAGTTTTCTGCTTCATTTTGCAAGCTTGATGGAGAAAGTAATTTCTGCTCCTAAGGTTCCTATTTCACTGTTATCATTACAACAAGTATTAGAATTGGATTAGCATAAAATGGAGATTCAGAAATTTTGAGAACAATTGAAATAATAATCGCTTTATAAAGGCTTAATAAAGCTTTATAGCACAGAAATAAAGGGGAAGATTCCAGCTGAAAGTACCTGAAAATTGCAAGAACGGCCAAGATTCTATTTAAATGAGAGCTCTTCTACTCTTCTCCCCTACACAGCAAGAAATTCAGCAACCGCTGTCTGAGGTATTTCCATATTCTTCTTCATAACAGCCGAGTAAGGCTTCTGGGGTTTAATAGCAAAATACCCAAGGAGATGACAGAACAGAATAGTTCAGTTGTTCTTTCATTCTGCTTTCTGGCAACACAGAGTCTCATTCACATCATTTATTTGAAAAGTCCTGGAGTGTGCTCATTTCCCTTGTTAAGCAGAACGGCTCTGTTTACTTCCATCAGTGCACCAAAGCGGAGTAAAAATTATCATTCTCCCACATGTGCTTTACATCACAGTGACCTCTTAGCAGTAGAGTTGAATGGGCCCAGGCTATGCTATTTCCTGCTTTTCTAGCCAGCATTTACAGTTCCACATATCACAAACCCATGCATCATGACTACAGTTGGTTGGCATCCATGAGGAAGAAACAACCAACAAACAAATATGCTTGGTTAACACCCCTAAGAAATAAATAAATAGAATCTCATAAAAAAGAATTCAGGTGTTGAACATGTGGAATAGTGACTGCTTGCTGGTGGAGAAGGAGGAATACTTACTGATGGTTGTGCAAGTTTGTGTCTTCAAAGACATAAAGGGGGGGAGAACTTGATACTTTCCCACTCTCTTAGTGAGGGCAAGTCAAACAATTTGATTCTCACACATCCCAGAGACATATTCAATGAGTCAAGACACCTGGGAAGCCCCCAACCATACCTATAGATGCTGAATACTTTGGAAAGGTGCCAACAAAGGAAGATAGCACCCCAAACAAGAATCATGTCTGAGGAGACTAAAGGTCACTGTGAAAAGCACCAGCTCTAGAACTGACCAACGTCTGAACTGACCGAAGTCTGAACCTCCTAAGAAACAGAAGGATTTACTTTGAATTTTATATTCCAGATTCTCCTGATACTCTTAGTCATAAACAGCTGGTATGGTCTGAGAGTGATCTAGCCACCCTGAGGGTCCCCTTTAAGAAGAATTTTAGAGAGCAAGGGAGTCAATTCTGAAAACCTGCTAACTCAATGTGAGGGCCACTCTTACCCCCTTCTACTCCCAAGCTCCATGAAAATCACTCAATTTTAAATCACTTCCACTCTGTATAAACATATAGACATGGAAAGACATGGATTGATAGGCAGAATACTCTGTGGACAAGGAACTGGCTTGATAATCATACTCGAAGAGTGATGATGAATGGCTCAATAGCTAAGTGAAGACAAGGGATGAGTGGTGCTCCTCAGGGGTTGGCAGTGGGGACTGGTGCTGGTTAATGTCTTTGTTGAATGCAACTCTTAGCAAGTCTGCCAATGACACCAAGCTGTGTGGGCTGGTTATCAGAGGAAAAGATTCCCTACAGAAGGACCTTGACAGTCTGGAGAGGTGGGCCAATGCCAAGCTCCTGAAGTTCAACAAAGTCAAATGCAAGGTTTTTCACCTGGTTCACGATAATCCCAAGCAAAACTACAGGCAGAGTGGAGAATGGGTGGAGAATGGTCATCAGGAGAAGGATTTGGGAGTGCTGGTTAATGAGATGCTCAGCATGAGCCAGCAATGCGCACTTGCATCCTGGAAAGCAAACTGCATCCTCTACTGCATCAAAAGAAACATGGCCAGCATGATTCAGAGAGGTGATTCTGCCCCTCTACTCCATTCTTATGACACTCCACCTGGACTACTGTTTGCCCTTCTGCAGCCCCCAAAGAAAGAAGGAAATGGAACTGTTCGAGCGTGTCCAGAGGAGGGACACAAAAATGGTCAGAGGGCTGGTGCACCTCTCCTCTCAAGTCTGGTAGAGTTAAGTCTGTTCAGCCATGAGAAGAGAAGGCTCTGGCAACAGCTCATAGCAGTCTGCCAGTGTTTGAAGGGGGCTACAGGACAGCTGATGAGGGAATTTTTGAAAGGGTATGTACTGACAGGACAAGGGGGAATGGCTTCAAACTGGAAAAAGCTTAATTCAGATTAGAAGTTAATAAGAAATACTTTCCCACAAGGGTGGTAAGACACTGGAAAGTGTTGCCTAAAGTTGTGGAGGTTCCGACCCTGGAAGTTCAAAGCCTTAAGAAATCTGGTCCAGAAGGAGTTGTCCTTGCAAATGGCAGGAGAATTGGAATTAGATGATCATTAAGGTCCCTTTTAACCCAAACTAGTCTATGATTCTATGGTGCTGTGATTCTATACTCACACAAATATTTTAATCCAATCACGTTAATCACTTGCATTACAGTAAGTAATGCAGTGACCTTGTATCAAACTGAACCTCAATTAACCTTTGTTAATTTCTGCTAAATGCTATGAATTTCATTCAGAATTTGTCAAATTATTAATCTGCCTCAATAAACCACATTGCTGCCTTTTTATCTGGATGAGGTGACATGCACTCGCTCCACAGTGAGCAGGGTCTTAGAATTCCACAAGCGGTGATTTAAAGGAGAACGATCCTGTTGCCACCACAATATGCTCAACAGAACAGTAGGGAGACTAAGAATGAAATGGAAATTCACATTATAATTGTGAATTTTTTACCATAAACTCAGGAATCATCTGAAAGCAAGCTTGTACTCCCTGTGTACATTGTACTCAATACGGACACCAATTACTGACTGACAAAACTGCTAATAATCTAACTAGGAGAAGGCTGTATGATTCCTCATCGCTGTAGACAAGCAGCCTGAGCGACCATGAGTGAGGTTTCAGTGATTTCAGGTTGACTCAGTTCTGTAGGCACAAAACTACCTGGAGGGACAGGTAAACTGCAACAAAGGGTAAAATTACAGTTCCACTTCAACCATATACTGGAATGAATGACTGGGAAGTAGTTGGAGAAGTTAGCAACACAGCTTTAAATGCACCTCAGGTGGAGTACGAATCTCCTTTTTCCTTTGCTTACACATCACTTCCTTACAATCTAGTAGGTAAGGAGCCTTCCTATCTGTCAGTCTCTCCTGCACAAGCCCTTAAAACTGGGAATGGAAATGCTGTGCTTCCTTCATGACTAATTACCTGACATTATATGTAATCCAAACTTAAACAGTCATGTTTTGTTGTTTTTATCCTTAAAACTGGGAATGGAAATGTGTTTAATATCCAGAGTGGCAGATCTATGCATAGAATATGCCCAAACATCTACAATTTAAAGAGTCAGGAGTTAAAACTAGCATAAAACATAGCACCAAAATAGCTTGCCAAGTGTTGCACAAAGACCAGCAACATAACTGATACTGACATCTAGGATCTGACATACTCAGCATGTGGGCAAGCACTCTGCACAACTTCTCCTTCTGAATCCTTCAGCTGTCAAGAGATGTCAGTGTCCTTGAACTGTCCCCAGTGTGACCAACTGCAGTTGATTTATTTCAGCCTAACTATAAAAAATAACTACAAATGAAGCAGGGTGGGGAGGGGAATGGTCTTTATGTTAAACAAATACATAGGATAGTGATAGGATGAGAGGGAATGGCTTGAAGCTTGAGAAGGGTTGATTTAGATTAGATATCAGGAAGAAATTCTTTACAGTGAGAACTGTGAGATGCTGGAACAAGTTGCCCAAGGAGGCTGTGGATGCCCCCTCCCGGGGGAGTGTTCCAGGCCAGGTTGGATGAGGCCTTGAGCAACCTGATCTAGTGGCTGTCAGCCAAGGTAAACCCACTACAGCTGGGATATAAGTAGGGCAATGCAGGAACATCTTCCTAAGGAGAAAGGGGAAGGTAGTTTTCTGGAAAAGGTGTTCTGCTGTTATTACACAAGTGTTTGTTTTCTCCTAGTAGATGTAACAAATGAAAGATTGAATGTTATGTCTGGTAACCCAAGCAACTGATTCATTTTGATGACCCACACCCACTTCAGATTTGTGCAATTTTACTGTTGCATTATCAACTAAATAAGAATGTTTATTCTTCTTTAATGTGGTCGGTAAATAGTTTTCTGGATCATCAAGCTTTGATTTCAGTAATTATCTAGGGGTTTTTTTCATAGTGTTTGTTGGTTGTTAAGCCAGCCCTCTCAAGGTTTCAAAATTCTCAGCATGCCTGATTGTTATGACTGCCTGTCTACAAATTTTCATTCTCAATTACACATGCTGGAAACTATTAATGATTTGTTTTAAACCCCAAGAAAGCAGACAGAGCGACATGTGGTGAGAGCTTTCATTCTGTCAGTACTGATACACTAAATCATGATCACTTTAGAAATGAAACAATACCTGAGAATTCCTATGGTTTTAAAAATGTGCTTTTTCCAAAACATTTTTTTCCCCACAGAAACAATTGAAACCAGCAGGTGGTTAGTACCTCTGAAAAGTTCCTAAGAATTAACATACCAGTTCAATGAAAACAATTTCAGCTGTAGCCCATCCCTACTGGTAGCAGTTAGTGAATGAGAAGGGAAATAGGTCACGCTTTTCCCAGCAACAGTGAGTTTTGGGTCTTCTTGGCTGCACTGGGCTGTTATTTATGATAGCATTCAGGAGATCTATTCTCCATGATTTTGTATAATGACTTTCTGAACTTGTTTCTATTTCTTGACCCTGCAGCTCCTGGAGCAGAGTCTTCCATTGCATCTGTAGATGATAGGGCTGGAAGGAGAAGAAAATTCCCGTGGATTTGTTCAGTGTTAGCTGTCTTGTAATAGTTTGTGGTTCATCCTTCTTCCATTGGGTGAAGTAATGAATAAACCTACCTTGCTTGTCTTTTCCCCACTGTTAGAATCTTTGTGGGTCTTCATCTGTTAACTGACTTTATAAGCTCAAGAATTAGTTCTTTGAGATTACGGACTGCAGAAGAAAATTTCCAAGTTTCTTCTGAGAGCTGTTTATGAAAAAAAGAAGTGAGCAAGCAGCAGGGAAAGAAAGGAGAGCGAGACAATGCGCTGGGCCGCGGAGACTTCCCCCCACAGATACCTCCAGTCTCTGCCAAAAAGCAACTTACACATCCTAACTTTTCTTTCTATTGGTCTGGACGTGGAAAGCCATCGCCATGGGATTCCTCACAGGGCCCCCTGGATCTGTGTAATACGGCACTCCAGGCTGTTGTGACCCTGATGCAGCGTTGACTCGTTGTCTGGTGTAAGACACGTTAAAAGTAGGTTCTTCTACTAGTGGAGGAGGGTACATCCGCCGTCGGATGAAGAAACCGGCTCCGCAGCAGAACAGAACTCCCATCATCAAAAGGAACCAGAAATACCAGAGCCGCTGGATAGAGAGAGCTTACACAGCATCTTGAGCCACAGCAATCCTCACAGGAGCGACATATATAACATGTAGGATGGAATCCTTCAAAGTACCAGCAATGCTTTTTGGCCTCCGTGCACTCCCACAGCAGCGACAGCAGCAGCGCGATCCCGGGCTGGGAACGGTTCATCTCTCCTCCTCCTCCTCCTCCTCCTCTTCCCGCGGCGGCGGGGGGCTGGCCCCTGCCAGCTCAGGCTGTCACCGGCGCCATCCCCGCCGGTAGCGAGAGGGGACACGGCCACAGGCGCGGAGGGGCAGCGAGCAGGGCGAGCTGAACAGGCAGCCCAGAGGCAGGGGCGGCGAAAAACCAGCTCCAGGGGCAAAGGGGCGAGGCGGAGTAAATAAAGGGAACAGAGGCGGGGACGCGCAGGAGCGGGGCGAGGGCGGGCTGAGCCGCCGAGCCCCTCCGATCCCCTCAGCAACGGCCGGAGCCGGCCGGGCAGCGCCGCGGCGAGGCGAGGCGAGGCGAGGCACAGGGGAGCGCGGGGCTCGGGCGGGGTAATCAAGAAGTTAACATTTTTGAACCCACAGGAAACATCGTCCAAAAAACCTATTTACATAACTACAATAGCTTACATTTATGGCCACACACACTCCCAGCACGTAAGAAATTTAAAGCTAACCCGTTTCGAGTGAATAGTTGTTCAGCTTTTCTCACACCTATGCTTACTTTCATTATAATCTAGCAAAAATACATAGCAGAAAATCATAGTGCAGCAGAAAAAAATTACCATCGCTTTTCTAAGTTTTAGTAGGCCTAATTACTAATTCAACCCATTTACCATTACTAGTGTTGGAGAAGAATTTATCCACACCTGGGGACATGGTCTTAGATTTTGATTGGACTCCTTATACAAAACTAGGGTTAGGATCAAGATTAGGCTCCACCGGTATATGTTAACTTTGCCTCCTCAGCCTACCGGGTTGCAACCAGCAGCCGGGTATGGTATCTTCTTGGCAGCAGTTACATTCTCCAGGAAGCCTACAGATCCCTTTAAGACTTCAGATTTCAGTTGGAGTCTCTTCCCAGCACTCAGGGTAAAATACTCCTCGATTATAACAAAGACCATTTCTTACAACATTTCTTACAACAATCTAACAATCTAAAACATTTACAAGGTACCCATCCCCAGTGACATCAAGTCCCAGGATGTTTCGTACACGGAACGAAGCGGGGGCTTTCCTTGATGGTTTCTTGCAGTGCAGATTCGATGTCACACAATATCAGATATTTCAAAAGGTGGCTTGGTCTGGTGAGCTCCAGAGCCTTCAGACTGAGCTGTTACATTTATTTGAGTACCTGTCTGATCTGTCAGCACTAACTGCAGGCTCGGAGGTCCTTCAGACCATCTGCGTAAGTAATGTGGAATTCACGCTGAAGCAGGTTTTGCTCTTTCTGTGCAGTCAGTCAGGTTCAGAGGCCCATTTCCTTCTACTCACGAAATATGTGTCCCCCCTTTTTCTGCAGTACGGAGAGCTGTACCTGTTGTTAACAAAACCAAGAAAAGATCCTTCCCAGAGGGAAATTAGCGACTCTCCTTTCCCAGTTTTTATTAACACTTTACCCCCAGCTTGAATTTCATGGATGGGGAATCCCGAAGGTGGGATCTGGGACAAGACCAAAAAGAAAACGTTACTTTCTGGGCCTCCTCTACTAATAAGGCCGCTGCCACTAAAGCTTAGAAACAAATTGGCCCTCACCTACTTACAGCATCTAATCACTTGGAACAATGCCCAACAGGATTTTCACTTCCAGCCCAGTCCTGGGTAAACACCCCATATGCTGTTTGGTTAGATGTACTTACAAAAAGGTCAAATGGTTTGTCCATGTCAGACAAATTTAAAACAGGGCATCAACCAACATTCTTTTTAGTTAATCCAATCACTCATCATCTTCTGGACACCATTTAATGTTGTTATTATTGAGGGCTAATTTCTCAGATAGGAATTTTACCTTCTCTAACCTCTCTATCCATGATCGACAGTACCCCAGAAATCCGAGCAGCTGCCTGGTTTCTGACTTTCCCTGACAGCAGTTACCAACATTCCAGCTTTTGCCTTCTGTTGCTCTTCATCCCTCCTTACAAACCCCTTCTGAGCGTCACGTAGTCATTCCTCCAAACCTCTGTCTTGCCAATTCTCTATCTTTTCCAACTTCTTTCTAATATCTTCCCATGGTTTTGCCACAAACTGTGTCCTGAGAATTATCACTCCAGCTGCAGAATGGGGATCTATTCCAGAATACATCTGCAAGCTGCTCTTTAATCTTACCCTCCACTCTGTAGGAGGCTTCCTCTGATGCTCACTAGAGGCTTTATCAAAATTTCTGGGCACAGCTTCTTTAATTCCTTGTATTATTATAGTTCTCAGGTCTCCCATATTCTGTCTCCCTCGGGGCTGCTGATGGTGCCACTGAGGATCTTGATTCTGGTCTCCTGGTGGCCCCCCTTGATTCTGCCTCTCCCATATTCTCATGCCAGCCTGTCTGATCATGTTTCTTTCCTCTGCAGTGAATAGGATCCTCAAAATAGACTGCATCTCTTTCCAGGTATATATATTGGGATCAAAAAATTGGTCCAGCCTCCCAGCTACACCTAGGGGATCATCTAAGAGGGTGCCCATCTCTTTCTTGAAACTCTGGACATCTGATGTATTCACAGGGAGAGTGACAAATCCTATTCCTCCCCGATGCCCCCCCATAGGCACTTCCCTAAGTGGATGCAAACCTATATTACCTTCTTCTTGTTCATTCCTAACCCTGCTTCTTTGAGGTGGTGAATGAGCAGGAAGGGGGGCTGTTGGTTGCAGGGGACCCCTGTTCAGGTTCTGGGAAGGTGGTGGTGAGTTCTCCAAAGATTCACACTTCTCCCTTTCCTTGTCTTTGTCCTTATCCTTCTCCTTCTCCTCAGTTGTTAATGTAAATATGGGAACAGAGGTAGGGCATGAAGCCCTCATCCAAACAGCAACATATTCAGCTTCTTCCCTACTAAAATACTTCTTAGAATTCACATGATGCTTCAGAGCTCGGCAAATCCAATCATCAAAAGATCCAAGTATGGGCCAAAACACGTAAGGTCTTAATGGGTTTTTTGGCCATACTTGCACACAGTACTAAACCATTTTTTCCTTTGGTTTTCCTTTTCTCAGCTCCTCATCATCGCAATACTGTACCATCATCCCTAAGGCGCTCGGGGCGGGGGCAATGGGAGGGAGTTCCGATGACTTGCTTTTCTTTTGTCCCATTCTCCTGATCACTAATCACTGCCCGGGGATCAAAACCGAGCCGCGGCAGTGAAGCGCTGGCTCCGAGCCGCGGCAGGTGGAAACGCCGGCTCCCAGCCACTAGACGCTAAAGCACCAGGATCTCCCGGTTACCACAAGACAAATGCTACGTCCTTTCGCAGCGCCGGACCCGCTGCCGGAACACCGGAACCCGGGACACCAAACCCACGAACGCCACCGTGATGCGGGCCTCCACGGCCCAGGCCCCTCTAGAAACCGGAGGAAAAAAAGGAAAAAAGGAAAAAAGGAAAAGGAAAAGGGAATGAAGAAGAGGAAGAAGAAGAAGATGAAGAAAGAAAAAGAAGAAAAAGAAAGCAAATAGGAAGAAGAAGGAAAAGAGGAAGAAGAAGGAAAAAAATAAAAAGAAAATAAAAGGAAAAAAGAAACAGAAGGAAAAAAATGAAAAAGAAGAAAATACAAAGAATAATTAAAATGAAATGAAATAGAAAGTTTTAAACATTTCAAAGCTCAGTTATCTCTAGACCTGTTTCAGAAAAAAATTGGTGCTGTGTGTGTAGCTATGTTTTGCATGGCCTCCAAAGATGAGCTCTAGATGATTTCTGTTTCAAAGCTTCTCTGCTGGACATTTTGTATCTGGGTGGTTGAAGATGTGTTTATTCTCTGAGGTCTCCTCAACAGCTCATCTGATTGGAAGCAAAGGACTTTCTAACCTTGCCATAATCAAGAGACATAATGAGGTAAGACACAGTTAAACAGCATCCCCGGAGCAGAGGCTCTCACAGCCGCTGGCAAAGTCCCACAACACAGAAGTGTCTCCTTCCAGTAGCCTAGGCCCTCTCTCAACCTACCACATCCTCCTTGGGAGAACGTAATTTTACAGCTCAGATAGGAAGGTATTGAGAAAACCATTTTCAACAAAGATAGTTTGACTGAAGTGAAGAATAGCTTATAAAGTTTTGGAGTTGATAACATGATGCCGCTGAGATAAGCAGCATGGAATGATGAGAATATTGTTTAGCAATCATTTTTAGGAATCAGATGGGAAAACTGGAAGCTCAAGGAGTAAGTTCAGACTTCTGGTAAAGAGTAGTAGGAGTGATGACTAAACAGACAATGATAATTTAATGCTGAAAGGATCTGACTTTGAGTTTTCAGGCTAGGAAATGATATAAATTCTTCATCTTTTCATATATTTTCTTTATTTAGTAGGCCTCTAAGGGAGGCCCTTTTATAACTGCCTGATTTTCTAGGTGTCTTTATAGATGAGGACAGAAGTGAGCTGCCAAAGACAGTCTCACTATAGTGTACAGGGCATGCTGTGTGTTAGGGGCAAGAGAAATTGAATTTCTTATGGACCAACAAAGTCCTGGTAATACAAACCGTTAGACTGGTCTCAGTCTAACAGACATAGGATGAAAAAGGCATTGTAAATGAAAACCCACTACAGTCAAGGCCTCCAAGTTGCCCCTAATAAGATCCTCACAATCTTTTCTTCACCGCTGACAGATCCAGACTGCCCAGACAGGACTTCACAATAACTTGCCCAACCATGAATGTGAATTATTGATAGCAGAGAAGCACAGATGTCATCCTTGCAATAATGTGGGCTCAGTGCTCTCACCTCAGTGCTTGCTCCCTTTCCCCGACCCTCAGGGCAGACAAAGAGAGTTCTAGAATATCTCAGGTTGAAAGAGACCTATAAGGAGGATCACTGAGTCCAACTCCCCTCTCACTGCAGAGCTAGTTTCCCCTCCTGAACCCATGCTTAGTATGACCAGTAACTTCATTGCCTCTCAAGTGTTCTTCAGTAACTCCCAGAGTAACCTTCTCCATAATTGTATCAGGCTCTGAAGTGAGATTGACAGGCCTGTAATTACCTTACCCTTCCTGAAAACTAGGAAAATATTTGCCAACTTCCAGTCCACTGTGACCTCTGCAGGCTCTCGACCATTGAAAAATAATGAAAAGAGGTCCTGTGGTAATATCAAGCAGCTCTTTCAGTACCTTGGGAGGAATCCCATCACATCCCGTAGATCTGTGAACATCCAGGTGCAGCAGCAAGCATTGAGCACCTTCAGAGGTAGCCAGGACCGTATCATGGCATGTGGCAATAGGGCAGGTGGCAATGGTCCTAAACTACAGCAGGGTAGATTTAGATTGGACATTATGAAAGTGTTGTTTACTGTGAGGGTGCTGAGACACTGGAAAGGGTTGCCCAGAGAAGCTGTGCCTGTATCATCCCTGGAAGTGTTTAAGACTAGGCTGGATGAGGCTTTGAGCAACCTGGTATGGTGAGAGGTGCCCCAGCCGATAGCAGGGGGGTTGGAAGTAGATCTTGAAGGTCTCTTCCAGTGCAAGCAATTCTGTGATTCCACAATTCTGTCATCATCATCTCAGTCAAGAGTCTTCCTGCACACGACTCCAGGGCTCTCAGAGTCCATCATCGGTGTGGAACACAGAAACAAAGAAGATATTGAATATCTCTGCTTTGTGTTTGTCTGTTTGTGGGGTGGCAGACCTCGTTGAGTAACGAACCAGTGTTACTTAGGACTTTTCTATTGCTGTTAACATTTACAAAACCCTTTTTGTTGTTATTCACAGTGCTAACCCACTTGAACTTCAACGGAGCATTAGCCACACAAACTTGCTTGCTACAGTGGCAAAGAGCATCTCTCTAGTGCTCCTGTCTGACCTATTGGTGAGTTGGATCTAGATGTTCATCAGTGGCATGTTGGCTCTCCCATCACAGGGCAGATGGGACAAGAAGAATTGCTTCAACATTTGTATTCAGCAGATGTCTCTTGGAAAACAAAGTGCTGGTTACATCTGGACCACTGCTTAAAGGCAATTTTTCCTCATAATAAGAAACATTTGTCAGTGATTTGACAGTCTTTGCCTTTTATTGTCCTGCTTTCTTTCTTTTCTCTTATATCCCCCCCTCCTCCTAGAGGACTTGCTTGATCACAAACTCCTAGAAACGTTGGTGTATGTTCACTGTTCCACTGCTGGTGAAGCCAGTGAACCTCTGCACTCACACAGCCAAGGGCTCACACAGAGAATGCACTTTTTCCCATTTTGAGCCTCTTTTGGCCTTACAGCAGACAGTGACTTGCTGCCTTTTGCCAATGCTTTTTTGATCTCTCTGAGGCTTTCTGCCTCTTCTGTGTCTGTTTATGTTCCTTGTCATTCTTATTCTGTCAGTGTTTGTTCAAATTGTTCCCCTGCAGGACCTGTCATCTCTTCTGCAGAGGATGTGCACTCTTCCCTTAAGTGGCAAGTTAATTTGTTGTAAAAAAAAAAAGAGTGTTTCTATATGGACAATTATAGCAGAAATGGAAATGGACTACTCTTTGTGTTTTAAAGAGAGATGAATGGATTAAGAATGAATCCCTTGCTATTTTCCATAGAGACCTGGTAACAGCCTTCCAGTACCTGAAGGTCAGTGCTTTTAGGTACCTTTTCCCACTCTGCAGGGAGATAAAACATAAGGATTTGTTTTCACACAGAGAAATACAGATGTCTGAAATCTAAATAACATATGAGTTGCATGTGGCAGCACAATATATAGTGTGAAATTGTGAGTAATTTTCATTCTACTTTTGTTTGTTGTTTGGTTTTTTGGTTTTTTAATGGAGAAGAGGAGGAGAAGTGGAGGAGAGAGAGGTCCTGAAACACTGTGGAGCAAAGGGACGAATATCTGACTTCCTTCAAGAGATACTGACATGGAGTGCTCAGCCATTATCATTTTAGGAACAGGGCTGTTGCTAAGCAGCATTTCACATAATCTTGCTCAGCTTTTGTATCTGAAGAAAATTGAGGCAAGGAGAAGTTTGGAAAGCTACTGAGGAAAAAATAGCTTCAGTGCAGAACAATCAATGGCGCACCTGACCAGAAAATAAACTATCAATGGGGACAGAGATACCAAAGCTACTTATAGATACTTAAAAGCAAATTTATTATTGCCAGGTATGTTTAATTGGTTTCACACTGGTTTCCCTATATCTCTGTGTGTTTTAAGGAAGGCAGCACTGCCTCCTTGGCTCTGATTGCTATCACAGTATCACAGTATAACTAAGGTTGGAAGAGACCCCAAGGATCATCAAGTCCAACCTGTCCCAACAGATCTCACAACTATAATATGCACAATCCTCCCTGCTCAGTAAGTTTTAACAGTAGAGTAAATAAAAGTATTTCCTTTCCTTTATATGATTTAAGTAATCAATAAACTCCACACAGCCTGCAGAAGCACTGAGAAAATGAGTGCTATCACTTTGCAATTTTGCACGGGTGCCTACAATAAAAGCTTAAAGCAGGGAATAATTCCCAGATACCTTTTAAAGTCAATAACCATGTATTGACTTAAATACATACTGCTGTGTCTGGTGTACTATGTACACTGTGTCTGCCAAAGTACATGCAGTCACCATATTATTTTCCTCTTCTTCTCTAATTCAGTGATAACAGTATCGAGCCTGATACTCTATCATCATATTACTCTTACTCAGGTGTAATAATCTAAAGAATCCAGCCTGGCATAGTACAAAAGCAGGAAACGTGTTTTTGTGTTGTGAAAAATCACAGGTCAGATGAGTGACTGCAGTTATTGGCGCTATCAATCGTAACTGTAATGTCAACTCCTGGTGTTTTTTATTGATCTTACAGTGAGAGTAGTGTTTTAGATGCTACTCAGATGGCTATATTCTTTCTGCTGACTTACATCAGTTACTAGAGCAGAGTAAATGTGACACCGGAATAGTAAGTGCAGCTTGACAGTCTGACAGGAAAGAGCTTTCCTCTTAAAAAGACCAAACATAATTCATAATGTTGAGGAAGGCAAAACCAGGGAACAAAATTGATCCAGGGAGTCATACTTAAGCACACATTGACACAAAATCTCTACCAAGCTTTAGCAGACAAATTGATTAAAAAACCCACAGGAAAATAAACATTAGTGGTCATTAATCATTATTCTAAGTTTATTAAAGAAGAAATAAAGAAAAAAATGAGGCCGGACACAGGCACACAGTAATTCCATTAGCTATGAACATTCTTAGGTCTTCCTGTGTAGAAGATTTCAGCACAGCTTAAATTTTTTCTTTCATGGAGACTTGCTTTGGGGGGAAAAAACATAACCAAGAATCTTACTCCCCAACCCAAGAGATGTTCCCACTTCACAGTACAGATTTTAAGTCTTTAAGGTTGATGGACATGTTCTACCCTACTTTCTCAGAAGAAATAATTGATGGAAGAGTCTTGGGATAGAAGTGATCATTGAGACTGCTGACTTGCAATCAATCTGATTTCTCAGATTTGTCATGAGCCTCCCTGTCTGTGCAACCAAGTCCAAGACATCTTACTAAATGGATAAGCCATCAGTATACTATAAACAATTCGGTATCAGATTAAAGTGATGATAACAAAAACAGTAGTCTCATTTGCTATCAGCTGCATGGCAAAATCCATCACTCTGTGGCACAGAAGGGTGCTTTTTCTTGCTGTTCTCTCTTAATCTTTGTTCAGTCTGACTCCCGTTGTTAGTGGCTTGCTGGCAGGGATGGACAGAATGAGAAAGACTTGTGTTGTAAAGTTGAGTGATGGGATCCCATCAAAATGTTCATTGCTGAACATTTTACATTCCTTTTTTCTGGAAAGTGGAAAGTACATTTTTATCACGGCTTTCCAAATGTAAAACATCTGTGGCTGTCATCCTTTTCTTTTCTCAGCACCTTCATGAGATTGCTTGGCTAGTTTTAACTCATGAAAACGTGCTCTGCTTCTCTGCATACCAGCATATGATTTTCCTCAACTTGAAGGTTTTCTTGTTTTGACTGTATAACACAATATTCCAGGATAGATTCAAAAGTACCTTATCTCAGTCTTGCTAAAACAAGCCCTGCATTTCCTCATGTGCATTTATTGACAGACCACACGTGAACATGCAGCTGCAGTTGACAAGGGACTCCAGGAGAACTTTCTATCCTGGCATGTTCTTTGGGGTGCAGCAAGGTGATACAGACAGTTTCCCTAAGCAGCCAGACTGTAGAAGACACCTGTACCCCACCCCCCCACAGTGTGCACTAAGAGCTGCGCTGAGGCAGAGGGCAAGTTCTTCAGCCATATGGCCAGACAGGTCCCATGTGCACCTCAGCCACGAATGCTCACCTAAAGGCACGTGCCCAGTGTAACAGTTGAAGAAACAGAAACAGGTTAAGAAAAAAGCAAAGTATTGTTTCCATAATATGTTGAACAAACTGGACTTCAGCAAGGCCTTTGACACCGTCCCCCACGGCAAACTTCTGGCTATGCTGTCAGCTTGGGGCTTGGACAGCAACACTCTGTGCTGGGTTAGGAACTGGCTGGAGGGCGGAGCTCTCAAGGAGCACCAACCAGTCCAAGGATCACGTCACCTGTGATGATGTTTCACAAGACTCTATGGGGGCTTCAGTCTGCCTGGCAAAGTAAATCACGGGGAACTCTGTTCTCTAAGCTGTGTTTCCACAGTGTAGGGGTCAGGGCTTTGGCTGTCTTGGGTGTCTGTGAGTCACTGAACTGAGCCAGTGGTCGTGGCATCACCACCTTGCATGGTTTGTGACATCACAATGGGTGAGCAGCTCTAACTGCGGCACTGGGCAGCAGTGCCTCAGTAGAGCTTCGGCTAACGGTAAGTGTGGGTGTAGGGAGGTGTCTCGGTGCGGAGAGGGAAAGAGACTCAGTTCTTTTGACCATTCCTGTGTTGTGAAACGAGAGGCACAAAGGAGGCCAAACTATCAACAGCTAGACTATTTATTACATAACTAAAGGGGATGGATCAGAAACAGAGAGAGAGAATATAGAGAGGGAGAGAAAGAATGGATCTAGGGAGAAGAAGGAGAAAGTAGGAAAGGAATTATATTAGCAGCGGTCAGAGGGGCAGAGAGGGTTTTCGGAGTCCAAGATCTGTTGTGTTGCCCCGTGATGTTTCCAGCGTGTGGTGCCGTCTCCGTGCTTCTGTCTTGCCAGTATTACTCAAGTCTTTTTATACAGCTTTTAGTCCTTAGGTAAGTGCCCAGGTGTTGTCCCCCAGGAAATCGTCCCAGCAAATCATCCTTAGGTAAGTAGCCAGCTATGGTTCCCCAGGAAATCGTCCCAGCAAATCATCCTTAGGTAAGTAGCCAGCTATGGTTCCCCAGGAAATCGTCCCAGCAAATCATCCTTAGGTAAGTAGCCAGCTATGGTTCCCCAGGAAATCTTTCTGTGTATTCCTTTGTGTTTGGGGAGGGGTCTGGATGGATGGGGGTGTGTGTGTGTGTGTGTGTGTGTGTGTCCGCCTCCTCATTCTCCATTTACCTGCCCACAGACTCATCAGGAAACAGGTGGTGAGTCCATTGTATCACCATCCTCCCTTCCTGGGGTATCTGATGGCTAGAAATGATCTTGTCCTGAAGGTGTCCATGCTGGGCCCTTGGGTCATAGTTGTAGGCCAGCTGCAGTCCAGTTACCCTTTGTTGGGCCATATCTCAATTCACAATGCAATCACAAGGTGATTTGCATGCAGGATTGGTAGACAGGATTCCTACAGGAGGGGAGGGTGGATGAGAGGTAGCTCCCTGGGGGGTAGGAGGCATCACCCTGCACTGACACAGCAGGTGCTCACAGGAGCACCCTGAGCTGGGTGCTGTTGATGCTGGGCTGGATGTAGACCCTTGCAGCATGCCAGATGCCTGCAGCCCTTGAGGCCCTACCTGTACCCATACTTTGCTGCTCCTGTGCTTGGTCTCCACCACTAATTCCCTCCTTCCCAGCCCCACTGAATCCCTTCTCTCCCTTCTCCTGCAGGCCATGGCTGCTCCAAAGTTCCTCACTTTGCTTCTGCAAGGCCTCCTCCTGTACTCAGGGAAGGTTCTTGAGAAGCTGGATGAGGCTGCTTGGAAGCGCATGGAGGAGCAGGAGCAGGAGATGAACGAGGAGATGACTCGCCTGATGGAGGAGATGGAGAGGAGAAGCCAGCTGCGCAGGAACCTGGTGCCCATGATCATGCAGCAGAGCCCTGAGGAGCAGAGCATCATGACCTGGGGAGCTGTGCTCTTTGCTGCCATTGCTGGAGTCCTTATCCTCCTGTTTTGGCTCTGGCGGTGGCTCAGGAAAACAAGGCCTGAAGCAGACTCTGGTGGCAGCGAGAAGGAGATCTTGGACAACAACACAGACAAGAAGGACAAGGAAGAAGAGGAAGGCAGTGATAGAGAAGGGGTGGAAAATAAGCAGCAAGGAAACAGGATTACTTCCGGGGGCATTGAGTGGCCTGGGCAGATAATGATGTCCAGGAGCAGGGTAGTGAAGGAGCTGGTGGATGACCTCCTGCGATTCCTGCGAACGCGCCTCTCAAATAGGTTCGTGCCAGTGCTGCAGCCTGCCATAGGTGTGGGCAGCGCCTTCGAAGGCTGGAGTCCCTGTGAGGCAGACGACGCTGTCTACCAACTGCTTGTGCCCCTGGAGCCCCCTGCTGGGCACAGCTTCCACCGGGAGCTTGCCACGTTGGGGCGGATTCCAGCCAGGGACTACCGCATCCGTGTGGTGCTGGAATGTGCCTGCAGGGTCCGGAACATGCTGTGCTTCATCCACAGCCCCAAGCATCACGTGCGCATGAAAAATCGGCCACCATATATGCTGGACTTCCTCTGCACCGAGTTGTACCTAGATGTGGAGAAACTTGCCCTCTGGTTCCGGAGGTTGGTGAAGCAAGCCTGCGTGGCATTGCCTCGGGCTCGTCACTACAAGATGGAGGTGCTGCCATACAGCCAACGCACCTGCCAGCTGAGGCTGACAAGCGACTCTGGAAGTCCCCTCTATGTTGAGATGATCCTTGGGGTGCAGCTCGGATGTACAGACATCTTCCTCACCAGCCATAGTGCAGAGGACCCCTACGCCCTAAGCACAATATGGCAACTGAGCTACGCTGTGGCAGAGAGCATCTTCTTCAGCCATATGACCAGCCAGGTGCCACAGGGCAGTTTCCATCTCAGATGCCTGCATCTCTGCACCCGCATGCTGAAGGACACAGAATTCTCTCCCTACACCTTGAAGACAATTGTCATGCACTTCCTGAACACCAGGCCCGTGTCCAGCTGGTGCAGAAGGGACTGCTTCCGGCAGGTCGTAGGCGATATCCTAAACTTCCTGCACCGCTGTCTGGAACGGAAAGAGCTCAACCACTTCTTCTTTGGCAATAAAAACATGCCTGAGGAGATCTACTTGCCCAAACACTTTGAAGAGTCTAAGCCATACAACATACTGCAGCATCTGGTACAGAATCCGGATGCCCATGCCAGGGCACTGAGACAGTGTGAGCAGCTTCGGGAGGAGCTCCTGGAAGGGCTCCCAGACTGATGTCATGGACACCACAGCTGTGTGTCACCATCTGGACAGTGAATGTCAGCTCTTCTATGGTGTCCATGCCTTCTAGCATCTCTCCTCTGTACATAGTTGGAAATAATTGTTGTCTTTGAGATAAATAATCAGAGTGTTTGAGCAACTGCTCCATCTGTGCCTGTGCTTCATTTTGTTGGGAAATGTGGGCATAGGTCGCTGACTGCTCAGTTCCCACAGAGCTGGGCTGAGCACGTTGGCAGAAGAGCTGATGTGGAGGGCTCTGTTTTCAGTGATTCTGTAACTAAGGCTCCCTAACAGGTCTCCATGGCTGTACCATGGAATAATTGCAAGAAATTCTATCCCTCTGCAGCTTTGCAATCTGCAGCTGTGCAGGCAGGAAGTGTGAAGTGTGTCTCCTTGGCCATTCCTGGGGAGTCATAAGCAAAGCAAGGCCTTGGAACCCCTATGGCATTTCCCTTGGGCAATGCCAGTGAGCTGCAAGACCTTTGACCAGTGTGGTTCCAACTCAAGGCACACACTCATTCTGTCCATGCTGCATTTCAGAGAGCCTCTCATGTTACAATCTGAACTTCATAATACTTTGCTGCAGCCAGCACTTTCATTTAGAAGTTGGTAAGAGGGCAGCAGAGTGTGAACATCAGCGGATTCAATTGAAGTCATGCCAGGCAGCAGGCCTAGCTTGGGTCAGCTCAGGCTGACTCCCATTGCCTTGCTAATAAGATATTGGCAGGTTTGGGAAGCTCTTGTTATAAAGATCCAGGTCCTGCTGCATTTCCTAAGTACTGTCCCAAAAGGGACAAAAAGCCCCAGAAATGCTCTGAATCAGACAATGGGGCAGGAGCCAGCAGGTCTGCTTTTTCAGGAAAATGCCCATGTTGCCCAGGCTTACCTGAACATGTCCTGGAGCCCAAGAGGGCCAGGTGTGTGTGTGCCTTTGAGCACGTTTCATAGCATCATAGTAGCAGTCAGGGTTGGAAGGGACCACAAGGATCATGTAGTTCCAATCCCCATGCCATGGACAGGGACACCCCACACTAGATCAGGCTGGCCAGAGCCTCATCCAGCCTGCTCTTAAATACCTCTAGGGACGGGGCCTCAACCCCCTCCCTGGAACCAAGGGGTCCAGGATGGTTGAACCTACTTCAAATAGGAGCCCTTGAAGGCACAGGAACTAGCAGTTCCCATGTGCCAAAAGATGAAGCAGTGGGGAAGGCGACCGGCCTGGATGAGCAAGCAGCTCCTGGAGGATTTAAGGGAAAAAAGAGGCTGTATCACCTTTGGAAGGAGGGGAAGGCTTCTCATGATATGTTTAAGGATGTTGTTAGATTATGTAGGGAAAAAATTAGAGAGGCAAAGGCCCAGTTAGAACTCAAGCTGGCCACCCCTGTGAAAGACACTAAAAAAGCATTTTCACAAATATATGAATGCTAAAAAGAGGGTCAAGACGAACCTCCGCTCCTTGTTGGACCTGAAGGGGAACATTATAACTGAAGATGAGGAAAAGGCCGAGGTCCTCAATACCTTCTTTGCCTCAATTTTCAACAGTAAGGCAGGAGGAGTTCAGGACGAGTGGCCTCCTGAGCTGGGTGATGGGGTCAGGGAGCAGTGCATTGCCCCGGTAATCCATGAGGAACTAGTTTGGGACCTGCTGAGCCACTTGGACACCCACAAGTCCATGGGACCGGACGGGATCCATCCCAGGGTGCTGAGAGAGCTGGCAGATGAGCTGGCCAAGCCGCTCTCCATCATTTTCCTCCAGCCCTGGCTCTCTGGAGAGGTCCCAGATGACTGGAAACTGGCCAGTGTGGTCCCCATCCACAAGAAGGGTCGGATGGAGGAACCTGGAAACTCCAGGCCAGTCAGCCTGACCTCAGTGCCAGGGAAAGTGATGGAACAGATTATCCTGGCGGCAATAACTGCACACCTGAAGGATGGCCAAGGGCCAAGGGCTCAGGTCCAGCCAACATGGATTTAGGAAGGGCAGGTCCTGCCTCTCCAACCTGATCTCCTTCTATGATCAGGTGACCCATCTGGAGGACGTGGGAAGGCCTGTAGATGTGGTCTACCTGGACTTCAGCAAGGCCTTTGACACCGTCCCCCACAGCAAACTGCTGGCTAAGCTGTCAGCTCGTGGTTTGGACAGCAGCACTCTGTGCTGGCTTAGGAACTGGCTGGAGGGCCGAGCCCAGAGAGTGGTGGTTGCCAATTCTTTCTCTACTTGTTCTGTTGGAGGCTTTCTCTCTTTAACCTTGAGAGATTTGGAAGTCCAGCACACATAGCTCTGCCCAGGTCCTGAACAATGTCATCTCCTGCAGTGGGGGAAACCTCACAAAGACAATTGCAATGTAATGAAAAAAAGTAGTTAAGTGTATTCATATGGAAAGAACAAGTAACAAATCATCTGACTTCTTCAAAAGAGATCTTCCTGTGTTGGATACATAGAAATAGAGATCTCCCTGTGTCAAATACGTAGTAACAGAGAAGCTTTGATCAAAAATCTCTGCAGCTCAGACATTCATTGTGACATGCTGGATAATGCTTGAACAGTAAAAACAGGTTTCACATAAAGAAAAAGAATCTGCAAGGAGAGAGAGCAGGTATCTAAGACTACAAGCACTGAAGTAACTGTGAAGTATGCTTTCTGTGAAATATGGTGATTTAAAATCCATCTTCTATTTCCCCCCCCCCCGATTAGCTGAATTGGAGAGCTTGAGGACGAGGAGGTCCTCACAATTCAGGTAACACTTTTCAGCAGTGTTATGAAAAAAAACAACCACAAAAGCAAACACAAAGGAGCAAATAAACACAAAACCCCACCAGGACAACAAAATAGGAAGTTAACAGTGTCCAGATAAAAGAGGTATGTAGTCTAACCTGAAAATCATAATCTATGGGTAAAAAAGAAGGTATTTTTAGTCACAGTTAACATTTAAGCCAGAACGTTTAGTCCTCAGAATAATATAACAATGTTAGCAACAGCCTGTGAATGAAATCAAGCACACTTTTTAGACTTTTGCATCCATATTCAATTAGAATCAACCCTGGCACCTCATACAGGACTCCAACATATCACTTGGCCTTATTTTAGCTATGCAAGTGAGGATCACTAATTATCTCCTTGTTGCATTTGCCCTCCTTCTGTCCATGTCCATAAGGCACTTTTCCAAATAATTCGATTCTCTGACCTCTTAAGTTAAGATTTGGCAGCATTTTGTTATGTCCTGTGACCCTCTTCTACCCTTAGCCCAAAATAAAACTAGAGGTGGAGAATTTCAGCTAGCATAGTATTTATTGGAAGATATCATGTCAAAGTTCTGTCTAATGCAGACATTGGACAGCCTGACCTTTACCTGCCAGAGACTGCAGAAGCAGTTTATACCCATCTTTTACATCATTTACTCCCAGCCCAGATTCCACAATTGTTTCAGACTACATGATTTTTAACTTTCATTTTGAATTAGCAACATTAATACAGGAATAATGTTTTTTAAGTAGACCAGTGTCACTGAGTTCTTTTGACAAGCCATCAGTGGGGCTTTAACAACAAAGTAGTTAAGAAATTTAAATTCATGAAGAGATCTCGTTAAAAAAACAAAGGACATGACCTGATTCCTGAAGAGATCTCATTAAAAAAACAAAGGACATGACCTGAGATTGACAAAAGGAAGTCATCAGACCTGCTGTAATAAGAATCTGTTGATGTGATCGACAGATCCTGTCTCAAAAGATCTCATTTACGAGGAAGAGAAAAAAATAATTATTATTAGAAACAAAGCTCTTGGGATCATGATGGTTTCCTCTGTGCATGGTGGCCAATTGTCCAATAGCTGACACACCTTTCTGACTTAAAAGAGAAGTGACAAATGAACAGCTATAACCTGAGTGGAAATATCCTAGCACAAAGCCTCAGAAGAATAAATTCCTTTGCGAGTGAAGACCAACATCTAAAGCCTTAGCTCTTCTCTCTCAGTGATGCAGTTACTTTGTCTGTTAAGACTACATGCAATTATTTATGCAGACACACACTCACCCTACAAGAGAAGTCCTATTCAAAACCAAAGGTGCTGCAGCTGCAGTCCTTCTCATAAAATATAATGCTTTAGATATTTTATGCATAGTTGCAAGTTACTCATAAAAGAAATGATTGACACACGCACACACATACAAAATTGTGCCTTACACAAGGGAACAAAACAGTCAAAACTGAGCCCTTCAGAGCTTATTTGATGTGCTTATAAGCAAAAATGTTTTGCCGAGTTCTAAAGCCAACAGAAAATAATGATCCTTAAATTAAGCACTGACAAAAACGCCCTGGTTGTTATTCCATTACAAATATAAATACAGGCCCAGTCTCCCCGTCCAGCCAATAATTTCTTTCACTAGACACTCTCAATCCATGAATGGTGCTTTCCCCATCAAGTAAGGAGAGATGAAAGAAACTTGCACTTCTTGAAAGAAAAAAAATTCTCCATCCTCTATCTCACAAGACACAACAGAACAGAAATGTCTCATAGCTATTGCATGAGAAAAGTGATGTGATAAAAAATCCCTTCCAATTGCTCACCAATAGCCAACTGGTGCCCAGCCGGTCCCTGAGCAATGGCACGCTTCCTCCTCCCCAAGTTTTTACATCTGACCATAGTGTCATAGAGTGTGGGGTATCCCTTTGTTCATTTGGGGTCAGCTGTACCAGGTGTGTTCCCTCCTAACTTTTTTCCCAGCCTACTCACTGGTAGGGCAGTCTGAGAAGTAGAAGAGACTTTGATTCTGTGTAAGCACTGCTCAGCAACAGCTAAAACATCTGTGCTCTACCAAGGCTGCTTTCAACACAAATCCAACACAGCACCATAGAACCTCCTATGAAGAACATTAATTCCAGAAGAGAAAAAACAACAGCCAAGAGTACAGTATCTTAAAAAAAACAATCCTGCCTGCCAGAACCTGCTGCAATACCATCTAAGGTACACAAGAGGATTTGGTTTTTTGCTTGCTTGTTTATTTACCTTAGAAAGTGTTCATCAGAATAGTGTGCTTTTCACTTCCCTGTCCTTCACCCCATATAGCAGGTCTGAGCCCCTGCTCCAGAGCCGCTGTCCATAGGCTGTTCCTCCACCAGTGTGAATTGTTCTGAAGGTAATCTGAACTTCATGCAGAAACTTGGGAAGGATCTGGCTGGTGTTAAATCTGAACGCTGAAACACCCATACAATACATAGCTAGACTGTCTCACACACAGGGGAGGATTTTACCCTCCTATATACAGGCCTTACTGTTAGGAAAGTTATTTTCCTGTCTTTGTCCTCATCCTTTCCCATTCTCTGAGCTTTCCATGTTTTTAGATCCATCATCTTAACTGATACTTTTAGTAATTTTCCAACTTTTTAATGCTTATTTCCTTTGACAAACTCAGTGTATTGTCGTCCACTCTGACAGGCTTTCTCACCCTGCAAGCCTCTTTGTAACACATTGTCATTTACATGAGTAGGATCAGCAGTCCAATTAATCCACCAGTTTTCTGGCTTCAGCAGCAGCGTGCAATGTGAAGCGGCAAGGAAACACGACTCTGAACAAAGCCCTAGCAAGCACAGAATAGGAAAGAAATCCCATACTGATGGTTAAAGATGCAATTTAGAAACTGCAAAACAAAGAGGAACTTCCTAAGACGTGCAGGGTGTAACATCATTGCTTGATTATTGAGACCATCTCCCTTGTTCTGCCTCTGAGACCAACCATGCAGTGTTTGTTTTCCTGACTTGTCTGGCTCAAATGCAACAAGATTTCTTTATTTTCCTGTTTGCACACTGATAGAGAACCAAGGCACAATCTTTTCTTTTAACACCACTTAGACAAACAATCATAGCATTGGTTTTGTTGGAAAAGACCCCTAGGATCACTGAGTCCAACCACTGACCTATCACTACCACAGCCATTAAACCCTGTTCTGAAGTGCCATGTCTACCTGGTTTTTGAACACCTCCAGGGATGGCCACTCCACCACCTCTCTGGGCAACTTGTTCCAATGTCTGACCACTCATTCAGTACATAATTGTTTCCTAATAGCCAACCTAAACCTCTCCTGGCACAATTTCAAGCCATTCCTCTCCTTGAAGAAGATATCAACACCCACCTCAGTACCCCTTTGCCTTTCTTTTCAGGGAGTCCTAGAGAACATTAAGCTCTCTTCCCTCATCCTCCTTTTCTCCAGACTCTTTTTTTCCTCAGCCTCTCCTCCTAAGACTTGTTCTTCTGACCCTTCGCCAGCTTAATTGCTCTCCTCTGGACAGGCTCCAGCATCTCAATCTCCTTCTTGTAGTGAGGGGTCCAAAACTGAACACGATTCAAGGGGTGGCCTCACCACTTCTGAGTATAAGGGCATGAGCACTTCCCTGGTCCTGCTGGCCACACTAGTGATGATACAGGCCAGGATGCTGTTGGCTTTCTTGGCCACCTGGGCATACCTATGTCTTGCAAGTGGACATCCCTGAAATACTGATTATTCCTCTTTTAGAAAAATTACATTTGATCTATCTAAAAGAAAACCTTTACAAAACCAGATGCTTTCTTCCTCCCTTCTTTAAAAGACTTTGACAGAATAATGGGGAAAATGTGCTTAACACAATCTACTTAGCACAACCCAATTTACCCTGTGTGGGGTTTTTTTAAGTTACTTAGAAACTCTGCTAATCAAACTGTTTCTCCTCAGCATGGTAATTACATTCTCTACACTTTTACTTCTTGGTTTCTACACAAGAACCTTTGTATATTTTGTCCTACTCCTTCCACCCTTTTTGCCTTCTTATTGTCTGCGTGATAATCTTTGTGAATGTTGTCCTACCCCTTCTACCTTTGTCTTGTAAAGAAGGCAGATCTTGATTTATCTGGTTTAGTGAGAAGCATCCCCTGGGTGCAGTTTTTAACCAAACAGTTGCACATAATTCCAAGTTAAACAAAAATTCCCTCCAAAGGAGAAGCAGATGCAATCCTATATTGAGCAATGGAAACCAAGTGAGTAAAGCCACTTGGCTTCCTTTTGAATGGGAATCACTGCTCGTGAAATGTATCACTGTGGCACAGTGCATTAGAGGTTGGAAGGGACCTCCAGAGATCATTGAGTCCAACAGCCCTGCCAAAGCACATCCTATTTCAGTCTATTAATGCATGCTTCCCATTATTCAAATGCATTGCTCTATACATTGATGGTTCTGAAGTTATATAAAACAATTTTGTACAGTTTCCTGTATACAGTTGCCTACTAGGTCAAAAATAAACCCAAACCCAACAATCCAAACCCAAGTATATACCATTTAGAGTCAACTTCTGTTCAGATAAAATCCACCCAGCCAGAACAGGAATTTTGAGATTCTTTTACACTGCAGTGGTGAAGCTTTATTCAGCCAACTGAAAGACATAAAACCAAGAGTTCAATGACACAACCACTGGAATGTGCAGCTGTTGATGCATTGATCTTGACTGATTACCAGGTGCCTACTAAGATGCTCTATCACTGCCCCTCACCAACAGGACAGGGGTAGAAAATACAATAAAAAGCTCATGGGTCAAGATAAGGACAGGGAGGTCACTTTGAAGTCTGCAAAGTTGTTTCTACAACACTTGGTGAAAGGCCTTGAGCACAAGCCCTACGAGGAGAGGCTGAGGGAGCTGGGATTGTTTAGCCTGGAGGAGGCTCAGGGGAGACCTCATTGCCCTCTACAACTACCTGAAGGGAAGTTGTAGCCAGAAGGGGGTTGGTCTCTTCTCCCAGGCAACCCGCACCAGAACAAGAGGACACAGTCTCAAACTGTGCCAGGGGAGGTGTAGGCTGGAGGTGAGGAGAAAGTTCTTCCCAGACAGAGTTCTTAGCCATTGGAATGTGCTGCCCAGGGAGGTGGTGGAGTCACCGTCCCTGGAGGTGTTCAAGAGGGGATTGGACGTGGCACTTGGTGCCGTGGTTTAGTAGTCAAGAGGTCTTGGGTGACAGGTTGGACTTGATGATCTTTGAGGTCTTTTCCAACTTTATTGATTCTCTGATTGCACATTTTCTCACTCTTCTCTCACAGCTGTCCCTGAAAAGAGTATTTACACTTCCTTAAATATGTTACCCCAGAGGTGCTAGCAGTGCTGCTGACTGATTCAGGCTCCAGCAGTGGTGATCTGTCTTCGAGCCAGCTGTCATTTGCTTTACCAGACATAGGGAGAGCTTCTTATAGAAGCTATCTCTGCAGCCACACCTCCAAGCCTCACTTCTACTATCAAACCCTTGACATTTAGCACAGCTATGCAGGAAGATCCAGGAATTAATTTATACTCAGAATAAACCTTGGTAGAACAAGGTAGTATTTCTCATTTTACCATGAGGAAGGCCTGATGCAGAAGACAAGAATCCAGCTCTGGGAGATCCCCATGACACATTTTTGGAAGAAGCCTGACCTTGTAACTGTAAGGAATAAAGGAGATTCTTGGAAGTGAAACCATATAATAATAAAGATGGTCTTTTGTTTGTTTGTTTGGGTTTTCTTTGTTTGTTTGTTTTTTAATTCTTCCCTCAGGCTTTTGTGAGGGTAATGGCTTTATTGAGTTTGCTTCTGTGGGAAGATGCTGAACATTATTTATTTTATTAAGGCCTATTAACAAACTTATTCTTAATAAAATCCTGTCTTGCTTGGGCTTTGAAAATAGGCTGTAAAGCAAAAGATAGGCACTGAAGATGTTAGTATTTGACTACATTTTCAAGAGTCTTTTCAGTGAAAAAAACAATCCCTGTGTCAACAAAGAGTGGTTTAGGGAAATGATGTGTGGTGCATGGTGGTTTAATTTCTAGAGGCAAGCAAGGAAGTAAACACTACTTATTGAAAATTAAGTATCTTCTTTGATTTTTTTTGTTGGTTTGTTTCTCCCATTGTTTCAACAAAGAAAAAAAAGGAAAGGGAGAGGAGGAGGGGGAGGGGAAGGGAGAGGGGGAGGGGGAGGGAGAGGGGGAGGGGGAGGGGGAGAAACAACTCAGTAATAATGGACAGCTTGTGTTTAATTTACCAAAGTAGTTTGAGCATGTGTGGAAAAAGAAGGGAAGAACACATTGCAGGTTGAATGACAGCCAAACCCACAGGGAAAGAGAAACGAAGGTCAGTAATTTCAAGAACCCTTATTTAAAAAATGGAAACTTTTTTCTGCCCAGCCACTGGGAGGTGGCTAGCAAGTTGTCATTGAAGATGTCACAGTATGAAGCCTACTTCAAAGCACAACTCAGCTAAATGACACCTAGAGCACTTTCATCCAGTTTGAACTGATTCTATGGTTAGATTAATACAGCACTGTTAGATTATGTAATGTAACTGCTGCTAATGTCACAATTGCTGTAAGACATCTGGGGCATGAGGTCAGAATGAAGCAGAGACCTTGGGGACATCCACTAATGGACCTTTGGCTGGGGAAAAGCCAAAGAGATATAGGATAGGACCACATAGTTAGTGGGGCAATGTGTCCCAGACACCACAATGTATCACCTACACATTGGGGGTGGCCATTGGAAAACAGTAATCCCTTAGGAGGAGACAAAAAGTTGAGGACAGGAGTGGACAAAACTGAAAATGGGAGGAAAGATGACAGAACTATACCCAGAAGCAGTACAAAGTCAAAAGTAAAGTAGCAGAGCTGCCCAGGGAGCTGGTGGAGTCACCACCACGGGAAGTGTTTAAGAAGAGACTGGATGAAGCACTTGGTGCCATAGTTTAGTTGATTAGATGGTGTTGGGTGATGGGTTGGTCTTGATGATCTTGAAGCTCTTTTCCAACCTGGTTAATTCTATTCTATTCTAATGCTCTCAATGTGTGGTATTTGGTAAGTGTATTTGCCATGTCTTGTAGTATTCAATAGTAAAGGCACACCTAGTAATAAAGGGTGACTGGTGTACTGTGTCACTTTGACATTATACCTGAGCATCCATTTATCATTGTCACAATGTGCTCCCACTCTCCTCTTCCCCAGCATTTCCCTGTTCAAGTGATAACCACCTGTGGCTGCCATAATGGATTCATTTGGTCACGAGGGCTGCTACATATGTTTGCCACATTGATTTGGAGGAGACAGGTAAGAATAAAATAGCCAAGGGCTATCATGAACAAGGTGCCCACCTAACTACACTCTTGGACAATATCTGACTCCAGCCAAATCTGGAAGAAGCTAACTTCTCCAGTTGACCGTAGACATGACTGTAAACTAGTTACCTTAGTCCATGAACAGTGGACAGTCCAGGACCCACTGAGCAACCCGAGTAGGGAGACCTTTCAAGGTTACTCCTCAAGGTACCACCACAACATATTCTCAGTGATCAACAGCATGCTAAACATTAAAATATTAGTTAATTTTATATGAAGGACTGATTGCACATATACAATCCGTTGGACATAAATCATTGACTAATGGGACGATGGAGACTGGAATCAATACAGCTGACCAGTATGATCGAGTATTGTTCCTTTACTGTTCCAGTATTGCAGGCCTATGGTGCAGGCCTACGGTGTGAGTATAGCACAGTAAAGCAAAGCACGGAAGAAGGGATAGGAAAGGCAGAAGTGTGTAGCAAGGGAACTTCTACAACTTAGACAAACTCGGAGTGCCTTGTTGGCATGGACTCATTGGTTCCCTAGGAGTGACCACACATCACACTACTAGAGATTATCGGTCCAACTACTGATGACACGCGAGGCTTGTTGATGCAGGTCCATGTCCTGTTGTCCCAAGACAACTTGCTGTGTTTATAGCTACCAGTGCCTTGTTTTAGTTACACGCTGCAGGCACAGCACTGTTTGGTACACTGCTAGCTGGCTCTGCACTCATGCTGAGCATGGCCTACCACCATCTCAGGCTCTAGGCCTGCACTGCCAGACTGCTCACACTGCTCGTCGCTGGCATTGCCACAATTGACCAAGTCTGGGACTGGGATTAGATCTAGCTGTACCTAGACCACTCTGTGAGAAGGGGTTTAGAGAGCAGAGGGGTCTTTCTGAACTGGATGGCTCAATGGGAAGGTCTCCTTGACAAATTTGTCTGACCCTGTCCTCTCTGTGCAGGAAATAACCAAGCGTACTTTGCCACCTATCTTATTTAACCACTGTCAGATCTATTATCAAACTTTGTTAAATTGATGTTTTCTATCAGTAAACATATCGATACTTCTCTCTTATGAGTGAAGTGTGCCACTACATCAGCAGCAACCATCAGCATGAGGCTTTCCATGCTTGTCACCTTCATCATCACATGGTGGCAGCCCCACAACACTGAGCGGCGGGTGGCATCTGCCCTCATATGTGGCATCACACCGTATGCTGCAACCCAGCACCTCTGCACAAGTGAAGGGCAGATGGTGGTCTCATTTTTGCTGCCACAGATAGCACATTGTTCTAACTAACTGAACTAATTACCATAAATAAATCACATTGCATTCCTATTGGAAAGCTTATCAGACAGTATTATTATAGCCTTTCTATTTGGGCCTGAGAACCTTATCTTCCCAGACCATGCTCCTGAAGTATATAATGTACCTTTTTGAGTGGGAACAAACTCCTTCCAAGGTTTGAATGAGAACTAGATTCACAAGAGTAATACCAATATTGTGGTACTCTTGAATATGAAATGTGATTTTATTATTGAATGGCTCATGATAAGGAGAGGAAAAGAAAGCATGCAACAGCAAAAATCTCCATAATTCTACTTCAATATACAGTATTTTAAAATAAAATACATAGCTCCTGAAAGATGTCTGCAGATTTCCAATCATTAGGCTAGGATGCAAATTTTCTATAGAGAATCTAGGAGACCTAAAACAAGAGCAATGTTTCAGAGTAAAGCATGAACATTATTGTTCATTAAGGATCCATCCATTGCTCAATAAAACATTACCCTGTGTTATAAAAAGAATGCATCCCAAGGGTCACACTCTGCTTACTCTTATTAATGTTTGAATGTTATATTTACGATAATAATTTTTTTCTGAGCTAGTTTCTATGGGGATAGTAAAAAAATGATTGTATCCATAAAAAAGCACAAAATGCTGTTTCAAGAGGTTCAGCTTTTCCTTTCCACTGATATCTTGGCCAAATGTTCTGCCTATGCCATCAGGTTCATTAAGGAGGGAACAGTGTAACATTATACTACAAATTTAGCCCATTGCTTGGTGATTATAGTATGGTTTTTTTTTCTTAGGAATGGTGGAATTCATATTAATTCATACAGAGATTTCCTACTGCCTACTATTTTCTGTCTAGTTATCAAGCCACAGAGTACAGCCTTTTACCAGACAATATGGAGTAGAAAATTTGCAGTAAAGGGAATTGTCCTCTTTATCATAAAATATGCCATGTATTCCAGCTAAACAACTTGGAATTTATAGAAGCCACATGCTCAGTTCCTATAAATCAGTTTAACTTTCCTTGAGATGGAGATAGAGCAGTTTGTTTTCACTTAGGAACTCACTAGCCACATATTTAAATGAGACAGAAAGACTTGGTTACAGAAATAGTGTCATTTAAATGGTGCTAGGGCAATTAATTTACCATTTCCATTCTCCGTGTTCAAGTCAGAATAATAAAAGTGGACAGGGTCACTGCAGTGCTTCTGTAGCCTACCTGAAACTTGTAAAATCTTTACTAATCCAATCATGCTGGAAGTATCTTAGCAGACATAAGGCCCCTGGTATTCCTCTAAATGTCTGGAATCTCAGTGGTGATTGATACATGGCTGGGTTATGGAGAACCCAGTTTGTTGACTGTGCATAATAATCGTGTCCAGGCGATTGCGGGGCCTAATGCAAAATGATTTCAAGAGGATGTCCTTATGACGAAGAACTGATGTGCCTGTTGGCAGAGTAAATCCAAGGACAAAATGCTGTGTATTTGCACAAAGTATTCAAGATGCAGAATGAAGATATAGCTGAGAAAAAGGAAAACTTTCACTACTTGTTTTAATTTTTTTTCTGTCCTGAAACAAGCAGTGAGCTAAGCCCTGATTTTCAAATTTCAGTGAGGAGCATGAGAAAGGAAAAGTATGTGACAGTAACAGGAATTTGCCCAATCCAGCAAGAAAATGTAATATACACAAGGAAGCACAACTTGTATTACTTATGACTAAAGCAACAAAGGCTAAAAGGAATATGAAGGGAACAAGGAGGTTTTACTGAAGTACTTCAACAAGAAGAATGTGAACTTGCTACAAGGGTCCTGCTGATAAAAGATACATCAAATGCCGAGATGCTCAATGCTGCCTTCTCTCCGTCTTCACTACTGACAATGGCCTTTAGCAATGCTAGGGCCCTTAAGAACAGATGGAAAGTCTGGAATAAGAAAGGCTTACTCTTGGTGAAGAATGATTAAACTAGGGGACAATTAAACAAACTGGACACATACAAATAGGTTGGCAGTCTTGGGGTGCACCCACCAGGGGTGAAGGAGCTGGCCCATGCAATTGTGAAGCCATTTGCAATTATGTTTGAAAGCTCATGGGATCTAAGGGAAGTCTTTAAGGACTGCAGGAGAGAAAATGTCACTTCTGTCTTCCAGAAGTCCAGGAAGAAAGATCAAAAAAACCCAACCCAGGCTGATAAGCATCACCTTGGTTGTAGAAAGCTGATGAAAGAACATCCTAGAAACCACTCTCAAACATACCAAGGATAAGACGGTGATGGATGTGTAACAGTGAAATCAGCAGCAGCAGAGAAATCATGCTTGACCAACCTGACTTGGAGAATGAGATGACCAGCTTGGTGTATGAGGGATGAAGAAGCAACGCTCTTTACCTTGCCTTTAAATCTGGTCCCTCTGGAGGTCTGAAAGTGTTTAGGTGCTGCTGGTTAGGAGAAGTTTGTTTTGAGGCAGTAACAGTTAACAGTGCTTCAAGTCCCACTGGAGACAAGTGTTTTGACCTTCTATTTAGAGAGGTATTAACATTATTCCAAAAAGACAGAGCAGGAGTGGAAAATTTTAACATTCTTCAGTACACAGTATCTGAAATGACCTTCTATTGCACAGCCATAAGGGTTTCAAAGGAACTTGAACAAGTGATTGTGTGTTTATGGGGAAGAGCTTTTCCCAGAAGTTTCATCTGAAGAAGTTGAAAGGTGAGATTAATTTAACCTAACTTCTTAACCTAAGAGGGATCATCATCTTTCCTGATTGTCATCCACCTATCCTAATCAGTCCTCTGGCTTTCTGCATTTAAGGGATTTTTCAAGACACTACAAAAGCTGAAAATCAGTGGCACTCATTCTCTGCCAAGGTTCCCTTCCTGTACTGGAATAGTAAGTCCAAGAAATTCAGAAAGCAATACTGCTAAAATGGAAACAGGCCTGGCAGTTCTTTCTGATCCAAAGGTTTGCATAACATAATTTTCACTGCAAGAGAAGATAAGCTACACTCCCAGGCACCTGTGCTGATGGTAAGACTGTATGAACAATTTCTAGCACCTGTACTGATATTAAGCCTGTAGGAACAATTTCTGGGAGGGTAAAACGGAGATTTGTACCTTGAACAACAGACATTGTGACTGAAGAGCACAGAATGCCCTAGAACTCTGTTCTTACTTAATAATACAAGTTGAAACAAACAAAACAATTAAAAATGGCACCAGATTTACTACCTTTTGTATTCTAAAACCCAAAAGAATACGACAGCAATTTCTGGTGTACCTTTACATTAATTAATAATCAAAGACTGGCTGATGACACTGTTCCATTTAACTTATTTAAAGATATGAAGAACTCTCAACAGAACATTGCTTTGCAGTGCTATATAAACATACTAGTCAGTATTTTTTTTTCATTATTTTAGGGATTTTTTTTTTAATCTTCCTGTAATCCTAGTCTTTTTGAAGACCAGCCCCAGAGAGAGATGAAGTGATCAGAAATGGCTGACAAGCCTTGTACAGAGAGTGAAGAGAACTAAGGACTATTTCAAGGAGGTTATTGTTGAAATCAACAAGGTATTGTGCTCAGGAAGATCTGTGGGATGCTCAAAGTTTCATGTAACAACTAGTGGAAATTTCTTTAGGGATACAGTTTGCATTTGATTCTTGCTAATTAGATTGTGAAATCCAAACACCTGTGTTTTGAGATAAACAATCTAAAAAATCTACTGGAAGGGTGAAGGTTAAAGCAGAAATGCGCAGAAATCACACAATTTGCTAAGGGACTGTTTAAGAGTAACATATTACAGGCACAGACGGTTTGCACACCTCTGAACAAAAACATAAACCATGATGCAGAGTTAAGTAGAGGTAAAATAGATTCTCTTTTGAAAGGTGAACTGTGGCCATGCCAAGTGTCATGAAAATATGGCATGCTGTAAGTGAAACTAATAGTGAGTGATCAGAGAAGATACCCAGTTACTTAGAAATTCTGATACAGGCTGTAATTATGATTTGATGGCTGGTTGTAGGCTTCCTATGTATGAGAGAATGAAAAGGAAATCAAACAAAATGATAACTGACCTGCTACAGTACGCTGGTTCCATCCTGCTCTATGGTCACATGAAATACCATAAGTCCACTGAGATTTCCTTATTTGCCCTCAAAGTTAAGATCCCACACTTCCTAAGGTCTTCTCCTCGAACAATACTTCTGATGACTCCTTCAACAGACAACACGAAGTCACTGTTAAAATCAAATTTTCTTGGACTGGCAGAAATAATTTGTTTCTATAAAGAGAAAATGTTTCTCCAAGCACACTGTGATACAGTTCACAACCCAAATTTCAAAAGCACCTGAAACCATTGGACTTTCATCCCCCACTGTTGCAGATTTATTGTGCTGGAGTACTTTTCTCAGCAGGTCACTATGGCAGAATTGCTGTATTTATATGCTTAATATAGTCCATAAATCACAATGTTTAATTCTGTTAAATGGTGGCTTCTTGAGATACCGTTACATTGTATGAAATGAAAAATCTAAGTACTCTACAGCCTAATCACGACTAATCAAGTGACTTTCAAACTGGAGGTGTCATCTGAGACTGCTCCAAATGTTTCCCTTCTAAAAGAGCTTCCAGGCTGTGTACTTTATTAAGCCTGAAATGGGTATAATTCTAGAGTACGATCTTGGGAGTTTGAGATGTGTGCACTCCTTAGAACTCTGCAAAAACACAAAAGAATTCTATAGTCGTATTCTATTTCCTAAATGATTTAAAGTGGAACTTGGAAAGTAAGCTATGTGAACACCCATGGTTACAAGCAAGTTGTCTTCTCTTGCTTGGTTTTTGTTTGGTTTGGGTGTTTTGGTTGTGGCTTGGTATTTTGGTTATTTTTTGTGGTTGGTTGGTTGGCTTGGACTTTAGTGGTTTGGTTTGGGTTTTAATTTGTTGTGGTTGTTTATTTGGTTGGGGGGGGCTTTCATTTTGTGTAGTTTTTGTTGTTGTTCTTGGGTTGTTTGGGGTTTTTTTCCTTGTGGTTTTTGGTTGGTTGGGTTTGTTTGCTGTAGAGCTTTTTTTTGTGTCTGTTTTTTTCCCCTGCAGTTTTCAAGTTTTCTTGTCATAAAAACCAAACTCATCCAATAGACAGCCAGGACTTCTGCTTGCCTGCACAGATTTTGACTGTGATCTAAGTCTCCAGCTATTAATTTGGTATGACTACTTTGGTGAGCGGCTAAGCTTCTGGGTTGCAGCTAGACAAAATCCTAGTAAGTGGGCAAAAACACCAAGTCCATAACTATTTTGACTAACCAGATGATTATGCCATAAATCATGGATTGGATGTTTATGTGTATAGAGAGAGAGATATATATAAAGATATAGATATACAGTTACACATAAGCACTCTCACATACAGAAAATTAGATGTTTATAGGCAAAGCAAGGGCTTGAAAGTAAAGTCTGTGTTCAGATAGCATAAGGTCCTAAGTATTTACCATTTTACAGAATCATAGAATCACAGAATTGTTTCAGCTGGAAAAGATCTCCAAGATCATCAAGTCCAACTGTCAATACAACACCACCTTAGCTACTAATGTTCAACACCAGGTTGAGAGGCATTCCTGCCCATGGCAAGGAGGCTGGAGCAGATGATCTCTAAATTCCCTTCCAACCTAAGCCATCCTGTGATTCTATGATTAAACCTTGTCCTGAAGTGCCATGTCCATACACTTCTTGAACCTCTAGGGATGGTGATCCCACTGCCTCCATGGGCAACCTATTCCAAAGCACACGTGCTTGACCTAATCCAACTCATGACACAGCATGTCATGTCTTCTTTCTATAAAGCACTTGCACCTCAGGCCTCTCTCTGTTCTACTCTTTGATGCCCCCTTTCAGCCCTGCTGTCCGTGACCTGCTGTCAACAGTAGTTGTTTCTTAGATGTGATGCAGCTATTTTTTAATGCCCTGCCCATTTTCCATTCTCATTTCACAAGGAAAATCTTTCAAAGGCATAAATAAATACGGTGTAACTCTTCATACATAACTCTTTTTAGGACAACAAAACAATGGTTCCTTAACTTCCCTCTTCTTTCTCCGCTTGGAGTTTTTTCTATGAAGACTGGCTTTGTGCTTCCTATGAAAAGATCTTACAACCTGGAATACTTTGGAATAAATTGCATTTCAGCAAGTTTTTCCTATTGTTGATCTGTAGATGTTTTGAGTAATATTGACCTGTAAGTTTATCGTTGCCCCAAGAAATTTCATTGCAAACGTCTGGGATTTGCTCATCGTCACACAAGACTGAGGAGAGCTTTCTCTGAAAGTTTCAGCATCCCTGGAGCTATTTAAACTCACTCATACGGACGAGTATGGAGCAGACACTGGACTGACATATAATGTTTCTGGCCAAACATCAGACAGAAGAGACTATGAGAGCTATACTCAGCATATGAAGAGGGAGGAACTACAAAGTTTGGATGACATAGACATCTGTTGACCATGTACCAATGTGTTCTACTTGTTTTCAAATGGTAGAGCGTGAGTATTGAAAAGGAATTGGATATTGGTGAGCTACAACTAAGTCATGAATAAATTATTTTCTAGTAGCTTCAGCTGTTGTATGAATTCTGAAGTCAGTCACGTGAAATGTGAGAGAAATCCCGCACATTTGAAACTCTTCCATGACGTAATCTCTAGTGCTGTGCCTATAGCTTTTAAATAGAATAGAATAGAATAGAATAGAATAGAATAGAATAGAATAGAATAGAATAGAATAGAATAGAATAGAATAGAATAGAATAGAATAGAATAGAATAGAATAGAATAGAATAGACCAGGCTGGAAGAGACCTTCAAGATCATTGTGTCCAACCTATCATCCAACACCACCCAACCGACTAAACCATGAAACCAAGCACCCTGTCAAGTCTCCTCCTGAACACCTCCAGTGATGGTGACTCCACCAGCTCCCCAGGCAGCCCATTCCAATGGGCAATCACTCTCTCTGTGTAAAACTTCCTCCTAACCTCCAGCCTAAACCTCCCCTGGCACAGCCTGAGACTGTGTCCTCTTGTTCTGGCACTAGTTGCCTGGGAGAAGAGATATAATAATATATGTATACAACAAATCTTCTAACTTTTCAGTTCAGATGTGTCTGTGCACATCCAGCTGGTAAACACAGATTTGCAAAGGATCTATTTGACTGGGTGAAGAGCACCTCTCAGGCTTGCAAGAGGGGAAAAAAGCTGACTTTCAGGAATATTCTGTTGCCAGCTGGCTAGCAGAGATCAGTGTGTCCTGCTCCAATTTTTGGGTGCAATTTCAGAAAACCTTACAGAAGGAAGTCAAAGTTTCAGTGGTTACACAGCTAACATGTCAGAGATGCGTCAGCAAATAAATTTCAGAGGGCTTGAAAAAGCTGCCTAAGGGCTCAGCTTTGCAAGGAAAAACATAAAGCACTTTTTAATGGAATGTAAGTTAACAATATTATTTTCTCTACAGTCATATTTATATTATTTCATATTCCTTTTATAAACAAGTCAAAGGTTTAAGTCAATTGTAAGTTAAACATACTACAGTTCCAAGACTGGAACTATGTCTCCATGAATGGAGAATTAGAATCCTGTTGACTGCTGAACACATCACATGAATTGAGATTGTGCTAAAGCTGTTGGAACTGAAAGATGGGGGAAATGCTTTCTTGCTATGAGAGAAATTAGAACAAGTTAAATGAAAGGAAATGTCAATCTGCATAATAGCCCTGAATAAGTGAGGAGGTTCTGAATTTACATGTGAAAATCTGCATTCAGAAGTTAAGATTTGGACCACTATTTCTTTTGGGAATAAAGTATTCTTCATAAAATTAACTTTCTCCAAAAGAAGCACAACATAAACCAGACATTTAATTCCTTGGATCTGTATTTAACCTCTGGCAATGTTTTTCTATGGGTATGGTCAGCATTCTCTCTGTTATATTTTACAAGATTTGCTCGAAAGTTAATGAGACAGATTAATTTCCTTCTTCCATCCTGTCTGTTTTCAGTTAACCATTCCATTATTTTAGCAACTGTAATAAAATAATTAGGAAAGAGCCCAACAGAAAGCCAAAATGACTTTCAACTTTACTGGCCAACATAAATGAAGAAATGGGAATCACTTTTCCTTGCATAGGAAAAATCTTTTTTTTTTTAAGTAACTCTTTAGTTTATTATTATTAGTTTATTATTGCTCTCTACAACTACCTGAAGGGAGGCTGTAGCCGGGGAGGGTTGGTCTCTTCTCCCAGGCAACCAGCACCAGAACAACAGGACACAGTCTCAAGCTGTACCAGGGGAAATTTAGGCTTGAGGTGAGGAGAAATTTCATCACAGAAAGAGTTGTTGGCCATTAGAATGTGCTGCCCAGGGAGGTGGTGGAGTCACCATCACTGGAGGTGTTTAAGAGGAGACTGGATGAGGCACTTGTTGCCATGGTTTAGTTGATTAGATGGTGTTGGGTGATAGGTTGGAATTGATAATCTTGAAGGTCTTTTCCAACATGATTGATTCTATGCTCCTATTATTAAAGCATTTTTGTTAAATTTTGTGTATATAATGTGTAAACTTGTTTTTAATTACAAAAATTTTGAGGCATTATTTGAAAGACTACTGCGACAAAAATATTTGGGGGAAGTACGGAAGTGATGTGAATGGAAAAGACTTAATTTATAGCCAGAAACATATTTTAAACTCAAAATAAAGCTATAGACAGATACATACACATACACACATCCATATATATATAATATAGTTCTGTCATCTGAACTTGCTTAAAAAATGGGTTTTGTTCTGTTCTCCAAGGTGCCTTTTACTCTTTCAGAACTGAACATAAAGTCTGTAACAAATTACCAGCACATCTATCTGTCTACCTAGTTATCTATATTGTTATTTGACTGTTGATGTTAACCAGCTGGAGCAAATGGAACAAAAAGGAAAAGTGCTAGTGACCTAAGTTCAATCTAACAACTAAAAAACTACTTCCAAATTATGCAAAGTGAGAATCTGAGTGACTGTAGGAGCAAACTAATCTAAAATAAAATGTTTGTGACAGTATCAAATATAGAAGAAAGAAGTTTAGTGCAACCTATTTTCAAAGCAAGGAAATGGCCATTGAACACAGAATTATGAAATCATCATGAAATACCTTGTTGTATGAAGTGTGCCACAGTATAGGTGGCAGACAAACCTAAGGGATCACTAACAGTCACTGCCCTGTGATTGATCCATATCATGACTCACATACTAAAGATAAGCCCTGTAGACTTTGCACTGATCTCAATTTGATGAGATCCAGAACGATGGAATATAGGAAAGAATCATGGAATGCCTTGGGTTGGAAGGGACCTTTTGAGGTCATCTAGTCCAACCCCCGCTGCAGTAAGCAGGGACATCCCCAATTAGATCAGGTTGCTCAGCCCCTCATCAAGTCTGACACATGGCCATTTTAGGCAGGGGTCTGAAAGAACACAGTAGTGTATGCTTTTTGAGTGTGCACGTGGCAGTGTTTCCAGACATCCAAAGTATAAAGAAACTACTTTGCTGGTGTGATTTTATTCGCAATTAAAGCAAGGTCAAATCAATCAACCACAAGCACCTTCTGAGGTTCAGAATAGCTTTGGGTAACTTTCCACGTTATTTAGAAATCCAAGTAACTGAGAACTCGGTAAAAGAAAAAAAAAGTTCCATGATATCATAGGTTAAGCTTGAGACAACAAAGCGACCGGGATCTCACAGGGACTCGTGGTGTACGACCGGCTGCCCGAGAGCCAGCAACATGTCCTCGCAACTAATACGGCCAGGGGCATTCTGGGCTACATTCATTAGTGTGACCAGCCAGTCTAGGGAGAGCCTCTTCCCCTGCTAGTCTGCCCTGGCAAGGCCTCATCTGATATACTGCATCCAGTTCCCAGTTCAAGGACAAGGAGCTACTCGAGAGATCCCAGCCCAGGGACACAGAGATGACGAGGAAGATGGAGTCTCTCTCTACTGAGGAAAGGGTAAGACTGGGTGGTGTGGAGTCTCTGCCTCTGGAGGCATTCAAAACCTACCCGGATGTGCTGCTGTGTGGTTTACTGTAGGCGATCCGCTGTAGGTGACCCGCGGCCGGCGGCGTGGCTCAGACCCACCGCAACAGCGCCACCGAAACGCCCACGCGCACGCTGCCGCCGCACAGCTCCGGCAGCTCAGTCCCCGCGCCGCAAGGGCTGATGGGGGAGCGGCAACTTGCGGGCGGCCACGTGTGAGCGAGGCGCGGGGCGGCTCCGCTCGGCAAGGCCGGCAGAGCGGGCCCCATCGCGCTGTTCCCTCTGCTGCGCACCGCTCGGCACCGCCCACCAGCTCCGCACTCTCTGCCCCCCACCCACCCCTCCTCCCCTCTGCTCCTGTCCCGCTGCGCCCTGCCCACACGGCCCGGACTGCCCTCTTGCCCGTGCTGCTCATATCAGTGGTTAAACCAGATCACATATGACATTATGTTCCCTAAACCTACTGAATTCTTTAAGCAAAGCTCTATGAATCTATCAACCAAGTGACTTGCTAAGCAAAAACGTAACAATGATTCAGACTTAAAAAAGAAGTAGCTTTGATAGCTACTGCTTCTTTTTGATGTTGCTTTAATAACATTCCTCTAACTCTCTGGGGGATGCCTGTAAACAGCAGTAGCACCTTAAGCTGTAATTATCAGACAGATGCACACTTACTTAAGAGACATGACATCTTGCAGCTTGAATGTTAGAAATATGTATAATGCTTCACATTAATGTCCTTATTCCTTACTGTCGTGGTTTAGGCTCAGCCAGCAACTAAGGACCACCCAGCCACTCACTCCCTCCTCCCTGCTTCCCCCATGGGATGGGGAGGAGACTAGGGAGAAAAAAGTAAAACCCCATGGGTTGGGATAAGGAGAGTTTAATAGGATGACACGAGCTTGGGAGAGGTGGGGCTGTTCAACCGGGAGAAGAGAAGACTCTGGGCAGACCTTAGAGCAGCCTTCCAGTACCTGAAGGTTTACAAGCAAGCCAGGAAGGTACTGTTTAAAAGGCCTTGTAGTGATAGGACAAGAGGAAATGGATTGAAGCTTGAGGAAGGGAGTTTGAGAATGGATACTGGCAAGAAATTCTTTACTGGGAGGGTGGTGAGTCACTGGAACAAGTTGCCCAGGGAGGTTCTGGAAGCCCCCTCCCCAGAGGTGTTGAAGGTCAGGTTGGATGAGGCATTGAGCCTCCTTGTTTAGTGGGAGGTGTCCTGTCCCTGCCCATGGAAGAAGTTAGGAACTAGGTAATCTTCAAGGCCCCTTCCAACCTGAAGCATTCTATGAATCTATGAATTTTAGCAAACGGAAACAAATTCTTACTCACCTACAGCAACTACCCAACCCTGTTAGTCATTTGACTTCTGAATTCTAAGAAATATAAATTACCCTTTACTCTCATTCTTTCAGCAAAACCTTGCTTCTGGACCAGATTTTCAACACAGGTGTTTAGGAATGATGGAGTAAACAGAGCTACCTTTTCTATGCTGCTTGGTATTTGACACCTACACTCCTGGCATTTCCCCCAGGTTCCTCACTTCTCTCTCACAGAATCATGGAACTGGTTAAAAAACAAACAAACAAACAAACAAACAAACAAACCAACCCCCAAAACACCACAAGAACAAAAACCACCTTTCAGCTCATCAAGCCCTGCCACTTTGCTTTCCAGACTTCTCTCCCACCAAAATACTTAGCAGGCTCTAGCCAGTCTTTATCCAACTCAGAATGGAATTTGCATTCAGCCATTCCTTTGTTTTCCTATTTGAAACACTGTCTGTGGCAGGATGATGGAAATACAAGAGCTGGCTGATGTATTTATGTGGATGTGCACAAGGGAAGTCTGAGGTGCACAATACTTGCCCTTCCCAGAAGTTTCTCTTCTTTTAATGCAGTTGCTGTAGTTCACTGCAGCACAGTTATCTGCAAGAAATCTTCTAGCAAAACCAAGCCATGTACTCTGAAGTATGAGTAACTCCAATAAGATTTAAATAAATGTGAGCATCTTCAGGTCATTTCAATTGTAGTTGTGCCACCTTATCCCATCCCACACACCTGCCACCAAAATATGGGCCCGACCTTCTTGTGGCAGCTCAGAATCTGTAGCCCACAGGTATCTTCCTTCTTTTACTAATGTATTAGACTGGGAAATCAAATTCATTTTTTGGTATGGAAAGCCTTTACAATAGATGACATTCTACAAAGGTCCTTGTGTTCATCAGTCAGAGGCTTAGTCATGCCAAACATAAGCTTTCTTCAGATCAAACTATGTGGATTTAAAACTAGTCATACAAACCCACTTTTCTTACCCTATCCAAATTACCCAAACTTTCTTGGAAGGTGTTTCCTAGAAATAAACCCCACTTCAACACCAGATAACTCTAAATTCTCCAGATTTTTCTGTTAGACACAAAGATGTAGAAATCAGTATCACTGTGAGAAGCCAAACAGACTTTGATGATGCTATTTCACACCTAATTGTTTTCTGTAACTATTCTGGTTTGGGCAGCTTTCTTTTAATTTTGCACCTTCCCTCAACAGCTTAATGATTTTAAAAATACCATAAGCTTAATTTTCAAAGTCAAATTTTCATATTCTTCTTCAACTTTTCCCCACCAAGAGAAGTTCTCAGAACATCAGTGGAGAGCTGATGGTGACAGGACTAAGCATCTGAAAAGGAAATACATTCATTTTAGTGACAATGCTAAATCATATTTCGTTCCTTCATATTCAAAGCACATTACAAGTACTAATTAGGCTTACCATCCCTCCTGGGATGTTCTTATAATGCTTTTCCACAGGAAAAAAACAGACAATTAATTAACCCAAAATCATATACAACTGAATGCTGGAGTCAGCATTGCAATACTGAGCAGTCTCACTGCTTACCCTCTGCTCTTCCATGATTGCCTCTATTAAAAAAATTACTGTGTAATTGGAGAGGTGCTATATTTCCAGTCTTTTGAATTGAGGTCATAAAGAATTTTGTCTTTAGACCTCAAATTTACAGGTTGGTGTGTTGGTTTTTTTCCCTCCATGAATACATCAAGTTTCTAAATTCCCTGGAGTTCCCAGCAATATTCCTAAAGGAGGAAGTGACAGAGAAAATTGCAGCTGTCAGGCAATGAATTAAGCACCAAAAAATTATCATCCTTTTAATTCTATTCCCTTAAATCTGGCTGACCTCTATCTCCACCTATACCCATCAGCACTTAAAGGAAAGGCCTACATGATACTAATCAGAATATTGCCTACAGGTGGGCAGAGTTTAGGCATAAACTATACAAAAAAGAAGAATATCACCATGGTTCAGTAACTGACCTTAAAGTCAGCTGGATTAATAAAAATACATGGTAAAAAAGAAAAAGAAGTTCAACCCAGGGGAACTAGCACTGCAGTGAAAGACAGTGGGATCTACTGCAGTAGACTTTACAGACCGCAGGAGAAGAATCAGATTCAGCAGCTTGAAGTCACATGTCTAGAGACAGCAAGTAATGCTAATTAGCAGTCTAGTCACTAGGAACTATTTGTGAGAGCAATGCTAATAGGCTGAGAATTTTTACTTTTTAGCATAGCATCAATTCTAATGGCATAGTTTGTTTCCATATCAAGTTTGCACCCTCAATATGCTTAAAAACCTCTCCCACACAATGTACATTGGCTAGTAAAACTTGAAAACAGTGATACTCAAAGCCCGTTCCATTTTTTGCTATGTCTTCTTCTTAATGAGCAAAGAAATGCGTAACATCTCCCATGTGAAATGAAATCAGATTCCCCTACTGTCCTCCAAAATCTCTATTTTCTAAGGAGTTGTGAAGATTGACAAGTTCTTGACATTTCTGGGTCAACTTCACTCCACCCGGTCCTGACTTTTGTCTCTTGCTGTCTTTAATGGGATTCTCCTTGTCTTTCTGCATGCTTTACTGTAATAGTTATGTCAGCTTGAATTTTGCCCCTCCCTTGCCATAGAACTTGTCACACAGGAGCCTGATAAGCAGCCCTGTGCTGCCTTGACCTCCTAAGACTGCCTAGTGCTACACCAGTGCCTCTATGGTGGGTGTCTGGTGGGGGAATAGCTCCGAAGTCCTGGTTTTGCCCCATCGTGGATACATTGGCTTCTGCTGACAGGCAGAACCGTAATGTACGTGATCAGATTTGTTGTTAACTTCCAGATATGGCATATTATTTCCCACGTGCAACTTAAAGCTTGACATTCCATTGTAATGTCTACAGTGTGGCTATCTCTCATAACCATGGCCTGGACGAGGCATTAATAAGACGGTGAAATCTGTTTTGAGCCACTGCCCCTTTGTCCTCCCTCTGTGCTGGAAGAGCCTAAGAGACAGGCGACTTTAAGGCTGCCTGGAGGGGAGGGGAAGCTGAACCCGGTCCCCAAGCCTCACGTTTCGGAGAGGCGACCGCACGTGTCAGAAGGCAGGAGAGGAGGCGTGTGCAGCTTGCTCGCCACATAAACATTTTTAATTGATTGGCGGGATTTGAATGGCTGATGTGCCATTGGGCCATTCAGGTTTGAAAAGGGAGTTACTAGGGGGTAGCTCGCTCGGGCACTCGTTGCTCGTCTAGCTTGCGTGCTTGTTACTCTCTCACCTCTCTCCGCCGTTCGTTAGAGGACTTCGAGGCGGCGGTAAGCACCCTACTTACTCTTACCTCCAGAGCAATTAGCTCCCTTTGTGAGTAAATTACGCTGTTTTACCTGGTTATTTCTGCGGTTTATAGCTTATTACCTCTTAGTCAGCTCCGGTGTGACCTGGTCTATACCACCCGAGGCAGCAGTGCTGTGTAGCTTCGTGTGTACTAGGGACATTCTAGTTTGTTCCTCTGTATTCCGAGTTCTGCTTGCTCTAGACTGTTAATCTACTGTTTATATTAGCCTTCTGCCGTGTGTAATTAACCTGTTATCGACCGGGCAAACGAACCTGCGTACATTGGCACGGGAAAATAATTTTTGGTGTTTAATAAATAATATTCCTATTGAATCCTCTTTCCGGTCAATACATTCATAAACTACAACAAACCATTACTTAGGTATGATAAGATCCTCCAATAACACCTGCAAAAGGCAACTTCCTCTCCAACAGCGTTTCGGGTTTATTTTCCTCTATTTTTACTTCTGTTTCAATGCAAGGTTGCTTTCCTTGGCTGAAGTTTATAGAGCATCTTAAACCAGGCAGTTTTCCAGTATATATTCCTTATCTTAATTTATATCTATCTATCTATCTGTGTGTGTATATTTATATGTATTCCATGAACATTTTCAGAATGCTTTCTACAGTATTTCCTATGTGTAGCTTACTCAGGAAGGAAGAATTTATGGCTGCATAGTTGAAGTATCCTTAATGAAAGTAAAACATTTAATTGCTCTGCAGTTATCAATAGCAATGGCAACTTTTATAGAGAGTGCTTCAAAAAGGTAAAGAATTTCCTCTGAAAAACATTTTAAAATATTGTTGTTCAATTTTCATTGCTATATTTTTGTCAGCAATAGAGGAAAAAATATGCTTTCAGGTTGCATTGCTATTTGCTGCCTTCCCTTCCCTTGCCTCCCCTTCTTCCCTCCCCTTCTTCCCCAGGAGCACAGAAAAAGGAAAGGAAAACCTTTTTTCATGTTAGTTTTGTGCTCAAGAGCTGTTTGCATAGAATTTTGGATTAAAATTTCCCAACAGCTTTTGAACATTTCAAATTGAAAATTCTCTCTCTTCTTTTTCTGACCAAAATGCTGAGATTTTATGAGCATTCCCATCATTTAGTTGCTGTCTGTTTAGAAGCAACACTCTGGTATGTGTTTGGTCCCCACTATAGGAAGAAAAAGAAATCTTGACTGCTTTTTAAAGCTATGTTTTGCACTTTGGAGGTCTTTTTGAACCTGCCTCAGCACTTTCAGATAACCACCTTGATGTGCAGCATCATAGTGCACCTGACCAGAAAATAAACTATTAATGGGGACAGAGATACCAAAGCTACTTACAGATACTTAAAAACAAATTTATTATTACCAGGTATGTTTAATTGGTTTCACACTGGTTTCCCTATTTCTCTGTGTGTTTTAAGGAAGGCAGCACTGCCTCCTTGGCTCTGATTGCTATAACATGCACAAACCTCCCTGCTCAGTAAGTGTTCACAGTAGAGTAAATAAAAGTATTTCCTTTCACAGTGCTAACCCACTTGAACTTCAACGGAGCATTAGCCACACAAACTTGCTTGCTACAGTGCCAAAGAGCATCTCTCTAGTGCTCCTGCCTGATCTATTGGCGAGTTGGATCTAGCTGTTCATCAGTGGCATGTTGGCTCTCCCATCACAGGGCAGATGAGACAAGAAGAATTACTTCAACATTTGTATTCAGCAGATGTCTCTTTGGAAAACAAAGTGCTTGTTACATCTGGACCACTGCTTAAAGGCAGTTTTCCCTCATAAGAAACATTTGTCAGTGGTTTGACAGTCTTTGCCTTTTATTTTCCTGCTCTCTTTCTTTTCTTTTATTCCCCCCCCTCCTCCTAGAGGACTTGCTTGATCACAAACTCCTAGAAATGTTGGGGTATGTTCACTGTTCCACTGCTGGTGAAGCCAGTGAACCTCTGCACTCACACAGCCAAGGGCTCACACAGAGAATGCACTTTTTCCCATTTTGAGCCTCTTTTTGCCTTACAGCAGACAGTGACTTGCTGCCTTTTGCCAGTGCTTTTTTGATCTCTCTGAGGCTTTCTGCCTCTTCTGTGTCTGTTTATGTTCCTTGCCATTCTTATTCTGTCAGTGTTTGTTCAAATTGTTCCCCTGCAGGACCTGTCATCTCTTCTGCAGAGGATGTGCACTCTTCCCTTAAGTGGCAAGTTAATTTGTTGTAAAAAAAAAAAGAGTGTTTCTATATGGACAATTATAGCAGAAATGGAAATGGACTACTCTTTGTGTTTTAAAGAGAGATGAATGGATTAAGAATGAATCCCTTGCTATTTTCCATAGAGACCTGGTAACAGCCTTCCAGTACCTGAAGGAGGCTTACAAGAAGGCTGCCAAGGGACTGTTTACAAAGGCCTGCAGCGATAGGATGAGGGACAATGGTTTGAAACTAGAGAATAGATTGGATGGTAGAACACGTTCTTTACCATGAGGCTGATGGAACACTGGAACAAGTTGCCCAGGGAGGTAGTTAAGGCCCCATCCCTGGAGATGTTCAAGATCAGACTTAACAAGGCTCTGAGCGGCCTGATGTAGTAGATGATGTCCCAGCTTAATATGGAGGAGTTGGACTAGATGACCTTTGGAGATCCCTTCCGGTCCAAACTATTCCATGATTCTATAACTTAAAATAAAATAAAAATAATTTTAAAATAATTTTTAAAAATAATAATAAAAATAAATTAAAAAAAAAAAAAAAGAACAACCAACAAACCACAAACCCCACCACAAACACAGTGTTAACAGTTCTCAAATAGAAAAGGCATCTTTCTTTGGCCTCTGCACTTTTTAACTCTGTAGGAATCAGGGTGCCTGACATTTGTTTTCCTTAAAAGTGCCAGAAGATTCCTTTTTAAGGGCAAGAATATTTCTGAGAGCAATAAAGGATGGAATTTGTTCTCCCCTAAAACTTTGCCCTTCTCTCCTCCCTTCTCCCAATCCGCCTTTCGTTTTGCTGACGGTCAGTGCTTTTAGGTACATTTTCCCACTCTGCAGGGAGATAAAACATAAGGATTTGTTTTCACGCAGAGAAAGCACACATTGACACAAAATCTCTACCAAGCTTTAGCAGACAAATTGATTAAAAAACCCACAGGAAAATAAACATTAGTGGTCATTAATCATTATTCTAAGTTTATTAAAGAAGAAATAAAGAAAAAAATGAGGCCGGACACAGGCACACAGTAATTCCATTAGCTATGAACATTCTTAGGTCTTCCTGTGTAGAAGATTTCAGCAGAGCTTAAACTTTTTCTTTCATAGAGACTTGCTTTGGGGGGAAAAAACATAACCAAGAATCTTACTCCCCAACCCAAGAGATGTTCCCACTTCACAGTACAGGTTTTAAGTCTTTAAGGTTGATGGACATGTTCTACCCTACTTTCTCAGAAGAAATAATTGATGGAAGAGTCTTGGGATAGAAGTGATCATTGAGACTGCTGACTTGCAATCAATCTGATTTCTCAGATTTGTCATGAGCCTCCCTGTCTGTGCAACCAAGTCCAAGACATCTTACTAAATGGATAAGCCATCAGTATACTATAAACAATTCGGTATCAGATTAAAGTGATGATAACAAAAACAGTAGTCTCATTTGCTATCAGCTGCATGGCAAAATCCATCACTCTGTGGCACAGAAGGGTGCTTTTTCTTGCTGTTCTCTCTTAATCTTTGTTCAGTCTGATTGCCGTTGTTAGTGGCTTGCTGGCAGGGATGGACAGAATGAGAAAGACTTGTGTTGTAAAGTTGAGTGATGGGATCCCATCAAAATGTTCATTGCTGAACATTTTACATTCCTTTTTTCTGGAAAGTGGAAAGCATGTTTTCATCACGGCTTTCCAAATGTAAAACATCTGTGGCTGTCATCCTTTTCTTTTCTCAGCACCTTCATGAGATTGCTTGGCTCGTTTTGACTCATGAAAACGTGCTCTGCTTCTCTGCATACCAGCATATGATTTTCCTCCTTTTTATCTTTTTGTTCTTACTTTGTATGTGAAGCTATTCTGACACCATAGCTTCTTTGTGGTACAATCCTTAAATAGGACCTTCAGCCTTCGTTATAGAAGGCATCATCTCTTCTTAATTGCTTTTGTAGAGGAGTTTATTATCTCGTTTTGATAGAAGAATTGTTAAACCACTGCTAGATTACTAATTTTTGCCTTATTTAATTTCTACACTTTATGATGAAACTGGTTACTTAAAGAAGAAGTTGTTTAATTCACTCTGATACATTTGCGTAGCTCATAGCTACTAAAGAAAAAAAAAGAATAGCTGCTCATGGGAATCACATGTTATTTTATCAGGGAGCTTCTTTATGGTAGGTTGACCCTTGCTGTACAACTCAGCCTGCACAATGTAAGTTGCATTTTCTCAGCCAGTATCACAATCTGACCAGCTGTGCAAGAAAATACTCTGTCAGAGTAAGAAAACAGGATTGAAACTCATCCTTATGCTGAACTACTTACTCTGAAATGCAAACGAACTGCAGCCATTATCAGTGTTTATACCTAAGGGACAGGTCTCAAAACATGTGATTTTGGGGAACAGAAGGGTTGGTAGCAGACATGCACCACTGGCAATAAGCCTCATTTTACCTCAGAAACCAAAGAATATTAGTGTTCAGTAGAGTAACACAGGCCTGACAAGGCATAGGGGCAGTTAGTAAGTGCTCAATTTTTGTTAGCAAGACTTCACAGTATCTCACCAGGCCTGGTCAAATAAAAGCTATGTTGGTTGTTTCTCCTGTCTTATTCAGGTGTCCCTCTTGGTTTAATGATAGATTTAAATAGTAAGCAAATATAGTTGCTCATATTAGAGAAATGAGCATCAAAACTATTCCTGTTTTGCCTTTTCTTTAACTAACTTAGCATGATTGTTAGGACAGTGTATTCTAATATTTCCTGTAGAATTGTTTACAAATGCCTAGTTGAAAGATTACTTTTTTCTGCCTTTTTTACAGCTTGCTGCAAAATTGCAGTTATTGGATAGTGCTAGATGGAAGTTAGTTTTTTCTGTATTTCTGAGGTGAGGCAATTAAGAGCCTTTAGAGTCTGATTTTTCTGGGCCTCTCAATTTAAGAAAGACATTGAGACTCTTGAGCATGTCCAGAGAAGGGCAGAGAGGCAGGTGAGAGGCCTTGAGTACAGCCCTGTGAGGAGAGGCTGAGGGAGCTGCAGCTGCTTAGCCTGGAGAAGAGGAGGCTCAGGGGAGACCTTATTGCTCTCTACAGCTACCTGAAGGGAGGTTGTAGCCAGGAGGGGGTTGGTCTCTTCTCCCAGGCAACCAGCACCAGAACAAGAGGACACGGTCTCAAATTGTGGCGGGGGAAATGTAGGCTCGAGCTGAGGAGAAAGTTCTTCACAGAGAGAATTGTTACCTGTTGGCATGGGCTGCCCAGGGAGGTGGTGGAGTCACCATCCTTGGAGGTGTTCAAGAGGGGACTGGACATGGCACCTGGTGCCGTGGTTTAGTAGTCATGGGGTGTTGGGTGACAGGTTGGACTTGATGATCTTTGAGGTCTTTTCCAACCTTACTGATTGTATGATTCTATGATTTTTCCAACCAGGCTGCTTGGCAGCGTATGGAGGATCACGAGAAGGAGATGAACGAGGAGGTGACTCGTCTGATGGAGGAGATGGAGAGGAGAAGCCAACTGCGCAGGAACCTGGTGCCCATGATCGTGCAGCAGAGGCCTGAGGAGCAGAGCATCACGACCTGGGGAGCTGTGCTCTTTGCTGCCATTGCTGGAGGCCTTATCCTCCTGTTTTGGCTCTGGCGGTGGCTCAGGAAACCAAGGCCTGAAGCAGACTCTGGTGGCAGCGAGAAGGAGATCTTGGACAACAACACAGACAAGAAGGACAAGGAAGAAGAGGAAGGCAGTGATAGAGAAGGTGTGGAAAATAAGCAGGCAGGAAACAGGATTACTTCGGGGTGCATTGAGTGGCCTGGGCAGATAATGATGTCCAGGAGCAGGGTAGTGAAGGAGCTGGTGGATGACCTCCTGCGATTCCTGCGAACGCGCCTCTCAAATAGTTTCGTGCCAGTGCTGCAGCCTGCCATAGGTGTGGGCAGCGCCTTCGAAGGCTGGAGTCCCTGTGAGGCAGACGACGCTGTCTACCAACTGCTTGTGCCCCTGGAGCCCCCTGCTGGGCACAGCTTCCACCGGGAGCTTGCCACGTTGGGGCGGATTCCAGCCAGGGACTACCGCATCCGTGTGGTGCTGGAATGTGCCTGCAGGGTCCGGAACATGCTGTGCTTCATCCACAGCCCCAAGCATCACGTGCGCATGAAAAATCGGCCACCATATATGCTGGACTTCCTCTGCACCCACTCATACCTAGATGTGGAGAAACTTGCCCTCTGGTTCCGGAGGTTGGTGAAACAAGCCTGGGTGGCATTGCCTTGGGCACGTCACTACAAGATGGAGGTGCTGCCATACAGCCAACGCACCTGCTACCTCATGCTTACAAGTGGCTCAGGAAGACCCCTCTATGTTGAAGTGCTTCTTGGGGTGCAGGTAGGATGTACAGACATCTTCCTCACCAGCCACAGTGCAAATGACACCTACATCCGCAGCACAATATGGCAACAGAGCTGCGCCGTGGCAGAGAGCAAGTTCTTCAGCCATATGACCAGCCAGGTGCCACAGGGCAGTTTCCATCTCAGATGCCTGCATCTCTGCACCCGCATGCTGAAGGACACAGAATTCTCTCCCTACACCTTGAAGACAATTGTCATGCACTTCCTGAACACCAGACCTTTGTCCAGCTGGTGCAGAAGGGGCTGCTTCCGGCAGGTGGTGGATATTCTAAACTTCCTGCACCAGTCTGTGGAACAGAAACAGCTCAACCACTTCTTCTTTAGCAATAGTACCATGCCCGAGGAGATCATCTTGCCCAAATGCTTTGAAGAGTGTGAGCCATACAACATACTGCAGCATCTGGTACAGAATCCGGATGCCCATGCCAGGGCATTGAGACAGTGTGAGCAGCTTCAGGAGGAGCTCCTGGAAGGGCTCCTAGACTGATGTCATGGACACCACAGCCTTGTCACCATCTGGACAGTGAATGTCAGCTCTTCTATGGTGTCCATGCCTTCCAGCATCTCTCCTCTGTACATAGTTGGAAACAATTGTTGTCTTTGAGCTAAATAATCATAGTGTTTGAGCAACTGCTCCATCTGTGCCTGTGCTTCATTTTGTTGGGAAATGTGGGCATAGGTTGCTGACTGCTCAGTTCCTACAGAGTGGGCTGAGCACGTTGGCAGAAGAGCTGATGTGGAGGGCTGTGTTTTCAGTGATTCTGTAACTAAGGCTCCCTAACAGGTCTCCATGGCTGTACCATGGAATAATTGCAAGAAATTCTATCCCTCTGCAGCTTTGCAATCTGCAGCTGTGCAGGCAGGAAGTGTGAAGTGTGTCTCCTTGGCCATTCCTGGGGAGTCATAAGAAAATGCAAGGCCTTGGAGCCCCTATGGCATTTCCCTTGGGCAATCCCAATGAGCTGGCAAGATCTTTGATCAGTGTGGTTCCAACTCAAGGCACACACTCATTCTGTCCATGCTGCATTTCAGAGAGCCTCTCATGTTACAATCTGAACTTCAAGGCCCATAATACTTTGCCCCAGCCAGTACATTATGTATGCACTGGTTAGGATATGTGAAGTCATTCTTTTCTGGTAGTCCTGACTCCTCTGGTATGGATCAGTTGACACCCACATTGCCCACTGCCTGCTCCTCACCTCCAGAGCCCCACACCTATTGTGTACTTGCACCTAGGAAGGCCTGGTGGGCAGGGAGAGGGTTCACTTGCTTCCACTACTGGGACAGGTGGCCACTGATTGCTTACCACTGGAGCCCTGTGAACCTCCTGATGGGGGAAGCATGCAGAATCCCTTTGATCCTGGGCTTTTCCTATTGGCTGTGCATGCTCCTGCCCTGGAAAATTCAAAGCATGCATCCAGCAGTCTGTCTCTTGCTCCCACTCTATTGTGTCCCTCAGCCTATTTACAGACTAGACTAGAATAGAATAAACCAGGTTGGAAGAGACCTTCGAGATCATCGCGTCCAACCCATTCTCCAGCACCATCTAATCAACTAAACCATGCGACCAAGCACCCTATCAAGTCTCCTCCTAAACACCTCCAGTGATGGTGATTCCACCACCTTCCCAGGCAGCCCATTCCAATGGGCAATCACTCTGTCTGTAGAATTTCTTCCTAACCTCCAGCCTCAACCTCCCCTGGTGCAGCCTGAGACTGTGTCCTCCTCTTCTGGTGCTGGTTGCCTGGGAGAAGAGACCAACCTCCACCTGTCCACAACCTCCCTTCAGGTAGTTGTAGAGAGCAAGAAGGTCTCCCCTGAGCCTCCTCTTCTCCATGGTAAGCAACCCCAGCTCCCTCAGCCTCTCCTCATAGGGTTTGCGTTCCAAGCCCCTCACCAACTTTGTTGCCCTTCTCTGGACACGTTCCAGCAAGTCAACATCCTTCCTAAACAGAGGGGCCCAGAACTGGACACAGGACTCAAGGTGGAGCCTAACCACTGCAGTGTACAGGGGCACAATGACCTCCCTGCTCCTGCTGGCCACTCTGTTCCTGATCCTGGCCAGGATGCCATTGGCCCTCTTGGCCACCTGGGCACACTGCAGGCTTGTGTTCAGCCTACCGTCGACCAGTACCCCCAGGTCCCTCTCTGCCTGGCCACTCTCCAGCCACTCCCACCCCAGCCTGTAGCACTGCATGGGGTGCTCTGTCTTAGCTCTACCACCAGTCGCAGCATGTAGCCCAAGTTCTCTCACCTCACACAGGCACTTCCTCAACTTCCATCTACTTCCAGCGAGAGGCTGTGAGACTCTCTGCAGCCAGACACCTGGATGGCTGCATGCTTTGGGGGAAGCTCCGTTGGAGGCAATGCAGCCCTTGGTGGCAAGCTCGGACAAAGTGTCCTTCTTGCAGGTAGGCACTAGGGCTAAAAGTCCTCGCAGCAGATGAGCTTACCAGCTTACATGTGGAGCTGGCAGAGAGGCTTCACCCTGTCTGTGCCAACATGAGTCCTACTTGCTCTGCTTTGAGGTTTAAAAAGTCTTTGGTGGGCACCGTTTTATTCCACAGTGCCCCAGAACCTCTTCATCTGCTTGTTTCAGCTTCTAGCAGCACTTAATAAGCACGTTTGATAAGCATTGCAGTAACGTGCCCTTTACATGAGTGCATGAAACCCCCATTTCAGACAGCATGCTTCAAGTTAGAATGGGACACTGGGGCTCTGGAAACTGAGGGCAAAGCACTTGGTAAGGTGGCAACCATTGGGAATGTGGGGCAGTTGAAAAAAAGAAACAGTATCAGGGATTAAACATGGTTCAGATAGTTACCCAGATAGCAAAAGCATGAGGTTTTGTGTTCCTACAGACCTCTTAGCATAGCAGAGAAGGAAGAAAACCTCACAATGTCTTACCTGTGGAGCAATCTTCCTGAACACTTGTGCCTGATGATTCTGCTTTCGCCCCTCTTGGACAGGATGCTAGATCTCTTCTAACTCTGTACTTGTCCTGCAAGACTTTGGCCAGAACAGTGCCTCTTGAAAACCTGGAGATGTATTTGATGGTTTGGAGACAATCCAGGTGTCCTGTCCTGGCAAAGGCTCTATCCCAGTTTGATTTGAATGGTCACACCCTCTTTGCCACTTTGCTCAATTTTTGGCTTAGCTGGAGTTTCTAACCAAAATGAGGATTATATGGCAAGGAAAGAATACTGTCATCTCAGAAACTCTCTCCGGTGAGGTTCTCAGAGTGCTCTTGCAGTCTCCAGAAATTTGTCGTGAATCTAATGTTTTACCATACCTCGTAGGAATAGCGAGAGCCACAGCACAAGAAGCAGCTCTAAAAGGTGCTCCCTACTGAGTCAAGGTTTAGTTTCTCCCTAGGGAGAGCATAAGGCTATAATAGGGCCTCTGACAGAAAGTGGGGAAGAGTCTCTTTCCTCGTAGGGCCAAATGCAGCCTTTGAACAGAGCTCTTCTAATTTCATCCAAACTGCAATTCTTATCATTCTCACATGTCAATCCTTAAAAGTGAACAAGATGTTAATTTTGGTACTGTAAGATTGACTCAGTTGCTGTTCCCAGCATGGGCAATGACTTAGATTGGAGTAGTGAAAACAAAGCAGCTCATTGTTCCCTGCAATGGGTCCTGCGAGTACTCTGAGGCGGGGGTCAGCAGAACTGCAACCCTGGACTTCCAGCAGGCAGACCTTGACATCTTTTGGAAACTGTTTGTCTGACAGAGTCCATTCCGAGGCGGTTTTGAAGGGACAGGGAGTCAAGGAAGGGTGGGCATTGTTCAAGGAGGAAATTCTGAAGGCACAGCAACAGGCTGCCCACGTGTGCCTGAAGCTGAGTCCCAAGGAAGAAGGCCAGCAGGGCTGAAGAGAGAGGGGTTTTTGCAAGTCAGAGAAACAAAGGAGTGGCTATGGCCGCTGGAAGAAGGGCCAGGCCACTCAGGAAGACTACAAGATTGTCATGGGGTTATGCATGGTGAAAATTAGAAGGACCAAAGAGCAGCTAGAAATCAACCTGCCTTCAGCTGTTGAAGACGAGAAACCAATGAAGGATGAAGGAGGATCTCCATCCTTGCTTGGATGCAGGGGGGAAGATAGTGCTAAAGGATGAGCCTTTGAGGTACTCAATGCCTTCTTTACTTCAGTCTTCAGTACTAAGAGCAGTAGTTTAGTGGCTAGCAGACCCATGAGCTGGAAGAGAGCGATGGGGAGCAGAATGAAAGCCCCCACAACCCAAGAGGAGATGGTTAGTGATCTCTTGCACCATTTAGACATACACAAGTCTATGGAGGTGGAAAGTGGAAAGGAGGCTTGGGGGAGATCTCATTGCTCTCCAAAACTAACTGAAATGAGGTTGCAGCAAGGTGGCCTTGTGTTGCAGCAGGGGAGGTTTAGACAGGATATTACAGGGAAGCTCTTAACTGAAAGAGATAGCAAGCACTGGAACAGCCTGCCCGAGGAAGCAATGGCTGAATCCCCAGCACTGCAGGTGTTTAAAAGGTGTGTAGATGCTGTGCTAAGGGACATGGTTTAGCATCAGATTCGCTAGTGTTAGCTTAGTGGTTGGAATCAAAGACCTCAAAGGTGTATTCCAAAGGCAACAACTTTATTTCTTCTGACACAGTAAGATAGCAAGGTGAATTTTTATGTGTGGCAAATGAAGAAGTAGAAAGCTGACAGTGAAGATTTTCTATCCTTCTTTGAAAGAGCAAAGCCTGTCTGTAGGTGCCGTCCAGTTTGTGTATGAATGTGCCTGTGAACATATCTGAAGCTTCTGGCCAGGCATGTTGTCCACAGGTTTGCATACATCTTTCCTTGAACATGGTTATTGCACAAATAATCTGTGTTCCACACAGGGAGTGGACAGGGGGGCTCCATCCTTGTCCACCTTGTCTCCTGAGACTATACCTGAGAAAGGGATACGGGGCACCTTCCACCATTAGCACAAAACTGAGAAGCAAGGGAAAACCAACAATATCTCTTATTATCCCAGTCATTTCAGCCCTTTGATTTTCAGTGCTCATGATGATGATGAATGTTTTACTTTTCTGGTACAGGGCATAAGAAGCCATGGAAATTCAGCAGGCAGAGAGAACCTTTAGAATAACATAGCTATCACCCAGCCTTTGAATGCTGATTTCCTGCACCCTTTTGGCTTTTCTTTTTCCTCTCTAATTGTGTCTCTTAGTACTGCTGAGAGATATGGATTCATGCTGCTGTTTCATTGATTCTTTGATGGCAAATGGAATGCTGCCATGATAGCTTTTATTCCTCTCCGGTTACTTCATTACCTGACTGAGACGCCAACAGACACCAAGCTGGTTTTGTTTGCGGTCTCCATGTCTTGCGCCCAAAAAGCTTGGTTTGTCTCTTCCCATAGGTTTTGGTGTGGACTATAATTCAGCATAGTTCCATGAACATTTCTGAGATGGACTTGTTGTATTTGAACAACAAGCTCTGGTCCCAAACCAAGCGATCCTTCCATTTCTGAGTGCTTAGTTCGCTCATCCCATCGCAAGCCTTCATCTCTGTTTGTGCCTTTCATCTGCACTGACCTTCATTCATTTAAAAAGATTGCTTCCTTATGAATCTGATTTATCAGAACTTAAAGATTTGCCCAGTCACTTTTGATAACAGAAAACTGTGAACGTCTTACAAGACAGACTGTAAAGCAGGGTGATAGAAAGATACTTTGCTGTCTCTTGCTGCCTTGTCAGCTTTCTACTGCTCAGCTACAAAACTGGAGCAAGGACACATCCGTCGTGTCCTGATGGCTGATGGAGTCAGATCATTTGGCTTTCATTTGCTTCCTTTGACGGAGGCACTGGACTTGAGCACTCTTTCTGGTCTACTGTGCTACAGCACTGAATCAGCACTCCATGGTTTAAACACTAACCTGTCAAGGAAAAGGGTGTCAAATGCACATAAAAAGATATGTAGGCAAACAAGAGATTGACTTGATTTTGTTCAAAATTAACTGTATCTGAACTGCTGTCATTGGAGGACACCTGATTTTGGTTTGGGGGCAGAGTCTTCAACTATTATAGACAGTATATTGTGAACACCTGCTAAATTCCAGTAGCCCAAGTATCAATATGAAAATTACCTCAGTATGGAAAACAGACATTGCTTGGCTCTCCTCTATCATCTCTCTCTCTTTTTTCCCCCTGATATATTTAACTGTCATGTTCAGTTATGACCCATATACCAACCATTACTTGCTGAAGAGAAACTCTTACATGGGGAATGCTACCTGGGTATAGATAGGTTTCCTTCTGAGGGGAACTAATTTAAACACCTTAGCTCATCTCAGGAGGTTGGAGTTTGTTTCTGGTTTTATTTTCAGAATTTTTTCTAGTTTTCTCTTCTTCTTGTTATTTTTCCCTCTCCCAGAAGTCTTCTGCATTGTAACTCTTCCTCTCCTACTTGTTTTTAGTGCTAACTGAGCTTTACATCCTGACAATACAGGAGGATTACTCTAGTATAATGCATGCTGCAGCATGTTTACTTACATTGCTGCTTTGCTATAGGCTCCGATGGCATTGTCCAATTGCTTACTCAGCAGACTGTGGTAATGGCTTTCCTTCCCACCTATTTGTTACTCAATATGACAAAGTGCCTTAGAGATTCATCACTGGGTCTTTTAGTTTTCTTCCTTTTCCTAGAGATAAGCGATTCTGACCTAATAATTTCTACCTCTTCTGCTTGCTCACTGCCAAGCAAAGCTTTGGATCTGTTTGCACAAGTCCATCCTACAAAGCTCTAAAGCTCACTTTAATAAAAATAACAGCTAAGCTATTCAAATATTCACTACTCTTTATCATTAAAAGGACAACAGAGTGGCCACTCTGCTGACTAGCTTTCTGGGTGTTTCAGGAGTCAGGGAGGACGTTTCTCAGTTTGCGAGAACTGAATTTATCTAGGAGAAATGGACAGTGTCTTCCCTTTCAAAAGGTTCCTCATTTGCCATTTCACACCATAATGGAATGCTCTGTAAACTGCTTCTAAAGCAGCATTAATTAGACTCCAAAGGAATAGATGAAAATGCCAGATGTCAAAGTAAAAATATTAGCAAAGCTATTTAATTGATGAATAGAGGTAGGAATAGCTGTTTAGCATAAAATATTGCGTGTTTAACTCACTGTCAGGAACTGCAGAAATGGTAGGTTTATTTTAGCTGAGAATCTGCCTTGGAGAACTGGCTGTGCTGTTGAAGGCTAGAAATCTTCCCATAAGTCCCAAGAGCAAGGAGCTGTTTAATTCTAGCTGAGTTTTTAGGTTATTTTTTCTGTATGTTTCTAAAAAATGCTGCTGCTGACAGGGAAATGAAATGAAAACACCTCCAGGTAACACAAAATCCAGGCAAAGTTAAACCCTAAGTTTATGTTAACATGCTCAGTTCCAAAGGAGCAATTGAAATTGTGCCTTTTTACACAAGATTCATTTCCTAAGCAAGTAGGACCTTAGTGTGTTTCATGCAGAACCTTAGTATGGCCTTGTCCCGTTTGCCTTTCTTCAGATTTGACCTGTCTTCATTTCTGAGGGATACAAACATAGTGCTGCTGCCATTGGCATAGACAATGTCCCAGTGAAGAATGAGAAAAGTAGGAATGTGGCCCAGGCTTCTGTCTCCTTCAAAAAAACTTTGCTGTCTCAACGGCTTGAGGGACACAGGGGATAAGTGGTGTCCATCAAGGGTCTGTACTGAGACAAGTGCTGTTCAATAGCATCATCAATGATCTAGAGAGTGGGATCAAGTGCACCCCCAGCAAGGTTACAAACGATACCAAGCTGAGCGGTGTGGTTGATGTGCTTAGGCAATGGGATGTCATCCAGAGGGACCCAGACAATCAGATGAATCTCATGAGGTTCAAAAAGGCCAAGTGCAAGGTCCTTCACCTGAGTCAGGACAATGTCCTCTTCCAGAAGCAGGGCGTGTGGGCAGGACACAAGGTGCTTCACTTTTACTGAAGGCATGATGGTGGCTACTTGCAGGAGGAAGACTGTGCTCTCTGCACCCACCAAAATGGATATTGGCATCCAGGCCATAGGTTGTGAGGAATGCCACAGCCTTTCACGGGCAACAGGGGGCAACACTGACTATGGGTGTGTGCAGTGTGAGCGGGTTTTTGACCTGCTTCGCTGGTTGGCACTGCTCCAGAATGATGTGATGGAGCTCAGGGAAGAGGTGAGTAGCTTAAGAAGCATTAGGGAGAGTGAGAAAGAAATCGATAACTTCCACAAACTGATCTTTACAAACACAGAACAGGAGCTGACAGTTGACAGTTGATGTTCAGTTTGGTAGAGGATTAAAATCTGATTGTGTCTCAGTTTGTCTGAAACAAATCCTAGATTTGTCAAGGCACTCCTTGACAGGATGAGCTGTTGAGCAGGGTAATTCAATCTGCAAAAAAACCAAACCAACCCCAAACAGCCCCACACCATCTCACAGTAAGATAAATAACTACACAGTGGAAAACAGATATCATTACTGGTGTTCAGTCCTCATGCTTCACACCTTGTCTGCCTTGCCTAGGCCAAGCATAAAGCTAAATTTTACATCTATGGAAGGACATAAAAAAAGGAAGAGTAATTGGAAAACAGACCAGCTGAACCTTTTGACAATCATTTTAAGCATTCTCTTTGAAGCAGATGGCCTGAGTCAAATACCTGTTTTGGCTAAAGCTTTACATACTCAATAGAAATAAAAAAACTGCACAAGGTTTAAACCTAAACCAAACCAACCAACCCACCAAATGTGAACAAAACAGAAAACAGTCCCCACAAACAAACAAACAAAAAACCCAGACCAAATCACAATGAAAAAAACCCAACACACAAACCCCCCCAAAACAAACAACAACAAAACACACAGACACACAAAACCTCCAAGAAACTAAGCAGAGCAATTTAGAATGAGAATATTAGAATAGAATAAACCAGCTTGGAAGAGACCTTCGAGATCATGGTGTCCAACCCATCATCCAACACCACCTAATCAACTAGACCATAGGTGGGTTTTTTGAGTCCATAGCATTAAACTCTTATTGAAAGTACATTATAGAATAAAAAGGTACAGCTTCTCTTGAGCATTTTGGTATTAACAAAAGTGGGTTTTCTCCAAACTAAGAATAAAATCCTAACCTGGCTTATTTATGCAACACCTTTTTTATTCCCTTTTCTTTTTTTGATAGTTACACGTAGGGTAGAGTGTATACATTTGTAGGCATAGAATCACAGAATCATAGAGTCAATAAGGTTGGAAAAGACCTCAATGATCATCAAGTCCAACCTGTCACCCAAGATCTCATGACTACTAAACCATGGCACCGAGTGCCACGTCCAATCTCCTCTTGAAGACCTCCAGGGACGGTGACTCCACCACCTCCCTGGGCAGCACATCCCAATGGCTAACGACTCTCTCTGGGAAGAACTTTCTCCTCACCTTGAGTCTAAACATCCCCTGGCACAGCTTGAGACTGTGTCCCCTTGTTCTGGTGCTGGTTGCTCGGGAGAAGAGACCAACCCCCACCTGCCTACAACCTCCCTTCAGGTAGATGTAGAGAGCAAGAAGGTCTCCCCCGAGCCTCCTCTTCTCCAGGCTAAACAATCCCAGCTCCCTCAGCCTCTCCTCACAGGGCTGTGCTCGAGGCCTTTCCCCAGCCTCGCTGCCCTTCTCTGGACACATTCAAGTGTCTCAACGTCCTTCTTAAACTGAGGGGCCCAGAACTGGACACAGGACTCAAGGTGGGGCCTAACCAGTGCAGAGTACAGGGGCACAATGACTTCCCTGCTCCTGCTGGCCACACTATTTCTGATAGAGGCCAGGATGCCATTGGCCTTCTTGGCCACCTGGGCACACTACTGGCTCCTGTTCAGCCAGCTGTCAATCAGTACCCCCAGGTCCCTTTCTGCCTGGCTGCTTTCTGACCCCAGCCTGTAGCACTGCATGGGGTTGTGGCCAAAGTGCAGCACCCGCCACTTGGACTTACTGAATGTCACCCTGTTGAATTCTGCCCATCTGTCCAGCCTGCCAAGGTCCCTCTGCAGAGCTCTCCCACCCTCTAACAGATCAGCTCCTGCCCCCAGCTTGGTGTCATCTGCAAATTTACTGATGATGCACTCAATCCCCTCATCCAGATCATCAATAAAGATATTGAACAGGACGGGGCCCAGCACTGGTCCCTGGGGGACACCACTAGTGACTGGCCTCCAGCTGGATGTGGCACCATTCACCACTACTCTCTGGGCTCAGCCCTCCAGCCAGTACTATACACAGTTCTGAAATCTAGGAAAATTCATCTGAACAGGGTTTATATTTGTTTAGACTCCTTGGGACTGCATTCAACACTTTTCTGGCAAGCAATCTCCCGAACTCCTATGCTATTCATTAGAAAGACGAGAAGCCTGAGAGTATTCCAAATCATCACCAGGGTTACTACAAAAAATGACTGAAAGTTCAATATACCCTGCCTGTAGTTCCAATGTCAGGCATCCATCCCAACGTGCTACAGGCAGATAAGTAGTAACAATTCCATGTGGGGGAGGGGCAAGGTTGGGGGGTGGTGGTCTCCTGATGCAGAGTCCGTTGGGTGATCAATGAAGGCATGAACCCCGTTGCAGCAGTGTTCCAGAAAAGCAGAGAGCAGAGAACCTGAGAAGTCCTCCCAGAAGACCTTTATTGCTGTGTTGTAGAATCCCTTGCATTACATATTCTTAGAGTCCCACTTACAGAAGTCCCAGAAGCCCTTAACAGATGAAGCAGCTAACAGAAGTCCTGAGTATACGCTTAGCAGCATCCTTACACCAAAGTCCTAGGCAGAAGAAGTAGCTAACAGAAACAGAAGCCCCCAGCAGCCCTACCCCCACCCCCTTATATCTCAGAGTGGCTGTTTTTATAGTCTTTGCTATCAACCAAGCAGTAAAATCCAACCAGATATAGAAGCTAAAATCTTTTCCCAGTAAGAGGTGTCAGCACGTCAAGGAGGTGGCTTCTGCAGCATGTTCCAATGCAGGGGTGACAACGTGAGGATGCTGTTCTTGGCACACATGGGTGTTCTTGTTCTGCTCTAGGCAGCGTGCAATTGGTCAGCTAAGAACTCCTGCACTCTGCACATACCCAGCAGCTGCCCTCAGAACAGTGGCTTCAACAGGGTGGAAGGAACTCACAGCACCTTATAAATCATATGGCTTGAAAATGCAGAAACCCCATTTTTTCCCAGAACTGTGAACTCTGTTTATGGATCCCTGATAGTTTCTATTTAAATTTCTGCAGACTTCTCCACCTTTCTCATGCATTCTAAACCAGATGACAATTCTTTCTTGTTCTATTCAACCCTTTTTTCTGGATGTGTGGTAGTTTCAGGCTATATCTTTACAATTTTGTTACAGATTTTGATCAGAAAAGTAGGAAAATGTCAATAAATTGACAATTGAAAAGGGAAATAAAGATAATTCTAAATTTAAGAAGGACATTGAGACTCTTGAACGTGTCCAGAGAAGGGCAATGAGGCTGGGGAGAGGCCTCGAGCACAAGCCCTACGAGGAGAGGCTGAGGGCGCTGGGATGGTTTAGCCTGGAGAAGAGAAGGCTCAGGAGAGACCTTATTGCTCTCTACAACTACCTGAAGGGAGGTTGTAGCCCGGAGGGGGTGGGAGGGGCAGAGAGACAGCTTCCCTGGTCTCTTGACCACAGGCTTCTCGTGTTGTTTGTTAATTGTAAATATCTGTAAAATATTGTAAATATTGTATATTTGTATATATTAATTGCATTCCAGTGGGAGATTGTAGGTTGGCCTGGAAATACAGCTTTCATTTGCTTCCAGCTGAGCTGGTCTGGCAAAGTGAATGTTTGGGGCGTTAATTTCAACCCACCACAAAATGAAGGGCGCCTAAAGAGGCTTTGAACTTCAGGTGAAGTCTCACTTCTGGCACGTATGTGCTACACATGTCACAGCCCTAACTCGTTTGCTGAAGTTTTCTGCTTCAGTTTGCAAGCTTGATGGAGAAAGTAATTTCTGCTCCTAAGGTTCCTATTTCACTGTTATCATTACAACAAGTATTAGAATTGGATTAGCATAAAATGGAGATTCAGAAATTTTGAGAACAATTGAAATAATAATCGCTTTATAAAGGCTTAATAAAGCTTTATAGCACAGAAATAAAGGGGAAGATTCCAGCTGAAAGTACCTGAAAATTGCAAGAACGGCCAAGATTCTATTTAAATGAGAGCTCTTCTACTCTTCTCCCCTACACAGCAAGAAATTCAGCAACCGCTGTCTGAGGTATTTCCATATTCTTCTTCATAATAGCCGAGTAAGGCTTCTGGGGTTTAATAGCAAAATACCCAAGGAGATGACAGAACAGAATAGTTCAGTTGTTCTTTCATTCTGCTTTCTGGCAACACAGAGTCTCATTCACATCATTTATTTGAAAAGTCCTGGAGTGTGCTCATTTCCCTTGTTAAGCAGAACGGCTCTGTTTACTTCCATCAGTGCACCAAAGCGGAGTAAAAATTATCATTCTCCCACATGTGCTTTACATCACAGTGACCTCTTAGCAGTAGAGTTGAATGGGCCCAGGCTATGCTATTTCCTGCTTTTCTAGCCAGCATTTACAGTTCCACATATCACAAACCCATGCATCATGACTACAGTTGGTTGGCATCCATGAGGAAGAAACAACCAACAAACAAATATGCTTGGTTAACACCCCTAAGAAATAAATAAATAGAATCTCATAAAAAAGAATTCAGGTGTTGAACATGTGGAATAGTGACTGCTTGCTGGTGGAGAAGGAGGAATACTTACTGATGGTTGTGCAAGTTTGTGTCTTCAAAGACATAAAGGGGGGGAGAACTTGATACTTTCCCACTCTCTTAGTGAGGGCAAGTCAAACAATTTGATTCTCACACATCCCAGAGACATATTCAATGAGTCGAGACACCTGGGAAGCCCCCAACCATACCTATAGGTGCTGAATACTTTGGAAAGGTGCCAACAAAGGAAGATAGCACCCCAAACAAGAATCATGTCTGAGGAGACTAAAGGTCACTGTGAAAAGCACCAGCTCTAGAACTGACCAACGTCTGAACTGACCGAAGTCTGAACCTCCTAAGAAACAGAAGGATTTACTTTGAATTTTATATTCCAAATTCTCCTGATACTCTTAGTCATAAACAGCTGGTATGGTCTGAGACTGATCTAGCCACCCTGAGGGTCCCCTTTAAGAAGAATTTTAGAGAGCAAGGGAGTCAATTCTGAAAACCTGCTAACTCAATGTGAGGGCCACTCTTACCCCCTTCTACTCCCAAGCTCCATGAAAATCACTCAATTTTAAATCACTTCCACTCTGTATAAACATACAGACATGGAAAGACATGGATTGATAGGCAGAATACTCTGTGGACAAGGAACTGGCTAGATAATCATACTCGAAGAGTGATGATGAATGGCTCAATAGCTAAGTGAAGACAAGGGATGAGCGGTGCTCCTCAGGGGTTGGCAGTGGGGACTGGTGCTGGTTAATGTCTTTGTTGAATGCAACTCTTAGCAAGTCTGCCAATGACACCAAGCTGTGTGGGCTGGTTATCAGAGGAAAAGATTCCCTACAGAAGGACCTTGACAGTCTGGAGAGGTGGGCCAATGCCAAGCTCCTGAAGTTCAACAAAGTCAAATGCAAGGTTTTTCACCTGGTTCACGATAATCCCAAGCAAAACTACAGGCAGAGTGGAGAATGGGTGGAGAATGGTCATCAGGAGAAGGATTTGGGAGTGCTGGTTAATGAGATGCTCAGCATGAGCCAGCAATGCGCACTTGCATCCTGGAAAGCAAACTGCATCCTCTACTGCATCAAAAGAAACATGGCCAGCATGATTCAGAGAGGTGATTCTGCCCCTCTACTCCATTCTTATGACACTCCACCTGGACTACTGTTTGCCCTTCTGCAGCCCCCAAAGAAAGAAGGAAATGGAACTGTTCGAGCGTGTCCAGAGGAGGGACACAAAAATGGTCAGAGGGCTGGTGCACCTCTCCTCTCAAGTCTGGTAGAGTTAAGTCTGTTCAGCCATGAGAAGAGAAGGCTCTGGCAACAGCTCATAGCAGTCTGCCAGTGTTTGAAGGGGGCTACAGGACAGCTGATGAGGGACTTTTTGAAAGGGTATGTACTGACAGGACAAGGGGGAATGGCTTCAAACTGGAAAAAGCTTAATTCAGATTAGAAGTTAATAAGAAATACTTTCCCACAAGGGTGGTAAGACACTGGAAAGTGTTGCCTAAAGTTGTGGAGGTTCCGACCCTGGAAGTTCAAAGCCTTAAGAAATCTGGTCCAGAAGGAGTTGTCCTTGCAAATGGCAGGAGAATTGGAATTAGATGATCATTAAGGTCCCTTTTAACCCAAACTAGTCTATGATTCTATGGTGCTGTGATTCTATACTCACACAAATATTTTAATCCAATCACGTTAATCACTTGCATTACAGTAAGTAATGCAGTGACCTTGTATCAAACTGAACCTCAATTAACCTTTGTTAATTTCTGCTAAATGCTACGAATTTCATTCAGAATTTGTCAAATTATTAATCTGCCTCAATAAACCACATTGCTGCCTTTTTATCTGGATGAGGTGACATGCACTCGCTCCACAGTGAGCAGGGTCTTAGAATTCCACAAGCGGTGATTTAAAGGAGAACGATCCTGTTGCCACCACAATATGCTCAACAGAACAGTAGGCAGACTAAGAATGAAATGGAAATTCACATTGTAATTGTGAATTTTTTACCATAAACTCAGGAATCATCTGAAAGCAAGCTTGTACTCCCTATGTACATTGTACTCAATACGGACATCAATTACTGACTGACAAAACTGCTAATAATCTAACTAGGAGAAGGCTGTATGATTCCTCATCGCTGTAGACAAGCAGCCTGAGCGACCATGAGTGAGGTTTCAGTGATTTCAGGTTGACTCAGTTCTGTAGGCACAAAACTACCTGGAGGGACAGGTAAACTGCAACAAAGGGTAAAATTACAGTTCCACTTCAACCATATACTGGAATGAATGACTGGGAAGTAGTTGGAGAAGTTAGCAACACAGCTTTAAACGCACCTCAGGTGGAGTACGAATCTCCTTTTTCCTTTGCTTACACATCACTTCCTTACAATCTAGTAGGTAAGGAGCCTTCCTATCTGTCAGTCTCTCCTGCACAAGCCCTTAAAACTGGGAATGGAAATGCTGTTTAATATCCAGAGTGGCAGATCTATGCATAGAATATGCCCAAACATCTACAATTTAAAGAGTCAGGAGTTAAAACTAGCATAAAACATAGCACCAAAATAGCTTGCCAAGTGTTGCACAAAGAGCAGCAACGTAACTGATACTGACATCTAGGATCTGACATACTCAGCATGTGGGCAAGCACTCTGCACAACTTCTCCTTCTGAATCCTTCAGCTGTCAAGAGATGTCAGTGTCCTTGAACTGTCCCCAGTGTGACCAACTGCAGTTGATTTATTTCAGCCTAACTATAAAAAATAACTACAAATGAAGCAGGGCGGGGAGGGGAATGGTCTTTATGTTAAACAAATACATAGGATAGTGATAGGATGAGAGGGAATGGCTTGAAGCTTGAGAAGGGTTGATTTAGATTAGATATCAGGAAGAAAGTCTTTACAGTGAGAACTGAGATGCTGGAACAAGTTGCCCAGGGAGGCTGTGGATGCCCCCTCCCGGGGGAGTGTTCCAGGCCAGGTTGGATGAGGCCTTGAGCAACCTGATCTAGTGGCTGTCAGCCAAGGTAAACCCACTACAGCTGGGATATAAGTAGGGCAATGCAGGAACATCTTCCTAAGGAGAAAGGGGAAGGTAGTTTTCTGGAAAAGGTGTTCTGCTGTTCTTACACAAGTGTTTGTTTTCTCCTAGTAGATGTAACAAATGGAAGATTGAATGTTATGTCTGGTAACCCAAGCAACTGATTCATTTTGATGACCCACACCCACTTCAGATTTGTGCAATTTTACTGTTGCATTATCAACTAAATAAGAATGTTTATTCTTCTTTAATGTGGTCGGTAAATAGTTTTCTGGATCATCAAGCTTTGATTTCAGTAATTATCTCGGGGTTTTTTTCATAGTGTTTGTTGGTTGTTAAGCCAGCCCTCTCAAGGTTTCAAAATTCTCAGCATGCCTGATTGTTTTGACTGCCTGTCTACAAATTTTCATTCTCAATTATACATGCTGGAAACTATTAATGATTTGTTTTAAACCCCAAGAAAGCAGACAGAGCAACATGTGGTGAGAGCTTTCATTCTGTCAGTACTGATACACTAAATCATGATCACTTTAGAAATGAAACAATACCTGAGAATTCCTATGGTTTTAAAAATGTGCTTTTTCCAAAACATTTTTTTCCCCACAGAAACAATTGAAACCAGCAGGTGGTTAGTACCTCTGAAAAGTTCCTAAGAATTAACATACCAGTTCAATGAAAACAATTTCAGCTGTAGCCCATCCCTACTGGTAGCAGTTAGTGAATGAGAAGGGAAATAGGTCACGCTTTTCCCAGCAACAGTGAGTTTTGGGTCTTCTTGGCTGCACTGGGCTGTTATTTATGATAGCATTCAGGAGATCTATTCTCCATGATTTTGTATAATGACTTTCTGAACTTGTTTCTATTTCTTGACCCTGCAGCTCCTGGAGCAGAGTCTTCCATTGCATCTGTAGATGATAGGGCTGGAAGGAGAAGAAAATTCCCGTGGATTTGTTCAGTGTTAGCTGTCTTGTAATAGTTTGTGGTTCATCCTTCTTCCATTGGGTGAAGTAATGAATAAACCTACCTTGCTTGTCTTTTCCCCACTGTTAGAATCTTTGTGGGTCTTCATCTGTTAACTGACTTTATAAGCTCAAGAATTAGTTCTTTGAGATTACGGACTGCAGAAGAAAATTTCCAAGTTTCTTCTGAGAGCTGTTTATGAAAAAAAGAAGTGAGCAAGCAGCAGGGAAAGAAAGGAGAGCGAGACAATGCGCTGGGCCGCGGAGACTTCCCCCCACAGATACCTCCAGTCTCTGCCAAAAAGCAACTTACACATCCTAACTTTTCTTTCTATTGGTCTGGACGTGGAAAGCCATCGCCATGGGATTCCTCACAGGGCCCCCTGGATCTGTGTAATACGGCACTCCAGGCTGTTGTGACCCTGACGCAGTGTTGACTCGTTGTCTGGTGTAAGACACGTTAAAAGTAGGTTCTTCTACTAGTGGAGGAGGGTACATCCGCCGTCGGATGAAGAAACCGGCTCCGCAGCAAAACAGAACTCCCATCATCAAAAGGAACCAGAAATACCAGAGCCGCTGGATAGAGAGAGCTTACACAGCATCTTGAGCCACAGCAATCCTCACAGGAGCGACATATATAACATGTAGGATGGAATCCTTCAAAGTACCAGCAATGCTTTTTGGCCTCCGTGCACTCCCACAGCAGCGACAGCAGCAGCGCGATCCCGGGCTGGGAACGGTTCATCTCTCCTCCTCCTCCTCCTCCTCCTCCTCTTCCCGCGGCGGCGGGGGGCTGGCCCCTGCCAGCTCAGGCTGTCACCGGCGCCATCCCCGCCGGTAGCGAGAGGGGACACGGCCACAGGCGCGGAGGGGCAGCGAGCAGGGCGAGCTGAACAGGCAGCCCAGAGGCAGGGGCGGCGAAAAACCAGCTCCAGGGGCAAAGGGGCGAGGCGGAGTAAATAAAGGGAACAGAGGCGGGGACGCGCAGGAGCGGGGCGAGGGCGGGCTGAGCCGCCGAGCCCCTCCGATCCCCTCAGCAACGGCCGGAGCCGGCCGGGCAGCGCCGCGGCGAGGCGAGGCGAGGCGAGGCACAGGGGAGCGCGGGGCTCGGGCGGGGTAATCAAGAAGTTAACATTTTTGAACCCACAGGAAACATCGTCCAAAAAACCTATTTACATAACTACAATAGCTTACATTTATGGCCACACACACTCCCAGCACGTAAGAAATTTAAAGCTAACCCGTTTCGAGTGAATAGTTGTTCAGCTTTTCTCACACCTATGCTTACTTTCATTATAATCTAGCAAAAATACATAGCAGAAAATCATAGTGCAGCAGAAAAAAATTACCATCGCTTTTCTAAGTTTTAGTAGGCCTAATTACTATTTCAACCCATTTACCATTACTAGTGTTGGAGAAGAATTTATCCACACCTGGGGACATGGTCTTAGATTTTGATTGGACTCCTTATACAAAACTAGGGTTAGGATCAAGATTAGGCTCCACCGGTATATGTTAACTTTGCCTCCTCAGCCTACCGGGTTGCAACCAGCAGCCGGGTATGGTATCTTCTTGGCAGCAGTTACATTCTCCAGGAAGCCTACAGATCCCTTTAAGACTTCAGATTTCAGTTGGAGTCCCTTCCCAGCACTCAGGGTAAAATACTCCTCGATTATAACAAAGACCATTTCTTACAACATTTCTTACAACAATCTAACAATCTAAAACATTTACAAGGTACCCATCCCCAGTGACATCAAGTCCCAGGATGTTTCGTACACGGAACGAAACGGGGGCTTTCCTTGATGGTTTCTTGCAGTGCAGATTCGATGTCACACAATATCAGATATTTCAAAAGGTGGCTTGGTCTGGTGAGCTCCAGAGCCTTCAGACTGAGCTGTTACATTTATTTGAGTACCTGTCTGATCTGTCAGCACTAACTGCAGGCTCGGAGGTCCTTCAGACCATCTGCGTAAGTAGTGTGGAATTCACGCTGAAGCAGGTTTTGCTTTTTCTGTGCAGTCAGTCAGGTTCAGAGGCCCATTTCCTTCTACTCACGAAATATGTGTCCCCCCTTTTTCTGCAGTACGGAGAGCTGTACCTGTTGTTAACAAAACCAAGAAAAGATCCTTCCCAGAGGGAAATTAGCGACTCTCCTTTCCCAGTTTTTATTAACACTTTACCCCCAGCTTGAATTTCATGGATGGGGAATCCCGAAGGTGGGATCTGGGACAAGAACAAAAAGAAAACGTTACTTTCTGGGCCTCCTCTACTAATAAGGCCGCTGCCACTAAAGCTTAGAAACAAATTGGCCCTCACCTACTTACAGCATCTAATCACTTGGAACAATGCCCAACAGGATTTTCACTTCCAGCCCAGTCCTGGGTAAACACCCCATATGCTGTTTGGTTAGATGTACTTACAAAAAGGTCAAATGGTTTGTCCATGTCAGACAAATTTAAAACAGGGCATCAACCAACATTCTTTTTAGTTAATCCAATCACTCATCATCTTCTGGACACCATTTAATGTTGTTATTATTGAGGGCTAATTTCTCAGATAGGAATTTTACCTTCTCTAACCTCTCTATCCATGATCGACAGTACCCCAGAAATCCGAGCAGCTGCCTGATTTCTGACTTTCCCTGACAGCAGTTACCAACATTCCAGCTTTTGCCTTCTGTTGCTCTTCATCCCTCCTTACAAACCCCTTCTGAGCGTCACGTAGTCATTCCTCCAAACCTCTGTCTTGCCAATTCTCTATCTTTTCCAACTTCTTTCTAATATCTTCCCATGGTTTTGCCACAAACTGTGTCCTGAGAATTATCACTCCAGCTGCAGAATGGGGATCTATTCCAGAATACATCTGCAAGCTGCTCTTTAATCTTACCCTCCACTCTGTAGGAGGCTTCCTCTGATGCTCACTAGAGGCTTTATCAAAATTCCTGGGCACAGCTTCTTTAATTCCTTGTATTATTATAGTTCTCAGGTCTCCCATATTCTGTCTCCCTCAGGGCTGCTGATGGTGCCACTGAGGATCTTGATTCTGGTCTCCTGGTGGCCCCCCTTGATTCTGCCTCTCCCATATTCTCATGCCAGCCTGTCTGATCATGTTTCTTTCCTCTGCAGTGAATAGGATCCTCAAAATAGACTGCATCTCTCTCCAGGTATATATATTGGGATCAAAAAATTGGTCCAGCCTCCCAGCTACACCTAGGGGATCATCTAAGAGGGTGCCCGTCTCTTTCTTGAAACTCTGGACATCTGATGTATTCACAGGGAGAGTGACAAATCCTATTCCTCCCCGATGCCCCCCCATAGGCACTTCCCTAAGTGGATGCAAACCTATATTACCTTCTTCTTGTTCATTCCTAACCCTGCTTCTTTGAGGTGGTGAATGAGCAGGAAGGGGGGCTGTTGGTTGCAGGGGACCCCTGTTCAGGTTCTGGGAAGGTGGTGCTGAGTTCTCCAAAGATTCACACTTCTCCCTTTCCTTGTCTTTGTCCTTATCCTTATCCTTCTCCTCAGTTGTTAATGTAAATATGGGAACAGGGGTAGGGCATGAAGCCCTAATCCAAACAGCAACATAGTCAGCTTCTTCCCTACTAAAACACTTCTTAGAATTCACATGATGCTTCAGAGCTCGGCAAATCCAATCATCAAAAGATCCAAGTATGGGCCAAAACACGTAAGGTCTTAATGGGTTTTTTTGGCCATACTTGCACACAGTACTAAACCATTTTTTCCTTTGGTTTTCCTTTTCTCAGCTCCTCATCATCGCAATACTGTGCCATCATCCCTAAGGCGCTCGGGGCGGGGGGAATGGGAGGGAGTTCCGATGACTTGCTTTTCTTTTGTCCCATTCTCCTGATCACTAATCACTGCCCGGGGATCAAAACCGAGCCGCGGCAGTGAAGCGCTGGCTCCGAGCCGCGGCAGGTGGAAACGCCGGCTCCCAGCCACTAGACGCTAAAGCACCAGGATCTCCCGGTTACCACAAGACAAATGCTACGTCCTTTCGCAGCGCCGGACCCGCTGCCGGAACACCGGAACCCGGGACACCAAACCCACGAACGCCACCGTGATGCGGGCCTCCACGGCCCAGGCCCCTCTAGAAACCGGAGGAAAAAAAGAAAAAAAGGAAAAGGAAAAGGGAATGAAGAAGAGGAAGAAGAAGAAGATGAAGAAAGAAAAAGAAGAAAAAGAAAGAAAATAGGAAGAAGAAGGAAAAGAGAAAGAAGAAGGAAAAAAATAAAAAGAAAATGAAAGGAAAAAAGAAATAGAAGGAAAAAAAATGAAAAAGAAGAAAATACAAAGAATAATTAAAATGAAATGAAATAGAAAGTTTTAAACATTTCAAAGCTCAGTTATCTCTAGACCTGTTTCAGAAAAAAATTGGTGCTGTGTGTGTAGCTATGTTTTGCATGGCCTCCAAAGATGAGCTCTAGATGATTTCTATTTCAAAGCTTCTCTGCTGGACATTTTGTATCTGGGTGGTTGAAGATGTGTTTATTCTCTGAGGTCTCCTCAACAGCTCATCTGATTGGAAGCAAAGGACTTTCTAACCTTGCCATAATCAAGAGACATAATGAGGTAAGACACAGTTAAACAGCATCCCCGGAGCAGAGGCTCTCACAGCCGCTGGCAAAGTCCCACAACACAGAAGTGTCTCCTTCCAGTAGCCTAGGCCCTCTCTCAACCTACCACATCCTCCTTGGGAGAACGTAATTTTACAGCTCAGATAGGAAGGTATTGAGAAAACCATTTTCAACAAAGATAATTTGACTGAAGTGAAGAATAGCTTATAAAGTGTTGGAGTTGATAACATGATGCCACTGAGATAAGCAGCATGGAATGATGAGAATATTGTTTAGCAATCATTTTTAGGAATCAGATGGGAAAACTGGAAGCTCAAGGAGTAAATTCAGACTTCTGGTAAAGAGTAGTAGGAGTGATGACTAAACAGACAATGATAATTTAATGCTGAAAGGATCTGACTTTGAGTTTTCAGGCTAGGAAATGATATAAATTCTTCATCTTTTCATATATTTTCTTTATTTAGTAGTCCTCTAAGGGAGGCCCTTTTATAACTGCCTGATTTTCTAGGTGTCTTTATAGATGAGGACAGAAGTGAGCTGCCAAAGACAGTCTCACTATAGTGTACAGGGCATGCTGTGTGTTAGGGGCAAGAGAAATTGAATTTCTTATGGACCAACAAAGTCCTGGTAATACAAACCGTTAGACTGGTCTCAGTCTAACAGACATAGGATGAAAAAGGCATTGTAAATGAAAACCCACTACAGTCAAGGCCTCCAAGTTGCCCCTAATAAGATCCTCACAATCTTTTCTTCACCGCTGACAGATCCAGACTGCCCAGACAGGACTTCACAATAACTTGCCCAACCATGAATGTGAATTACTGATAGCAGAGAAGCACAGATGTCATCCTGGCTGAGTGCTCTCACCTCAGTGCTTGCTCCCTTTCCCCGACCCTCAGGGCAGACAAAGAGAGTTCTAGAATATCTCAGGTTGAAAGAGACCTATAAGGAGGATCACTGAGTCCAACTCCCCTCTCACTGCAGAGCTAACTAAATTTAAGCCATATCACTGACAGCAATGTCCAGACACTTCTTGAACTCGGACAGGCTTGCTGCCATGACCACTTCTGCAACGCACCTCTTCCACCTGTTACAGCAACTGACCACCCTCTCACACCCTCTCAGTGAAGAACCTTTTCCTAAGGGCCACTCAGATCTTCCCCTGAATTTCATTTTCTCATGTCCTGTCACTGCTCACCAGAGAGTGGCGATCAACACCTCTGCCTCTACGCCCTCTTGGAGGGCCATCAACTCAAGCCCCCAGACCTTGACTTCAGCAAGGCTTTTGATACTGTTTGCCATAACATCCTCATAGAAAAGCTCGGGAAATGCGACACAGACAGCTGGTCCATGAGGTGGATTGCAAACTGGCTCCACAACAGAGTTCAGAGGGTTGCCATCAGTGGCACAGAGTCATCTTGGAGGCTTGTGGCCAGTGGTGTTCCCCAGGGATCAGTACTGATTGCAGTTTTGCTCAATGCCTTTATCAATGTCCTGGATGAAGAGATTGAGAGTACCCTCAGCAAGTTCACTGGTGACACAAAACTGGCGGTTGGCTGACACCCCTCAGGCTGTGCAGCCATCCAGTGAGATCTGGACAGGCTGAGAGCTGGGTGAACGTGAACTTCATGAAGTTCAATAAGGACAAGTACAGGGTCCTGCATCTGGGAGGAAAAACAGGCATCAATACAGGTTAGGGGCTGCCCTACTGGAAAGCAGCTCGATGGAGAAAGACCGTGCAGTGCTGGTGGCACAGAAAGTTCTGCATGGGTCAGCAAGGTGCCCTTACGGCCAGGAGATCCAATGGCATCCTGGGATGCATCAAGGAAAGTGTGTCTGGCAGGTCTAGGGTGGTTCCTCTCCCCCTCTACTATGCCTTGTTGAGACCACACCTGGAGTATTGTGTCCAGTTTTGGGCTCCCCAATTCAAGAGAGAGAACTGCTGGAAAGATTCCAGTGGAGAGGTACAAGGATTGTTAGGGGACTTGAGCATCTGCCCTGTGAAGAGAGACTGAGAGCCTTGGGGCTGTTTAGTCTTGAGAAGACTGAGAGGGGTTCTGATCAATGTCTATCAATAGCTGAAGGGTGGGTGTCAAGTGGAGGGGGCCAAGCTCTCTTCGGTGGTGTGCAGTAATAAGACAAGGAACAACAGGTTCAAGCTTGAAGATAGAGGACTTCACCTCGACACGAGGGGAAACTTCTTTACAGTGAGGGTGACAGAGCCCTGGAGCAGGCTGCCCAGAGAGGTTGTGGAGTCTCCTTTTATGGAGATTTTCCAAACCCACCTGGATGCATTCCTGTGCGGACTACCCTGGGTGGTCCTGCTTTGGCAGGGGGGTTGGACTCAGTGATCTCTTGAGGTCCCTTCCAACCTCTCATGTACTGTGATACTGTGATCTCTTTCCATGTGGCTGCTTTCTAGCCCCTCATCCCCCAGCTGGTATGTACAATCAGGATTACCCTGTGCCAGGTAGAGAAAATGGCACTCATTAAATTTCATGTCGTTGGTGACTGACCAGCTCTCCAGTCTGAGTGGATGTCTCTGTAAGGCCTCTGTACCCTGAGGAGAGTCCAAAGCTCCTTCTTGGTTAGTATCATCACCCAAGGGTTTCTGGACTTGTCTATCTGTGTGTTGGCTATTTTGTCCAGAAGGGCACTTCAAGAGACACTGCAAAAGATTTTGCTAAAATCTGAAAACCCCACATCTACTGGCTTGTCCTGGTGAAACAGAGGGGTGACTTTGTCATAAAAGGCACTTGGTTTGGATGAAAAGGAGTTTCCCCTCCTGAACCCATGCTTAGTATGACCAGTAACTTCATTGCCTCTCAAGTGTTCTTCAGTAACTCCCAGAGTAACCTTCTCCATAATTGTATCAGGCTCTGAAGTGAGATTGACAGGCCTGTAATTACCTTACCCTTCCTGAAAACTAGGAAAGTATTTGCCAACTTCCAGTCCACTGTGACCTCTGCAGGCTCTCGACCATTTTTCCTCATAATAAGAAGCATTTGTCAGTGATTTGACAGTCTTTGCCTTTTATTGTCCTGCTTTCTTTCTTTTCTCTTATTTCCCCCCCTCCTCCTAGAGGACTTGCTTGATCACAAACTCCTAGAAACGTTGGTATATGTTCACTGTTCCACTGCTGGTGAAGCCAGTGAACCTCTGCACTCACACAGCCAAGGGCTCACACAGAGAATGCACTTTTTCCCATTTTGAGCCTCTTTTTGCCTTACAGCAGACAGTGACTTGCTGCCTTTTGCCAATGCTTTTTTGATCTCTCTGAGGCTTTCTGCCTCTTCTGTGTCTGTTTATGTTCCTTGTCATTCTTATTCTGTCAGTGTTTGTTCAAATTGTTCCCCTGCAGGACCTGTCATCTCTTCTGCAGAGGATGTGCACTCTTCCCTTAAGTGGCAAGTTAATTTGTTGTAAAAAAAAAAAGAGTGTTTCTATATGGACAATTATAGCAGAAATGGAAATGGACTACTCTTTGTGTTTTAAAGAGAGATGAATGGATTAAGAATGAATCCCTTGCTATTTTCCATAGAGACCTGGTAACAGCCTTCCAGTACCTGAAGGTCAGTGCTTTTAGGTACCTTTTCCCACTCTGCAGGGAGATAAAACATAAGGATTTGTTTTCACACAGAGAAATACAGATGTCTGAAATCTAAATAACATATGAGTTGCATGTGGCAGCACAATATATAGTGTGAAATTGTGAGTAATTTTCATTCTACTTTTGTTTTTGTTTGGTTTTTTGGTTTTTTAATGGAGAAGAGGAGGAGAAGTGGAGGAGAGAGAGGTCCTGAAACACTGTGGAGCAAAGGGACGAATATCTGACTTCCTTCAAGAGATACTGACATGGAGTGCTCAGCCATTATCATTTTAGGAACAGGGCTGTTGCTAAGCAGCATTTCACATAATCTTGCTCAGCTTTTGTGTCTGAAGAAAATTGAGGCAAGGAGAAGTTTGGAAAGCTACTGAGGAAAAAATAGCTTCAGTGCAGAACAATCAATGGCGCACCTGACCAGAAAATAAACTATCAATGGGGACAGAGATACCAAAGCTACTTAGAGATACTTAAAAGCAAATTTATTATTACCAGGTATGTTTAATTGGTTTCACACTGGTTTCCCTATATCTCTGTGTGTTTTAAGGAAGGCAGTACTGCCTCCTTGGCTGTGATTGCTATAACATGCACAAACCTCCCTGCTCAGTAATTGTTAACAGTACAGTAAATGAAAGTATTTCTTTTCCTTTATATGATTTAAGTAATCAATAAACTCCACACAGCCTGCAGAAGCACTGAGAAAATGAGTGCTATCACTTTGCAATTTTGCACGGGTGCCTACAATAAAAGCTTAAAGCAGGGAATAATTCCCAGATACCTTTTAAAGTCAATAACCATGTATTGACTTAAATACATACTGCTGTGTCTGGTGTACTATGTACACTGTGTCTGCCAAAGTACATGCAGTCACCATATTATTTTCCTCTTCTTCTCTAATTCAGTGATAACAGTATCGAGCCTGATACTCTATCATCATATTACTCTTACTCAGGTGTAATAATCTAAAGAATCCAGCCTGGCATAGTACAAAAGCAGGAAACGTGTTTTTGTGTTGTGAAAAATCACAGGTCAGATGAGTGACTGCAGTTATTGGCGCTATCAATCGTAACTGTAATGTCAGCTCCTGGTGTTTTTTATTGATCTTACAGTGAGAGGAGTGTTTTAGATGCTACTCAGATGGCTATATTCTTTCTGCTGACTTACATCAGTTACTAGAGCAGAGTAAATGTGACACCGGAATAGTAAGTGCAGCTTGACAGTCTGACAGGAAAGAGCTTTCCTCTTAAAAAGACCAAACATAATTCATAATGTTGAGGAAGGCAAAACCAGGGAACAAAATTGATCCAGGGAGTCATACTTAAGCACACATTGACACAAAATCTCTACCAAGCTTTAGCAGACAAATTGATTAAAAAACCCACAGGAAAATAAACATTAGTGGTCATTAATCATTATTCTAAGTTTATTAAAGAAGAAATAAAGAAAAAAATGAGGCCGGACACAGGCACACAGTAATTCCATTAGCTATGAACATTCTTAGGTCTTCCTGTGTAGAAGATTTCAGCACAGCTTAAATTTTTTCTTTCATGGAGACTTGCTTTGGGGGGAAAAAACATAACCAAGTATCTTACTCCCCAACCCAAGAGATGTTCCCACTTCACAGTACAGATTTTAAGTCTTTAAGGTTGATGGACATGTTCTACCCTACTTTCTCAGAAGAAATAATTGATGGAAGAGTCTTGGGATAGAAGTGATCATTGAGACTGCTGACTTGCAATCAATCTGATTTCTCAGATTTGTCATGAGCCTCCCTGTCTGTGCAACCAAGTCCAAGACATCTTACTAAATGGATAAGCCATCAGTATACTATAAACAATTCGGTATCAGATTAAAGTGATGATAACAAAAACAGTAGTCTCATTTGCTATCAGCTGCATGGCAAAATCCATCACTCTGTGGCACAGAAGGGTGCTTTTTCTTGCTGTTCTCTCTTAATCTTTGTTCAGTCTGACTCCCGTTGTTAGTGGCTTGCTGGCAGGGATGGACAGAATGAGAAAGACTTGTGTTGTAAAGTTGAGTGATGGGATCCCATCAAAATGTTCATTGCTGAACATTTTACATTCCTTTTTTCTGGAAAGTGGAAAGTACGTTTTCATCACGGCTTTCCAAATGTAAAACATCTGTGGCTGTCATCCTTTTCTTTTCTCAGCACATTCATGAGATTGCTTGGCTAGTTTTAACTCATGAAAACGTGCTCTGCTTCTCTGCATACCAGCATATGATTTTCCTCAACTTGAAGGTTTTCTTGTTTTGACTGTATAACACAATATTCCAGGATAGATTCAAAAGTACCTTATCTCAGTCTTGCTAAAACAAGCCCTGCATTTCCTCATGTGCATTTATTGACAGACCACACGTGAACATGCAGCTGCAGTTGACAAGGGACTCCAGGAGAACTTTCTATCCTGGCATGTTCTTTGGGGTGCAGCAAGGTGATACAGACAGTTTCCCTAAGCAGCCAGACTGTAGAAGACACCTGTACCCCACCCCCCCACAGTGTGCACTAAGAGCTGCGCTGAGGCAGAGGGCAAGTTCTTCAGCCATATGGCCAGACAGGTCCCATGTGCACCTCAGCCACGAATGCTCACCTAAAGGCACGTGCCCACTGTAACAGTTGAAGAAACAGAAACAGGTTAAGAAAAAAGCAAAGTATTGTTTCCATAATATGTTGAACAAACTGGACTTCAGCAAGGCCTTTGACACCGTCCCCCACGGCAAACTTCTGGCTATGCTGTCAGCTTGGGGCTTGGACAGCAACACTCTGTGCTGGGTTAGGAACTGGCTGGAGGGCGGAGCTCTCAAGGAGCACCAACCAGTCCAAGGATCACGTCACCTGTGATGATTTTTCATAAGACTCTATGGGGGCTTCAGTCTGCCTGGCAAAGTAAATCACGGGGAACTCTGTTCTCTAAGCTGTGTTTCCACAGTGTAGGGGTCAGGGCTTTGGCTGTCTTGGGTGTCTGTGAGTCACTGAACTGAGCCAGTGGTCGTGGCATCACCACCTTGCATGGTTTGTGACATCACAATGGGTGAGCAGCTCTAACTGCGGCACTGGGCAGCAGTGCCTCAGTAGAGCTTCGGCTAACGGTAAGTGTGGGTGTAGGGAGGTGTCTCGGTGCGGAGAGGGAAAGAGACTCAGTTCTTTTGACCATTCCTGTGTTGTGAAACGAGAGGCACAAAGGAGGCCAAACTATCAACAGCTAGACTATTTATTACACAACTAAAGGGGATGGATCAGAAACAGAGAGAGAGAATATAGAGAGGGAGAGAAAGAATGGATCTAGGGAGAAGAAGGAGAAAGTAGGAAAGGAATTATATTAGCAGCGGTCGGAGGGGCAGAGAGGGTTTTCGGAGTCCAAGATCTGTTGTGTTGCCCCGTGATGTTTCCAGCGTGTGGTGCCGTCTCCGTGCTTCTGTCTTGCCAGTATTACTCAAGTCTTTTTATACAGCTTTTAGTCCTTAGGTAAGTGCCCAGGTGTTGTTCCCCAGGAAATCGTCCCAGCAAATCATCCTTAGGTAAGTAGCCAGCTATGGTTCCCCAGGAAATCGTCCCAGCAAATCATCCTTAGGTAAGTAGCCAGCTATGGTTCCCCAGGAAATTGTCCCAGCAAATCATCCTTAGGTAAGTAGCCAGCTATGGTTCCCCAGGAAATCTTTCTGTGTATTCCTTTGTGTTTGGGGAGGGGTCTGGATGGATGGGTGTGTGTGTGTGTGTGTGTGTGTGTGTGTGTGTGTGTGTGTCCGCCTCCTCATTCCCCATTTACCTGCCCACAGACTCATCAGGAAACAGGTGGTGAGTCCATTGTATCACCATCCTCCCTTCCTGGGGTATCTGATGGCTAGAAATGATCTTGTCCTGAAGGTGTCCATGCTGGGCCCTTGGGTCATAGTTGTAGGCCAGCTGCAGTCCAGTTACCCTTTGTTGGGCCATATCTCAATTCACAATGCAATCACAAGGTGATTTGCATGCAGGATTGGTAGACAGGATTCCTACAGGAGGGGAGGGTGGATGAGAGGTAGCTCCCTGGGGGGTAGGAGGCGTCACCCTGCACTGACACAGCAGGTGCTCACAGGAGCACCCTGAGCTGGGTGCTGTTGATGCTGGGCTGGATGTAGACCCTTGCAGCATGCCAGATGCCTGCAGCCCTTGAGGCCCTACCTGTACCCATACTTTGCTGCTCCTGTGCTTGGTCTCCACCACTAATTCCCTCCTTCCCAGCCCCACTGAATCCCTTCTCTCCCTTCTCCTGCAGGCCATGGCTGCTCCAAAGTTCCTCACTTTGCTTCTGCAAGGCCTCCTCCTGTACTCAGGGAAGGTTCTTGAGAAGCTGGATGAGGCTGCTTGGAAGCGCATGGAGGAGCAGGAGCAGGAGATGAATGAGGAGATGACTCGCCTGATGGAGGAGATGGAGAGGAGAAGCCAGCTGCGCAGGAACCTGGTGCCCATGATCGTGCAGCAGAGGCCTGAGGAGCAGAGCATCACGACCTGGGGAGCTGTGCTCTTTGCTGCCATTGCTGGAGTCCTTATCCTCCTGTTTTGGCTCTGGTGGTGGCTCAGGAAAACAAGGCCTGAAGCAGACTCTGGTGGCAGCGAGAAGGAGATCTTGGACAACAACACAGACAAGAAGGACAAGGAAGAAGAGGAAGGCAGTGATAGAGAAGGGGTGGAAAATAAGCAGCAAGGAAACAGGATTACTTCCGGGTGCATTGAGTGGCCTGGGCAGATAATGATGTCCAGGAGCAGGGTAGTGAAGGAGCTGGTGGATGACCTCCTGCGATTCCTGCGAACGCGCCTCTCAAATAGTTTCGTGCCAGTGCTGCAGCCTGCCATAGGTGTGGGCAGCGCCTTCGAAGGCTGGAGTCCCTGTGAGGCAGACGACGCTGTCTACCAACTGCTTGTGCCCCTGGAGCCCCCTGCTGGGCACAGCTTCCACCGGGAGCTTGCCACGTTGGGGCGGATTCCAGCCAGGGACTACCGCATCCGTGTGGTGCTGGAATGTGCCTGCAGGGTCCGGAACATGCTGTGCTTCATCCACAGCCCCAAGCATCACGTGCGCATGAAAAATCGGCCACCATATATGCTGGACTTCCTCTGCACCGAGTTGTACCTAGATGTGGAGAAACTTGCCCTCTGGTTCCGGAGGTTGGTGAAGCAAGCCTGGGTGGCATTGCCTTGGGTACGTCACTACGAGATGGAGGTGCTGCCATACAGCCAGCGCACCTGCCAGCTGAGGCTGACAAGCGGCTCTGGAAGTCGCCTCTGCATTGAGGTGCTCTTTGGGGTGCAGCTGGGATGTACAGACATCTTCCTCACCAGCCACAGTGCAAATGACACCTACATCCGCAGCACAATATGGCAACAGAGCTGCGCCGTGGCAGAGAGCAAGTTCTTCAGCCATATGACCAGCCAGGTGCCACAGGGCAGTTTCCATCTCAGATGCCTGCATCTCTGCACCCGCATGCTGAAGGGCATGGAATTCTCTCCCTACACCTTGAAGACAATTGTCATGCACTTCCTGAACACCAGACCTTTGTCCAGCTGGTGCAGAAGGGGCTGCTTCTGGCAGGTGGTGGATATTCTAAACTTCCTGCACCAGTGTCTGGAACAGAAACAGCTCAACCACTTCTTCTTTAGCAATAGTACCATGCCCGAGGAGATCATCTTGCCCGAAATGCTTTCGAAGAGTGTGAGCCATTACAACATACTGCAGCATCTGGTGACAGAATCCGGATGCCCATGCCAGGGCATTGAGACATGTGTGAGCAGCTTCAGGAGGAGCTCATGGAAAGGGCTCCTAGACTGATGTCATGGACACCACAGCCTTGTCACCATCTGGACAGTGAATGTCAGCTCTTCTATGGTGTCCATGCCTTCCAGCATCTCTCCTCTGTACATAGTTGGAAATAATTGTTGTCTTTGAGATAAATAATCAGAGTGTTTGAGCAACTGCTCCATCTGTGCCTGTGCTTCATTTTGTTGGGAAATGTGGGCATAGGTCGCTGACTGCTCAGTTCCTACAGAGTGGGCTGAGCACGTTGGCAGAAGAGCTGATGTGGAGGGCTGTGTTTTCAGTGATTCTGTAACTAAGGCTCCCTAACAGGTCTCCATGGCTGTACCATGGAATAATTGCAAGAAATTCTATCCCTCTGCAGCTTTGCAATCTGCAGCTGTGCAGGCAGGAAGTGTGAAGTGTGTCTCCTTGGCCGTTCCTGGGGAGTCATAAGAAAATGCAAGGCCTTGGAGCCCCTGTGGCATTTCCCTTGGGCAATCCCAATGAGCTGGCAAGATCTTTGATCAGTGTGGTTCCAACTCAAGGCACACACTCATTCTGTCCATGCTGCATTTCAGAGAGCCTCTCATGTTACAATCTGAACTTCAAGGCCCATAATACTTTGCCCCAGCCAGTACATTATGTATGCACTGGTTAGGATATGTGAAGTCATTCTTTTCTGGTAGTCCTGACTCCTCTGGTATGGATCAGTTGACACCCACATTGCCCACTGCCTGCTCCTCACCTCCAGAGCCCCACACCTATTGTGTACTTGCACCTAGGAAGGCCTGGTGGGCAGGGAGAGGGTTCACTTGCTTCCACTACTGGGACAGGTGGCCACTGATTGCTTACCACTGGAGCCCTGTGAACCTCCTGATGGGGGAAGGATGCAGAATCCCTTTGATCCTGGGCTTTTCCTATTGGCTGTGCATGCTCCTGCCCTGGAAAATTCAAAGCATGCATCCAGCAGTCTGTCTCTTGCTCCCACTCTATTGTGTCCCTCAGCCTATTTACAGAATAGACTAGAATAGAATAAACCAGGTTGGAAGAGACCTTCGAGATCATCGCGTCCAACCCATTCTCCAGCACCATGTAATCAACTAAACCATGCAACCAAGCACCCTATCAAGTCTCCTCCTAAACACCTCCAGTGATGGTGATTCCACCACCTTCCCAGGCAGCCCATTCCAATGGGCAATCACTCTCTCTGTGTAGAATTTCTTCCTAACCTCCAGCCTCAACCTCCCCTGGTGCAGCCTGAGACTGTGTCCTCCTCTTCTGGTGCTGGTTGCCTGGGAGAAGAGACCAACCTCCACCTGTCCACAACCTCCCTTCAGGTAGTTGTAGAGAGCAAGAAGGTCTCCCCTGAGCCTCCTCTTCTCCATGGTAAGCAACCCCAGCTCCCTCAGCCTCTCCTCATAGGGTTTGCGTTCCAAGCCCCTCACCAACTTTGTTGCCCTTCTCTGGACACGTTCCAGCAAGTCAACATCCTTCCTAAACAGAGGGGCCCAGAACTGGACACAGGACTCAAGGTGGAGCCTAACCACTGCAGTGTACAGGGGCACAATCACCTCCCTGCTCCTGCTGGCCACTCTGTTCCTGATCCTGGCCAGGATGCCATTGGCCCTCTTGGCCACCTGGGCACACTGCAGGCTTGTGTTCAGCCTACCGTCGACCAGTACCCCCAGGTCCCTCTCTGCCTGGCCACTCTCCAGCCACTCCCACCCCAGCCTGTAGCACTGCATGGGGTGCTCTGTCTTAGCTCTACCACCAGTCGCAGCATGTAGCCCAAGTTCTCTCACCTCACACAGGCACTTCCTCAACTTCCATCTACTTCCAGCGAGAGGCTGTGAGACTCTCTGCAGCCAGACACCTGGATGGCTGCATGCTTTGGGGGAAGCTCCGTTGGAGGCAATGCAGCCCTTGGTGGCAAGCTCGGACAAAGTGTCCTTCTTGCAGGTAGGCACTAGGGCTAAAAGTCCTCGCAGCAGATGAGCTTACCAGCTTACATGTGGAGCTGGCAGAGAGGCTTCACCCTGTCTGTGCCAACATGAGTCCTACTTGCTCTGCACTGAGGTTTAAAAAGTCTTTGGTGGGCACCGTTTTATTCAACAGTGCCCCAGAACCTCTTCATCTGCTTGTTTCAGCTTCTAGCAGCACTTAATAAGCACGTTTGATAAGCATTGCAGTAACGTGCCCTTTACATGAGTGCATGAAACCCCCATTTCAGACAGCATGCTTCAAGTTAGAATGGGACACTGGGGCTCTGGAAACTGAGGGCAAAGCACTTGGTAAGGTGGCAACCATTGGGAATGTGGGGCAGTTGAAAAAAAGAAACAGTATCAGGGATTAAACATGGTTCAGATAGTTACCCAGATAACAAAAGCATGAGGTTTTGTGTTCCTACAGACCTCTTAGCATAGCAGAGAAGGAAGAAAACCTCACAATGTCTTACCTGTGGAGCAATCTTCCTGAACACTTGTGCCTGATGATTCTGCTTTCGCCCCTCTTGGACAGGATGCTAGATCTCTTCTAACTCTGTACTTGCCCTGCAAGACTTTGGCCAGAACAGTGCCTCTTGAAAACCTGGAGATGTATTTGATGGTTTGGAGACAATCCCGGTGTCCTGTCCTGGCAAAGGCTCTATCCCAGTTTGGTTTGAATGGTCACACCCTCTTTGCCACTTTGCTCAATTTTTGGCTTAGCTGGAGTTTCTAACCAAAATGAGGATTATATGGCAAGGAAAGAATACTGTCATCTCAGAAACTCTCTCCGGTGAGGTTCTCAGAGTGCTCTTGCAGTCTCCAGAAATTTGTCGTGAATCTAATGTTTTACCATACCTCGTAGGAATAGCGAGAGCCACAGCACAAGAAGCAGCTCTAAAAGGTGCTCCCTACTGAGTCAAGGTTTAGTTTCTCCCTAGGGAGAGCATAAGGCTATAATAGGGCCTCTGACAGAAAGTGGGGAAGAGTCTCTTTCCTCGTAGGGCCAAATGCAGCCTTTGAACAGAGCTCTTCTAATTTCATCCAAACTGCAATTCTTATCATTCTCACATGTCAATCCTTAAAAGTGAACAAGATGTTAATTTTGGTACTGTAAGATTGACTCAGTTGCTGTTCCCAGCATGGGCAATGACTTAGATTGGAGTAGTGAAAACAAAGCAGCTCATTGTTCCCTGCAATGGGTCCTGCGAGTACTCTGAGGCGGGGGTCAGCAGAACTGCAACCCTGGACTTCCAGCAGGCAGACCTTGACATCTTTTGGAAACTGTTTGTCTGACAGAGTCCATTCCGAGGCGGTTTTGAAGGGACAGGGAGTCAAGGAAGGGTGGGCATTGTTCAAGGAGGTAATTCTGAAGGCACAGCAACAGGCTGCCCACGTGTGCCTGAAGCTGAGTCCCAAGGAAGAAGGCCAGCAGGGCTGAAGAGAGAGGGGTTTTTGCAAGTCAGAGAAACAAAGGAGTGGCTATGGCCGCTGGAAGAAGGGCCAGGCCACTCAGGAAGACTACAAGATTGTCATGGGGTTATGCATAGTGAAAATTAGAAGGACCAAAGAGCAGCTAGAAATCAACCTGCCTTCAGCTGTTAAAGACGAGAAACCAATGAAGGATGAAGGAGGATCTCCATCCTTGCTTGGATGCAGGGGGGAAGATAGTGCTAAAGGATGAGCCTTTGAGGTACTCAATGCCTTCTTTACTTCAGTCTTCAGTACTAAGAGCAGTAGTTTAGTGGCTAGCAGACCCATGAGCTGGAAGAGAGCGATGGGGAGCAGAATGAAAGCCCCCACAACCCAAGAGGAGATGGTTAGTGATCTCTTGCACCATTTAGACATACACAAGTCTATGGAGGTGGAAAGTGGAAAGGAGGCTTGGGGGAGATCTCATTGCTCTCCAAAACTAACTGAAATGAGGTTGCAGCAAGGTGGCCTTGTGTTGCAGCAGGGGAGGTTTAGACAGGATAGTACAGGGAAGCTCTTAACTGAAAGAGATAGCAAGCACTGGAACAGCCTGCCCGAGGAAGCAATGGCTGAATCCCCAGCACTGCAGGTGTTTAAAAGGTGTGTAGATGCTGTGCTAAGGGACATGGTTTAGCATCAGACTTGCTAGTGTTAGCTTAGTGGTTGGAATCAAAGACCTCAAAGGTGTTTTCCAAAGGCAACAACAACTTCATTTCTTCTGACACAGTAAGATAGCAAGGTGAATTTTTATGTGTGGCAAATGAAGAAGTAGAAAGCTGACAGTGAAGATTTTCTATCCTCCTTTGAAAGAGCAAAGCCTGTCTGTAGGTGCCGTCTAGTTTGTGTATGAATGTGCCTGTGAACATATCTGAAGCTTCTGGCCAGGCATGTTGTCCACAGGTTTGCATACATCTTTCCTTGAACATGGTTATTGCACAAATAATCTGTGTTCCACACAGGGAGTGGACAGGGGGCTCCATCCTTGTCCACCTTGTCTCCTGAGACTATACCTGAGAAAGGGATACGGGGCACCTTCCACCATTAGCACAAAACTGAGAAGCAAGGGAAAACCAACAATATCTCTTATTATCCCAGTCATTTCAACCCTTTGATTTTCAGTGCTCATGATGATGATGAATGTTTTACTTTTCTGGTACAGGGCATAAGAAGCCATGGAAATTCAGCAGGCAGAGAGAACCTTTAGAATAACATAGCTATCACCCAGCCTTTGAATGCTGATTTCCTGCACCCTTTTGGCTTTTCTTTTTCCTCTCTAATTGTGTCTCTTAGTACTGCTGAGAGATATGGATTCATGCTGCTGTTTCATTGATTCTTTGATGGCAAATGGAATGCTGCCATGATAGCTTTTATTCCTCTCCGGTTACTTCATTACCTGACTGAGACGCCAACAGACACCAAGCTGGTTTTGTTTGCGGTCTCCATGTCTTGCGCCCAAAAAGCTTGGTTTGTCTCTTCCCATAGGTTTTGGTGTGGACTATAATTCAGCATAGTTCCATGAACATTTCTGAGATGGACTTGTTGTATTTGAACAACAAGCTCTGGTCCCAAACCAAGCGATCCTTCCATGTCTGAGTGCTTAGTTCGCTCATCCCATCGCAAGCCTTCATCTCTGTTTGTGCCTTTCATCTGCACTGACCTTCATTCATTTAAAAAGATTGCTTCCTTATGAATCTGATTTATCAGAACTTAAAGATTTGCCCAGTCACTTTTGATAACAGAAAACTGTGAACGTCTTACAAGACAGACTGTAAAGCAGGGTGATGGAAAGATACTTTGCTGTCTCTTGCTGCCTTGTCAGCTTTCTACTGCTCAGCTACAAAACTGGAGCAAGGACACATCAGTCGTGTCCTGATGGCTGATGGAGTCAGATCATTTGGCTTTCATTTGCTTCCTTTGATGGAGGCACTGGACTTGAGCACTCTTTCTGGTCTACTGTGCTACAGCACTGAATCAGCACTCCATGGTTTAAACACTAACCTGTCAAGGAAAAGGGTGTCAAATGCACATAAAAAGATAGGTAGGCAAACAAGAGATTGACTTGATTTTGTTCAAAATTAACTGTATCTGAACTGCTGTCATTGGAGGACACCTGATTTTGGTTTGGGGGCAGAGTCTTCAACTATTATAGACAGTATATTGTGAACACCTGCTAAATTCCAGTAGCCCAAGTATCAATATGAAAATTACCTCAGTATGGAAAACAGACATTGCTTGGCTCTCCTCTATCATCTCTCTCTCTTTTTTCCCCCTGATATATTTAACTGTCATGTTCAGTTATGACCTATATACCAACCATCACTTGCTGAAGAGAAACTCTTACATGGGGAATGCTACCTGGGTATAGATAGGTTTCCTTCTGAGGGGAACTAATTTAAACACCTTAGCTAATCTCAGGAGGTTGGAGTTTGTTTCTGGTTTTATTTTCAGAATTTTTTCTAGTTTTCTCTTCTTCTTTTTATTTTTCCCTCTCCCAGAAGTCTTCTGCATTGTAACTCTTCCTCTCCTACTTGTTTTTAGTGCTAACTGAGCTTTACATCCTGACAATACAGGAGGATTACTCTAGTATAATGCATGCTGCAGCATGTTTACTTACATTGCTGCTTTGCTATAGGCTCTGATGGCATTGTCCAATTGCTTACTCAGCAGACTGTGGTAATGGCTTTCCTTCCCACCTATTTGTTACTCAATATGACAAAGTGCCTTAGAGATTCATCACTGGGTCTTTTAGTTTTCTTCCTTTTCCTAGAGATAAGCGATTCTGACCTAATAATTTCTACCTCTTCTGCTTGCTCACTGCCAAGCAAAGCTTTGGATCTGTTTGCACAAGTCCATCCTACAAAGCTCTAAAGCTCACTTTAATAAAAATAACAGCTAAGCTATTCAAATATTCACTACTGTCTATCATTAAAAGGACAACAGACTGGCCACTCTGCTGACTAGCTTTCTGGGTGTTTCAGGAGTCAGGGAGGACGTTTCTCAGTTTGCGAGAACTGAATTTATCTAGGAGAAATGGACAGTGTCTTCCCTTTCAAAAGGTTCCTCATTTGCCATTTCACACCATAATGGAATGCTCTGTAAACTGCTTCTAAAGCAGCATTCATTAGACTCCAAAGGAATAGATGAAAATGCCAGATGTCAAAGTAAAAATATTAGCAAAGCTATTTAATTGATGAATAGAGGTAGGAATAGCTTTTTAGCATAAAATATTGCGTGTTTAACTCACTGTCAGGAACTGCAGAAATGGTAGGTTTATTTTAGCTGAGAATCTGCCTTGGAGAACTGGCTGTGCTGTTGAAGCCTAGAAATCTTCCCATAAGTCCCAAGAGCAAGGAGCTGTTTAATTCTTGCTGAGTTTTTAGGTTATTTTTTCTGTATGTTTCTAAAAAATGCTGCTGCTGACAGGGAAATGAAATGAAAACACCTCCAGGTAACACAAAATCCAGGCAAAGTTAAACCCTAAGTTTATGTTAACATGCTCAGTTCCAAAGGAGCAATTGAAATTGTGCCTTTTTACACAAGATTCATTTCCTAAGCAAGTAGGACCTTAGTGTGTTTCATGCAGAACCTTAGTATGGCCTTGTCCCGTTTGCCTTTCTTCAGATTTGACCTGTCTTCATTTCTGAGGGATACAAACATAGTGCTGCTGCCATTGGCATAGACAATGTCCCAGTGAAGAAGGAGAAAAGTAGGAATGTGGCCCAGGCTTCTGTCTCCTTCAAAAAAACTTTGCTGTCTCAACGGCTTGAGGGACACAGGGGATAAGTGGTGTCCATCAAGGGTCTGTACTGAGACAAGTGCTGTTCAATAGCATCATCAATGATCTAGAGAGTGGGATCAAGTGCACCCCCAGCAAGGTTACAAACGATACCAAGCTGAGTGGTGTGGTTGATGTGCTTAGGCAATGGGATGTCATCCAGAGGGACCCAGACAATCAGATGAATCTCATGAGGTTCAAAAAGGCCAAGTGCAAGGTCCTGCACCTGAGTCAGGACAATGTCCTCTTCCAGAAGCAGGGCGTGTGGGCAGGACACAAGGTGCTTCACTTTTACTGAAGGCATGATGGTGGCTACTTGCAGGAGGAAGACTGTGCTCTCTGCACCCACCAAAATGGATATTGGCATCCAGGCCATAGGTTGTGAGGAATGCCACAGCCTTTCACTGGCAACAGGGGGCAACACTGACTATGGGTGTGTGCAGTGTGAGCGGGTTTTTGACCTGCTTCGCTGGTTGGCACTGCTCCAGAATGATGTGATGGAGCTCAGGGAAGAGGTGAGTAGCTTAAGAAGCATTAGGGAGAGTGAGAAAGAAATCGATAACTTCCACAAACTGATCTTTACAAACACAGAACAGGAGCTGACAGTTGACAGTTGATGTTCAGTTTGGTAGAGGATTAAAATCTGATTGTGTCTCAGTTTGTCTGAAACAAATCCTAGATTTGTCAAGGCACTCCTTGACAGGATGAGCTGTTGAGCAGGGTAATTCAATCTGCAAAAAAACCAAACCAACCCCAAACAGCCCCACACCATCTCACAGTAAGATAAATAACTACACAGTGGAAAACAGATATCATTACTGGTGTTCAGTCCTCATGCTTCACACCTTGTCTGCCTTGCCTAGGCCAAGCATAAAGCTAAATTTTACATCTATGGAAGGACATAAAAAAAGGAAGAGTAATTGGAAAACAGAGCAGTTGAACCTTTTGACAATCATTTTAAGCATTCTCTTTGAAGCAGATGGCCTGAGTCAAATACCTGTTTTGGCTAAAGCTTTACATACTCAATAGAAATAAAAAAACTGCACAAGGTTTAAACCTAAACCAAACCAACCAACCCACCAAATGTGAACAAAACAGAAAACAGTCCCCACAAACAAACAAACAAAAACCCCAGACCAAATCACAATGAAAAAAACCCAACACACAAACCCCCCCAAAACAAACAACAACAAAACACACAGACACACAAAACCTCCAAGAAACTAAGCAGAGCAATTTAGAATGAGAATATTAGAATAGAATAAACCAGCTTGGAAGAGACCTTCGAGATCATGGTGTCCAACCCATCATCCAACACCACCTAATCAACTAGACCATAGGTGGGTTTTTTGAGTCCATAGCATTAAACTCTTATTGAAAGTACATTATAGAATAAAAAGGTACAGCTTCTCTTGAGCATTTTGGTATTAACAAAAGTGGGTTTTCTCCAAACTAAGAATAAAATCCTAACCTGGCTTATTTATGCAACACCTTTTTTTTTCCCTTTTCTTTTTTTGATAGTTACAAGTAGGGTAGAGTGTATACATTTGTAGGCATAGAATCACAGAATCATAGAGTCAATAAGGTTGGAAAAGACCTCAATGATCATCAAGTCCAACCTGTCACCCAAGATCTCATGACTACTAAACCATGGCACCGAGTGCCACGTCCAATCTCCTCTTGAAGACCTCCAGGGACGGTGACTCCACCACCTCCCTGGGCAGCACATCCCAATGGCTAACGACTCTCTCTGGGAAGAACTTTCTCCTCACCTTGAGTCTAAACATCCCCTGGCACAGCTTGAGACTGTGTCCCCTTGTTCTGGTGCTGGTTGCTCGGGAGAGGAGACCAACCCCCACCTGCCTACAACCTCCCTTCAGGTAGATGTAGAGAGCAAGAAGCTCTCCCCCCAGCCTCCTCTTCTCCAGGCTAAACAATCCCAGCTCCCTCAGCCTCTCCTCACAGGGCTGTGCTCGAGGCCTTTCCCCAGCCTCGCTGCCCTTCTCTGGACACATTCAAGTGTCTCAACGTCCTTCTTAAACTGAGGGGCCCAGAACTGGACACAGGACTCAAGGTGGGGCCTAACCAGTGCAGAGTACAGGGGCACAATGACTTCCCTGCTCCTGCTGGCCACACTATTTCTGATAGAGGCCAGGATGCCATTGGCCTTCTTGGCCACCTGGGCACACTACTGGCTCCTGTTCAGCCAGCTGTCAATCAGTACCCCCAGGTCCCTTTCTGCCTGGCTGCTTTCTGACCCCAGCCTGTAGCACTGCATGGGGTTGTGGCCAAAGTGCAGCACCCGCCACTTGGACTTACTGAATGTCATCCTGTTGAATTCTGCCCATCTGTCCAGCCTGCCAAGGTCCCTCTGCAGATCTCTCCCACCCTCTAACAGATCAGCTCCTGCCCCCAGCTTGGTGTCATCTGCAAATTTACTGATGATGCACTCAATCCCCTCATCTAGATCATCAATAAAGATATTGAACAGGACGGGGCCCAGCACTGGTCCCTGGGGGACACCACTAGTGACTGGCCTCCAGCTGGATGTGGCACCATTCACCACTACTCTCTGGGCTCAGCCCTCCAGCCAGTACTATACACAGTTCTGAAATCTAGGAAAATTCATCTGAACAGGGTTTATATTTGTTTAGACTCCTTGGGACTGCATTCAACACTTTTCTGGCAAGCAATCTCCCGAACTCCTATGCTATTCATTAGAAAGACGAGAAGCCTGAGAGTATTCCAAATCATCACCAGGGTTACTACAAAAAATGACTGAAAGTTCAATATACCCTGCCTGTAGTTCCAATGTCAGGCATCCATCCCAACGTGCTACAGGCAGATAAGTAGTAACAATTCCATGTGGGGGAGGGGCAAGGTTGGGGGGTGGTGGTCTCCTGATTCAGAGTCCGTTGGGTGATCAATGAAGGCATGAACCCCGTTGCAGCAGTGTTCCAGAAAAGCAGAGAGCAGAGAACCTGAGAAGTCCTCCCAGAAGACCTTTATTGCTGTGTTGTAGAATCCCTTGCATTACATATTCTTAGAGTCCCACTTACAGAAGTCCCAGAAGCCCTTAACAGATGAAGCAGCTAACAGAAGTCCTGAGTATACGCTTAGCAGCATCCTTACACCAAAGTCCTAGGCAGAAGAAGTAGCTAACAGAAACAGAAGCCCCCAGCAGCCCTACCCACCCCCCCAGCCCCCTTATATCTAAGAGTGGCTGTTTTTATAGTCTTTGCTATCAACCAAGCAGTAAAATCCAACCAGATATAGAAGCTAATATCTTTTTCCAGTAAGAGGTGTCAGCACGTCAAGGAGGTGGCTTCTGCAGCATGTTCCAATGCAGGGGTGACAACGTGAGGATGCTGTTCTTGGCACACATGGGTGTTCTTGTTCTGCTCTAGGCAGCGTGCAATTGGTCAGCTAAGAACTCCTGCACTCTGCACATACCCAGCAGCTGCCCTCAGAGCAGTTGCTTCAACAGGGTGGAAGGAACTCACAGCACCTTATAAATCATATGGCTTGAAAATGCAGAAACCCCATTTTTTCCCAGAACTGTGAACTCTGTTTATGGATCCCTGATAGTTTCTATTTAAATTTCTGCAGACTTCTCCACCTTTCTCATGCATTCTAAACCAGATTACAATTCTTTCTTGTTCTATTCAACCCTTTTTTCTGGATGTGTGGTAGTTTCAGGCTATATCTTTACAATTTTGTTACAGATTTTGATCAGAAAAGTAGGAAAATGTCAATAAATTGACAATTGAAAAGGGAAATAAAGATAATTCTAAATTTAAGAAGGACATTGAGACTCTTGAACGTGTCCAGAGAAGGGCAATGAGGCTGGGGAGAGGCCTCGAGCACAAGCCCTACGAGGAGAGGCTGAGGGAGCTGGGATGGTTTAGCCTGGAGAAGAGAAGGCTCAGGAGAGACCTTATTGCTCTCTACAACTACCTGAAGGGAGGTTGTAGCCCGGAGGGGGTGGGAGGGGCAGAGAGACAGCTTCCCTGGTCTCTTGACCACAGGCTTCTCGTGTTGTTTGTTAATTGTAAATATCTGTAAAATATTGTAAATATTGTATATTTGTATATATTAATTGCATTCCGTGGGAGATTGTAGGTTGGCCTGGAAATACAGCTTTCATTTGCTTCCAGCTGAGCTGGTCTGGCAAAGTGAATGTTTGGGGCGTTAATTTCAACCCACCACAAAATGAAGGGCGCCTAAAGAGGCTTTGAACTTCAGGTGAAGTCTCACTTCTGGCACGTATGTGCTACACATGTCACAGCCCTAACTCGTTTGCTGAAGTTTTCTGCTTCAGTTTGCAAGCTTGATGGAGAAAGTAATTTCTGCTCCTAAGGTTCCTATTTCACTGTTATCATTACAACAAGTATTAGAATTGGATTAGCATAAAATGGAGATTCAGAAATTCTGAGAACAATTGAAATAATAATCGCTATATAAAGGCTTAATAAAGCTTTATAGCACAGAAATAAAGGGGAAGATTCCAGCTGAAAGTACCTGAAAATTGCAAGAACGGCCAAGATTCTATTTAAATGAGAGCTCTTCTACTCTTCTCCCCTACACAGCAAGAAATTCAGCATGATTCAGAGAGGTGATTCTGCCCCTCTACTCCATTCTTATGACACTCCACCTGGACTACTGTTTGCCCTTCTGCAGCCCCCAAAGAAAGAAGGAAATGGAACTGTTCGAGCGTGTCCAGAGGAGGGACACAAAAATGGTCAGAGGGCTGCTGCACCTCTCCTCTCAAGTCTGGTAAAGTCTGTTCAGCCATGAGAAGAGAAGGCTCTGGCAACAGCTCATAGCAGTCTGCCAGTGTTTGAAGGGGGCTACAGGACAGCTGATGAGGGACTTTTTGAAAGGGTATGTACTGACAGGACAAGGGGGAATGGCTTCAAACTGGAAAAAGCTTAATTCAGATTAGAAGTTAATAAGAAATACTTTCCCACAAGGGTGGTAAGACACTGGAAAGTGTTGCCTAAAGTTGTGGAGGTTCCGACCCTGGAAGTTCAAAGCCTTAAGAAATCTGGTCCAGAAGGAGTTGTCCTTGCAAATGGCAGGAGAATTGGAATTAGATGATCATTAAGGTCCCTTTTAACCCAAACTAGTCTATGATTCTATGGTGCTGTGATTCTATACTCACACAAATATTTTAATCCAATCACGTTAATCACTTGCATTACAGTAAGTAATGCAGTGACCTTGTATCAAACTGAACCTCAATTAACCTTTGTTAATTTCTGCTAAATGCTACGAATTTCATTCAGAATTTGTCAAATTATTAATCTGCCTCAATAAACCACATTGCTGCCTTTTTATCTGGATGAGGTGACATGCACTCGCTCCACAGTGAGCAGGGTCTTAGAATTCCACAAGCGGTGATTTAAAGGAGAACGATCCTGTTGCCACCACAATATGCTCAACAGAACAGTAGGCAGACTAAGAATGAAATGGAAATTCACATTATAATTGTGAATTTTTTACCATAAACTCAGGAATCATCTGAAAGCAAGCTTGTACTCCCTGTGTACATTGTACTCAATACGGACACCAATTACTGACTGACAAAACTGCTAATAATCTAACTAGGAGAAGGCTGTATGATTCCTCATCGCTGTAGACAAGCAGCCTGAGCGACCATGAGTGAGGTTTCAGTGATTTCAGGTTGACTCAGTTCTGTAGGCACAAAACTACCTGGAGGGACAGGTAAACTGCAACAAAGGGTAAAATTACAGCTCCACTTCAACCATATACTGGAATGAATGACTGGGAAGTAGTTGCAGAAGTTAGCAACACAGCTTTAAATGCACCTCAGGTGGAGTACGAATCTCCTTTTTCCTTTGCTTACACATCACTTCCTTACAATCTAGTAGGTAAGGAGCCTTCCTATCTGTCAGTCTCTCCTGCACAAGCCCTTAAAACTGGGAATGGAAATGCTGTGCTTCCTTCATGACTAATTACCTGACATTATATGTAATCCAAACTTTAACAGTCATGTTTTGTTGTTTTTATCCTTAAAACTGGGAATGGACATGCTGTTTAATATCCAGAGTGGCAGATCTATGCATAGAATATGCCCAAACATCTATAATTTAAAGAGTCAGGAGTTAAAACTAGCATAAAACATAGCACCAAAATAGCTTGCCAAGTGTTGCACAAAGAGCAGCAACATAACTGATACTGACATCTAGGATCTGACATACTCAGCATGTGGGCAAGCACTCTGCACAACTTCTCCTTCTGAATCCTTCAGCTGTCAAGAGATGTCAGTGTCCTTGAACTGTCCCCAGTGTGACCAACTGCAGTTGATTTATTTCAGCCTAACTATAAAAAATAACTACAAATGAAGCAGGGCGGGGAGGGGAATGGTCTTTATGTTAAACAAATACATAGGATAGTGATAGGATGAGCGGGAATGGCTTGAAGCTTGAGAAGGGTTGATTTAGATTAGATATCGGGAAGAAAGTCTTTACAGTGAGAACTGAGATGCTGGAACAAGTTGCCCAGGGAGGCTGTGGATGCCCCCTCCCGGGGGAGTGTTCCAGGCCAGGTTGGATGAGGCCTTGAGCAACCTGATCTAGTGGCTGTCAGCCAAGGTAAACCCACTACAGCTGGGATATAAGTAGGGCAATGCAGGAACATCTTCCTAAGGAGAAAGGGGAAGGTAGTTTTCTGGAAAAGGTGTTCTGCTGTTCTTACACAAGTGTTTGTTTTCTCCTAGTAGATGTAACAAATGGAAGATTGAATGTTATGTCTGGTAACCCAAGCAACTGATTCATTTTGATGACCCACACCCACTTCAGATTTGTGCAATTTTACTGTTGCATTATCAACTAAATAAGAATGTTTATTCTTCTTTAATGTGGTCGGTAAATAGTTTTCTGGATCATCAAGCTTTGATTTCAGTAATTATCTCGGGGTTTTTTTCATAGTGTTTGTTGGTTGTTAAGCCAGCCCTCTCAAGGTTTCAAAATTCTCAGCATGCCTGATTGTTTTGACTGCCTGTCTACAAATTTTCATTCTCAATTATTCATGCTGGAAACTATTAATGATTTGTTTTAAACCCCAAGAAAGCAGACAGAGCGACATGTGGTGAGAGCTTTCATTCTGTCAGTACTGATACACTAAATCATGATCACTTTAGAAATGAAACAATACCTGAGAATTCCTATGGTTTTAAAAATGTGCTTTTTCCAAAACATTTTTTTCCCCACAGAAACAATTGAAACCAGCAGGTGGTTAGTACCTCTGAAAAGTTCCTAAGAATTAACATACCAGTTCAATGAAAACAATTTCAGCTGTAGCCCATCCCTACTGGTAGCAGTTAGTGAATGAGAAGGGAAATAGGTCACGCTTTTCCCAGCAACAGTGAGTTTTGGGTCTTCTTGGCTGCACTGGGCTGTTATTTATGATAGCATTCAGGAGATCTATTCTCCATGATTTTGTATAATGACTTTCTGAACTTGTTTATAACATTTCTTGACCCTGCAGCTCCTGGAGCAGAGTCTTCCATTGCATCTGTAGATGATAGGGCTGGAAGGAGAAGAAAATTCCCGTGGATTTGTTCAGTGTTAGCTGTCTTGTAATAGTTTGTGGTTCATCCTTCTTCCATTGGGTGAAGTAATGAATAAACCTACCTTGCTTGTCTTTTCCCCACTGTTAGAATTTTTGTGGGCCTTTACCTGTTAACTGACTTTATAAGCCCAAGAATCACAGTTCTTTGAGGTTACAGACATAGAGGATATAGAGAGATAGAGATAGATAGAGATGCTGTTCCCACTTTCTGATCAACCCTTCTTCTCATAACATGAATAGCATGAACATACATTGGGATGTTAGGAACCCAGATGCCAGAAACCATGAAAGTATTTAACCAAATAGTCTACTTGTGTACAGGAACATAACTTCTTCATTATTTTAACAGCAAATTAAGAGAGAGTTAAGATCTGTGTTTTGTGGGTTTTATTCTGGGTTTTTATATTACTTCCTTCAGGGAAATACAATCTTGACTAATGTTTGAATACCACACTCATCCTCCTTCTGGAGCACTGCTGTGGGTCTGACCATGATGCCTCTAATGTTGCCTAAAAAAAATGACAAACAGGAGAAGAACCTGTAAGTACTCCCTGCGGTGCAGTCTTTTCAACAAACTGAGATTAACAATAAAATCCACCCATGGAACCACAAATTTATTTAATACTGCATACACCTCTATATTTATGGCAAGAGGAGGGGCAAGGATAACCTCCACTCCTTAGTGGACATGGTGGGGAATATTGTAATTAAAGATGAGGAAAAGGCAGAGGTATTTAACACCTTCTTTGCCTCCATTTTTAATAGCAGGGCAGGTTGTGTTCCAGACAACTGGCCTCCTGAGCTGGCAGATTGAATCAGGGAGCAGTATAGTTCCCCTGTGATCCAGGAGGAAGTAGTTAGGGGTAGAATGTCTTGTGATTGCCCCATGGCAGAAGCCTTAGTACAAGAATCAGAGAAACCAAAGCCTACCACATCAGCTCTTCTGCCAAGGTGCTCATCCTGACTCTGGGGGAGGAGAGCAGTCAGCAAAACTATGGCCACGTTTCCCAACAAAGCAAAACACAGACACAGCTGAAGCACTTGCTCAAATAACAAGGACTTACCACTATGTACAGAGGGGAAAGTTCCCAGAAGACACTGAGGGCACGGAGGAGGAAAGGCTGCTCAGTCTCCAGGTGCTGACATACACCTCCTGAGGCACAGCTCCATGCACGCCTCTTCCTTTAGGATCCCTGGGATCACTCTCTCCAAAAGCTCCTCCTCAATCTCCTCAAACTGTCTCAATGCCTCTGTGTAGGCAGCCTGATCTTGCACCAGATGCGCAAAGAGGTTGGGTGGCTTAGATCTTCTGAAGTCTGGAGGCAAGATGATCTCCTTGGGCACCTTTGCACTGCCAAAGAAGAAGCTGTCGAGCTGCTTCTCTTCCAGAGCGTAGTGCAGGTACCTCATGACATCTGCCATGCGCATGAGGCAGTCCTCTCTGCTCCAGCCTGACACGGGGGTGGTGTTGAGGACGTGCATGAAAACTGTCTTGATCATATCAGGGGTAAAGACTGTGCCCTTCATTATGGTGGTGCAGAGGTGTAGGCACTTGAGGTGGTAGCTGCCATATGGAACCTCTTCGGCTATTTGGATGAAGAACTTCCTCTCTGCCACAAGGTAGCTCTCTGCCCAAATTGTGCTTGGGGTGTTGCTGTCTGCTCTAGGGGGGCTGCTGAAGAAGATATCTGAGGCACCTTGCTGTACCCCAAACAAGATGTCAAGCATGAAGGTGTCTCCGGAGTGACTTTTCAGCTGCATCAGGCAGGAGGTCTGGCTGTCGGGCAGCACCTTCATCTTGTAGCGACGTGACTCAGGCAATGCCACCCAGGCTTTCTTCACCAAACCCTTGAACCAGCGGGCGAGTTTAGCCACATCAAGGTATGAGTTGGTGCAGAGGATGTCCAGGACCTTAGGCATCTGGTTCTCAGGACGGTGGAGGAAGCACAGCGCCTTCTGTCCCCCACAGGTGCATTCCAGCTCCACACGGATGCGGCAGTCCCTGCCTGGAATCTGCTGCCTGCTCCCTAGTGGCTCCAGGTGGAACCTGTGTCCAGTGGGTGGCTTCAGGGGCAGAAGTAGGTGGTAGATAACACGATCAGCTTCATCGGGACTCCATCCCTCAAAGCCACTGCCCACACCAATGGCATTCTGCAGCTCTGGCCAGAAACTATTTGACAGGCGCATTCGCAAGTTGTGCAGCAGCTTATCCACCAGCCCCTTCACCACCAGTCTCCTGGAGATGATTTTCTGCACAGGCCACTTGATGGACCTGTCAAAAATCATGTCTGATAACTTCTCCTCTTCCAGACCTTCTAGAGCTCTTCTTTCCTCATTTTCTTCATCCATGCTGATGGCCAAGATATCCTTCTTGGTTTGGGCTGAGTCTGCCTCATGGCATCTTTTCCTGAGCCACCAGGAGAGCCAAAACAGGAGGACTAGCACTCCAGCAATGGCAGCAAAGAGCACAGCTCCCCAGCTTGTGATGCTCTGCTCCTGAGGCCTCTGCTGCTGGATCATGGGCACCAGGCTCCACTGAGGTCGGCTTCTCCTCTCCATCTCCTCCATCAGAGGAGTCATCTCCTGCTTCATCTCCTTCTCCCGCTCCTCCATGCGCTTCCATGCGGCCTCATCCGGCTTCTCATGAACCTTCACTGAGAACAGGATTAGGCCTTGCAGAAGCAAAGCTAGGAGCTTTGTAGCAGCCATGGCCTGCAGGAGAAAGGAGAGAAGGGATTCAGTGGGGCTGGAATAATGGAATTAGTGGTGGAGACCAAGCACGGAAATAGCAGATAATTAGGGTCAGGTAAGACCTCAAGGGAGGCAGGCAGCTGGGATGCTGCAAGGGTCTGCATCCAGCCCCAGCTTCAGGGTGCTACTGTGAGCACCTGGTGCCTTAGTGTTGAGGAATGGCTTGAATCTCAGGGACATGGTTCTACGGAACAAGTGTTTGAACAAAGTGTGTAGGCCGTTCTCCATCTTGTTGTTTACTGCTCACAGTTGGATGATGTGCTGATGCAGCAAGGTCACCATAGCTTTGTGGATGTGCTTGCAGCTGTGCACAGGATAACAGCATGTGAAACAAAGTGTATGTGAAACAAAGAACTAGTTAGAGAGGAGGTTGTGAAATTGCACGTAGACCTAACCGCAAGGAGGCTGGATATTATATTGTAACCCTGAACCAATAGCCAATGGAATAATGACATCTGTGCATATTTAGCTGAGATGCTCTGTAAGGTGTGCATTTGAACAATAAAGTTGGAGCTTGCTTATCAATCATATTGATTGCCACTTGTCTTCCCTTGCCATCGTCCCGACACCTTAGTGCAGGGTGAGGCCTCCTATGCCCCAGGGAGCTACCCCTCTGCCTTGGCTCTCATCCACCCTCCCCTCCCTACACCCACACTTACCGTTAGCCGAAGCTCTACTGAGGCACTGCTGCCCAGTGCCGCAGTTATAGCTGCTCACCCATTGTGATGTCACAAACCACACAGGATGGAGTTGCCAGGACCACTGGCCACATGCACTGGCCCAGTCCAGTGACTCTCAGCCATCCAAGGCAGCCACGCCCACTGGCCACGCCCACTGGCTCTGTTCAGTGACTCACAGCCACCCAAGGCAGCCAAAGCCCTGACCCCTACAAAGTGCAAAGCCAACATGGAGGTTGTGGTGCCCAGGGTCTCCTCTTCCCAGGCAGAGAGACCTCAAAGAGCCTTACAGAAAGTCAGATCAGATGACATGATCCTGGGACCTGCTGTTGCTCCTTCAGATGCCATCCACAGAGCTGGAATCATCTCCCTTGGTGCTGGCCTCTCTCATGTGGTTGTGGCTGTGCTCTTGGTGCCTTCATAACACAAATGGTGGCATGCTGGTGGTGTGGCATGGGATGGCAGGATGGGGCCTGGCAGCAGGAGGCAGCATGATCAAAGACCTTGGCAGTCTTTGGCCTTACATTCTCATTGGATTTCCCCTTCAGGTGTCCCAAAATGCAGCTATGAGAGCACCTCTTCCACTGCACAACTGCTGTTAGTGCCCTGCTTCTCCAAAGCATGGCAGAGACAGAGTGAGTGTGCGCCTTGAATTGCAACCACACTCATGGAAGATCTTGCCACCTCACTGGCCTTGCCCAAGGGTCAGGCTGTAGGGCTCCAAGGCCTTGCTTTGCCTATGACTCCCCACCTCGGAACCCACTTCACACTTTCTGCCTGCACAGGCAATGGTGGTAAAGCTGTGGAAGGACAGAAGTTCTTGGGATTGCCCCATGGCAGATGCATAGGCCGGGCAGGGAACCTTACATGTCTCAGAACTGGTGAAGCATGAGCCCACCACCTCAGCTCTTCTGCAGCGTGCTCAGCCTGCCTCTGTGGCAGCTGAGCAGTCAGCAACCTATGCCCATGTTTCCCACTAAAACAAAGCACAAGCACAACGTTAACTTACAGCTGTGCACAGAGGAAGGAGTGGAAGGCCTGGAAGAGGCTGGGGTGGTCAGTGTCCAGGTGATGACTGGAGTCTCTCTCACAAGCCTCCTAACAATGGCCTCTTCCGCAGCATCAGTCCAGAATTCTGTCAGTACTAGCCCTGGATAATCAGCTGATTTTCTTGAGGGTTCAGATGGCTCCTTTAGTGGTGTCCCTGAAGATGCTTCTGTCACTTCAGAAGAGATGCAAGTTAAACCACAGACCCTCATGGAAAAGAGCATTTTTTTCCTGACCCCTGCTACTCTTAAGCCACTTGTGGAGATTCTTGCCACAAAAAGGGCCATAGTGAGACAAGAGAAAGGAAACATTCCAGGCTTGATTGGAGAGCTTGTGTGGACTGACTAACAGTTTATATCAGGCTAGAAGCAGTAAGAAAAAAAATAGGTATGAGTGAGCAGTCAGCAACCTGTGGCAGTTTCAGGCTACACATTTAAAATTTAGCTGCAGATTTCCAGCAGAAAAGTAGAAAAACATAAATAATTCACTATTGGGTGTGAAATGGAAAACAAAAGATTATTCTAAACAAATTCACTGGACAGATTGTCTGGATTAGAAGCACTTGTTCCATAATATCTTTCACATTTTGCTTCCATGCCCATTCCTTTTCAGAATCACAGAATCACCAAGATTGGAAGAGACCTCAAAGATCATCAAATCCAACCTGTCACCCAAGACCTCATGACTAGACCATGGCACCAAGCGTCACGTCCAATCCCATCAGGTAGTTGTAGACAGCAGAAAGGTCTCCCCTGAGCCTCCTCTTCTCCAGGCTAAACAATCCCAGCTCCCTTAGCCTCTCCTCATAGGGCTTGTGCTCGAGACCTCTCCCCAGCCTCGTTGCCCTTCTCTGGACACATTCAAGTGTCTCAATGTCCTTCTTAAAATGAGGGGCCCAGAACTGGGCACAGTGCTCAAGGTGTGGGCTAACCAGTGCAGTGTACAGGGGCACAATGACTTCCCTGCTCTTGCTGGCCACACTGTTCCTGATACAGGCCAGGATGCCATTGGCCTTTTTGGCCGCCTGGGCACACTGCTGGCTCATCTTCAGTCAGCTGTCAACCAGTACCCCCAGGTCCCTTTCTGCCTGGCTGCTCTCCAACCACTTTAACCCTAGCCTGTTGCACTGCATGGGCTTGTTATGACCAAACAGACTCTCCACAACTACCTGAAGGAAGGTTCTAGACAGGTGGAGGTTGGTCTCTTCTCCCAGGCAACCAGCACCAGAACAAGAGGACACAGTCTCAAGCTGCACCAGGGCAGGTGTAGGTTGGAGGTTAGGAAGAACTTCTACACAGAGAGAGTGATTGCCCATTGGAATGGGCTGCCCATGGAGGTGGTGGAGACACCATCATTGGAGGTGTTTAGGAGGAGACTTGATAGGATGCTTGGTTGCATGGTTTAGTTGATTGGGTGGTGTTGGATAATAGGTTGGATACGATAATCTCAAAGGTCTCTTCCAACCTGGTCTATTCTATTCTATTCTATTCTATTCTATTCTATTCTATTCTATTCTATTCTATTCTATTCTATTCTATTCTATTCTAAACAGATGGGTAAACCAAGGCAAATTCTCTCACATATTAGTTGTTGTTCTTTAGCCTTGAAACTTCCTGTAATAAACAGCATTTTGCAATTATCACTGTTGAGTTACTGAATTCTGGTCACTATATGCCTCTATCTAAAGGCTAATACAGTTAAAAAGTTGTATTTCTCCTCTTTGCTTCTACTTTTGCTGATGGTTGTGCTTCAGCTTACACTGATGACTTACTTAAGCTTCTACTTCAGTGATGTCTCTCTTGACTGCCAAGAGTTTCTATTTTGTGAAGAGCAGAAATGTAGACATTTTAAATTAGATGTTAGGAACACCCTAAAATTTGCATTGCAGCTGAGAGGAAAACAAAACTAAACAAAGCAATGCACAAGCCTGCAAACCAACAGGCGCATCAGATTCAATGTTTTCCTGGTTTTGTAGTCTTCTATATTCAATAGCATTTAGGACTCTATAGTAACTGGAGTAGAGGCTTAAAAATTGGGTGATAAATCTGTGATGTGCACATGGAGATGAGGAGGGAGAAGCACTGAATTATGTTGGTGCACTGAATAGGAACAGAAGTATTAATGAGTTTTAGCCTGAGCATTTCTGATTTAAAACTATTGTAATGCATCAAGTCTGGCTACTGTCCTGCACATTGGTGTCTCTTATGTCAATTCACACAAACAGTGTAGAACAAAGTGATTAATGTGATGAACACAAAATAAGGTGTAACTTCATTTCATTCTTCTCATTTTTATATTTGGCTTATACTAAGTTAAATCCAGGATAAGGTCAAAGTTTTGAAAATATATTTGTGCTGGAAGGTTCTTAAAATTGTCCTTGTTGAAGTTTCTGAAAGTTGAACCTTGCTCCGGAAAGCAGCTGTCTGTGTTGACTGAACAGATATCAGGGGCAACTACATCTAGACAACTCGTGATGAAGTGAGGTGAACTCAACACATTGTATTTCTTCCTCTCCATCTAAGCTGGTAAAGTTGATCCTATTGACCCAGTGAAACAAAATGTGACAGATGTCTCCCAGCTGAGACCCTACAACATAAACAAAAATTAGGAACCTTCACAGGAAAGGGAGACCTTCAGACTTTACTGCCAAGTTAATTTTAGTTACACTGGAGAGTGAGTCAAATAGCTTTGCTGTAGTAAAATCCCCATCCAAGATGAAACCAAGTAACCTCTCTGCTGAGAGGAAGATAAATAGTGTTTCTTTGTTCCAATATTAGACCATTTTTGTTGTCTCTACTAATGCAGGCATGTGCCTTTTGTGTTTTGAGTTCTTTTGATTCCTTAGACCACTACTGAAAGAAAAAGAATCAAATAAAAGAAAACTAATTTTAAGTAGCATTAATTATATATTGCAAAGTTTTATAGCTGCTTTAGGAATCCATGTGAGGGAAATTGTTCTGGCAGGAATGATTTATAACTGTTATCAGAGAAAATAAAGCACACACACGTGAGCAATCCTGCTACTAAAAGTGTCACACACTTTTAGCGGTGAAAGGATGCCACTGGCTTCCCAGAACTTCAGTTATCAGTTTTCGATGTACAACTGACATGTCCGGCGAAGTCCACATCTTCATCTGGGCGTCCTCTCAAACAGTCTTTCCTTCAAGCTCAAGTGTCAGTCCATTCCAGTTCTTCTCCTCTCATTTAATGGAGCCTCCCGCGATGCAGAGTTCACTCTTCTGTGGTGCAAGCTCTTCATGGATCCGTTGGACATCCTGGTCACCTGGAAAGAACCTCACAACTTCTCAACCAAACCTTTATTCCCATCTCTATCTACTCAGTGGCATATTTCCACCCCTGGGGCAAGCCAGTCAGAACAATCAGGGTCTGCTGCTTCTCCACCCCTCCAGGAAATAGCACGCTGAGCCTCTCTCAACAGTGCACGGACCTATCCAAGCCCAGTGCTGACCGCTTCCAGCCGCGGCCCGAGGCTCCACAGACGCATGCCACAGGTACACCGCCCCTCCACTGGGCGTTCGCGTACCGCAGATGTGGCAGCTCCAAGTACACAGCCCCACCCCGGGAGAGGAGGGGCTGCTCCACAACCTGCTGAGAAGAAGGGAGGTGGAGCCAGGTGCTAGGCGCCATTTTCGGAACTCGTCCGAAAACGTCGGGGAAGAGAACAGGGCTGGCCCCGCCGCCGCTCCGAGTGCACGGCCCGAGCCGCCGCCGCTGCCGCCGCTCCGAGCGCACGGCTCGGCCCTCAGCCGCCGCAGCCCGAGCATACAGCAGGGCTCCAGCCACCTCTACCGCCGCGGTACAGAATCAAAATCGCCTCCACCCCTCGGGCATTCAAACGGCTCCTCCAGCGAAAACCATAAACGCGTCCCCAGGGCCCTTGAGAACAGCTTTCGAACTGAGTTCCCGTTCGCCCTTCCTGGGTATCGGGAGCCGGGCTCGCCCGCTCCGCCGCGGCTGGCCCTACCCCGCAGCGAGAACGGACCTGACTTTGATCTGCTCGCCGCTGCCCCCTCCGCCACTTAACCCCCCGCCGCTTCTGCCGCTCCGCAGAGAGTAAAGGTGGAGGAGGGGCAGGTCCCGCATTCTTAAGCGATGCCCCAGTTCCGATGGTTAAGAGCCACCCCTGCTTGAAATAGCAGGAGGGGCTCCGTGCCACCGGCTACGCACCAGGTGCCCCCCCGCAATCCACGAGAACTCGCACAATCGCCCCAACAACAACAACACTTGAGCCCCAACTGCCAGAAAACCAGAACGACGCCCAGAACTAAATTTAAACTCTCTTATCTTTTGCAATCCGATCTGCAGAATGCACACAATAAACTCCTCTCCTGGCTGGCTCGCCAAGAATGTGGTGGGTTCAGAGGCAGACCCCCTCCCCACAACAACCATCCTCTGCTACCAAGAATGTGCTGGGTTGAGGCAGCCCCCTCTCTCCCCACCACGGGCAGGAATAAAACACTCAGACAAACGGATTGCAAAAGTGATGAAAGTTTAAATAGAAAGCAGTGAATATTTACAGAAAACCCAAAAGCGCAGTGACAAAGAAAGATCCCAAAGCAAACCCAGAGGCATCCCATTCCCATATTCCACCCACTGTCCATCCACAAATGGCCTACAGATCCCAAATGGGTTCTCTTGACTCCATGGCATCAGACTCCCAGCAAACTTTAGCTGGGCTTGTATGGTCACACGAGGTCACAAAACAGTCGCTTCTCACCTCGTATTGCAGTGGATAGTCCAGAAAAGAAGCTCCTCAGAATAACTTTCCCTCTACCTCAAATAGATAGAAAACTTTCAGTCAGTCAGTACATCCTCAGGCAGACTACCACTAATGGCTGTGCTACAATTCAGCACGACCTGGAGAAGGGGGCAGGGAGAAACCTAAGGGCAAGCATAATGGCCCGCACCTGGGCAAGAACCCCATCCACTAGTACTGGCTGGGGGCTGCTCTGCTGGAGAGCAGCTCTGGAGAGAAAGACTTGGCACTGTTACTACCCGGTTATCCTGTACCAACTCTGGCCAGCAAGGCGGCTCGTGCTAGGTCAAAGAATCCCCCTCGGAGTAAATAAAGGCCAAGCGACGCCAAATGGCTGATGAACTGCGTTTATTAGATGGGTCCGGAGGACGGTGAGAACGGGAAAACAAAGGAGAGGGAACAGTAGAAACGGGCAGTGAGAAAACGAATCAAGGAGCGAAGGAAGAGATCTCATCATTTCCCTAGATTCAGATGGTAGGATTAGCACAGGAACAGTCCCAAATTCTTTGTGGCAGGCGGACACGGCTGCATCAACGAAAACGGAGCAGTGCGAGCAGTCCAAACCCGAGCAAGTAGAGCAGCACGGGCAAGAGGGCAGTCCGGGCCGTGTGGGCAGGGCGCAGCGGGACAGGAGCAGAGGGGAGGAGGGGTGGGTGGGGGGCAGAGAGTGCGGAGCTGGTGGGCGGTGCCGAGCGGTGCGCAGCAGAGGGAACAGCGCGATGGGGCCCGCTCTGCCGGCCTTGCCGAGCCGAGCCGCCCCGCGCCTCGCTCACACGTGGCCGCCCGCAAGTTGCCGCTCCCCCATCAGCCCTTGCGGCGCGGGGACTGAGCTGCCGGAGCTGTGCGGCGGCAGCGTGCGCGTGGGCGTTTCGGTGGCGCTGTTGCGGTGGGTCTGAGCCACGCCGCCGGCCGCGGGTCACCTACAGCGGATCGCCTACAGTAAACCACACAGCAGCACATCCGGGTAGGTTTTGAATGCCTCCAGAGGCAGAGACTCCACACCACCCAGTCTTACCCTTTCCTCAGTAGAGAGAGACTCCATCTTCCTCGTCATCTCTGTGTCCCTGTGCTGGGATCTCTCGAGTAGCTCCTTGTCCTTGAACTGGGAACTGGATGCAGTATATCAGATGAGGCCTTGCCAGGGCAGACTAGCAGGGGAAGAGGCTCTCCCTAGACTGGCTGGTCACACTAATGAATGTAGCCCAGAATGCCCCTGGCCGTATTAGTTGCGAGGACATGTTGCTGGCTCTCGGGCAGCCGGTCGTACACCACGAGTCCCTGTGAGATCCCGGTCGCTTTGTTGTCTCAAGCTTAACCTATGATATCATGGAACTTTTTTTTTCTTTTAAAGAGTTCTCAGTTACTTGGATTTCTAAATAACGTGGAAAGTTACCCAAAGCTATTCTGAACCTCAGAAGGTGCTTGTGGTTGATTGATTTGACCTTGCTTTAATTGCGAATAAAATCACACCAGCAAAGTAGTTTCTTTATACTTTGGATGTCTGGAAACACTGCCACGTGCACACTCAAAAAGCATACACTACTGTGTTCTTTCAGACCCCTGCCTAAAATGGCCATGTGTCAGACTTGATGAGGGGCTGAGCAACCTGATCTAATTGGGGATGGCCCTGCTTACTGCAGCGGGGGTTGGACTAGATGACCTCAAAAGGTCCCTTCCAACCCAAGGCATTCCATGATTCTTTCCTATATTCCATCGTTCTGGATCTCATCAAATTGAGATCAGTGCAAAGTCTACAGGGCTTATCTTTAGTATGTGAGTCATGATATGGATCAATCACAGGGCAGTGACTGTTAGTGATCCCTTAGGTTTGTCTGCCACCTATACTGTGGCACATTTCATACAACAAGGTATTTCATGATGATTGCATAATTCTGTGTTCAATGGCCATTTCCTTGCTTTGAAAATAGGTTGCACTAAACTTGTTTTTTCTATATTTGATACTGTCACAAACATTTTATTTTAGATTAGTTTGCTCCTACAGTCACTCAGATTCTCACTTTGCATAATTTGGAAGTAGTTTTTTAGTAGTTAGATTGAACTTAGGTCACTAGCACTTTTCCTTTTTGTTCCATTTGCTCCAGCTGGTTAACATCAACAGTCAAATAACAATATAGATAACTAGGTAGACAGATAGATTTGCTGGTAATTTGTTACAGACTTTATGTTCAGTTCTGAAAAAGGCACCTTGGAGATCAGAACAAAACCCATCTTTTAAGCAAGTTCAGATGACATAACTATATTATATATATATGACCTTATTACTCTCTACAACTACCTGAAGGGAGGTTGTAGACAGACGGATGTTGGTCTCTTCTCCCAGGCAAGCAGTACCAGAACAAGAGGACACAGTCTCAGGCTGCGCCAGGGGAGATTCAGGCTGGATGTTAGAAAAAAGTTCTATACAGAAAGAGTGATTGCACATCGGAATGGGCTGCCTGGGGAGGTGGTGGAGTCGCCATCACTGGAGGTTTTTAGGAGAAGACTTGACGGGGTACTTGGTGCTGTGGGTTAGTTGCTTGGGCGGTGTTGGATTGGTTGATGGGTTGGACGTGATGATCTTGAAGGTCTCTTCCAACCTGGTTTATTCTATGTATTCTATGTATTCTATGTATATGGATGTGTGTATGTGTATGTATCTGTCTATAGCTTTATTTTGAGTTTAAAATATGTTTCTGGCTATAAATTAAGTCTTTTCCATTCACATCACTTCCGTACTTCCCCCAAATATTTTTGTCGCAGTAGTCTTTCAAATAATGCCTCAAAATTTTTGTAATTAGAAACAAGTTTACACATTATATACACAAAATTTAACAAAAATGCTTTAATAATAGGAGCATAGAATTAATCATGTTGGAAAAGACCTTCAAGATTATCAATTCCAACCTATCACCCAACACCATCTAATCAACTAAACCATGGCATCAAGTGCCTCATCCAGTCTCCTCTTAAACACCTCCAGTGATGGTGACTCCACCACCTCCCTGGGCAGCACATTCTAATGGCCAACAACTCTTTCTGTGATGAAATTTCTCCTCACCTCAAGCCTAAACTTCCCCTGGTACAGCTAGAGACTGTGTCCTCTTGTTCTGGTGCTGGTTGCCTGGGAGAAGAGACCAACCCCCCCGGCTACAGCCTCCCTTCAGGTAGTTGTAGAGAGCAATAATAAACTAATAATAATAAACTAAAGAGTTACTTAAAAAAAAAAGATTTTTCCTATGCAAGGAAAAGTGATTCCCATTTCTTCATTTATGTTGGCCAGTAAAGTTGAAAGTCATTTTGGCTTTCTGTTGGGCTCTTTCCTAATTATTTTATTACAGTTGCTAAAATAATGGAATGGTTAACTGAAAACAGACAGGATAGAAGAAGGAAATTAATCTGTCTCATTAACTTTCGAGCAAATCTTGTAAAATATAACAGAGAGAATGCTGACCATACCCATAGAAAAACATATTGCCAGATGTTAAATACAGATCCAAGGAATTAAATGTCTGGTTTATGTTGTGCTTCTTTTGGAGGAAGTTAATTTTATGAAGAATACTTTATTCCCAAAAGAAATAGTGGTCCAAATCTTAACTTCTGAATGCAGATTTTCACATGTAAATTCAGAACCTCCTCACTTATTCAGGGCTATTATGCAGATTGACATTTCCTTTCATTTAACTTGTTCTAATTTCTCTCATAGCAAGAAAGCATTTCCCCCATCTTTCAGTTCCAACAGCTTTAGCACAATCTCAATTCATGTGATGTGTTCAGCAGTCAAGAGGATTCTAATTCTCCATTCATGGAGACATAGTTCCAGTCTTGGAACTGTAGTATGTTTAACTTACAATTGACTTAAACCTTTGACTTGTTTATAAAAGGAATATGAAATAATATAAATATGAATGTAGAGAAAATAATATTGTTAACTTACATTCCATTAAAAAGTGCTTTATGTTTTTCCTTGCAAAGCTGAGCCCTTAGGAAGCTTTTTCAAGCCCTCTGAAATTTATTTGCTGACGCATCTCTGACATGTTAGCTGTGTAACCACTGAAACTTTGACTTCCTTCTGTAAGGTTTTCTGAAATTGCACCCAAAAATTGGAGCAGGACACACTGATCTCTGCTAGCCAGCTGGCAACAGAATATTCCTGAAAGTCAACTTTTTTCCCCTCTTGCAAGCCTGAGAGGTGCTCTTCACCCAGTCAAATAGATCCTTTGCAAATCTGTGTTTACCAGCTGGATGTGCACAGACACATCTGAACTGAAAAGTTAGAAGATTTGTTGTATACATATATTATTATATCTCTTCTCCCAGGCAACTAGTGCCAGAACAAGAGGACACAGTCTCAGGCTGTGCCAGGGGAGGTTTAGGCTGGAGGTTAGGAGGAAGTTTTACACAGAGAGAGTGATTGCCCATTGGAATGGGCTGCCTGGGGAGCTGGTGGAGTCACCATCACTGGAGGTGTTCAGGAGGAGACTTGACAGGGTGCTTGGTTTCATGGTTTAGTTGGTTGGGTGGTGTTGGATGATAGGTTGGACACAATGATCTTGAAGGTCTCTTCCAACCTGTTCTGTTCTATTCTATTCTATTCTATTCTGTTCTGTTCTGTTCTGTTCTGTTCTATTTAAAATTTATAGGCACAGCACTAGAGATTACGTCATGGAAGAGTTTCAAATGTGCGGGATTTCTCTCACATTTCACGTGACTGACTTCAGAATTCATACAACAGCTGAAGCTACTAGAAAATAATTTATTCATGACTTAGTTGTAGCTCACCAATATCCAATTCCTTTTCAATACTCACACTCTACCATTTGAAAACAAGTAGAACACATTGGTACATGTTCAACAGATGTCTATGTCATCCAAACTTTGTAGTTCCTCCCTCTTCATATGCTGAGTATAGCTCTCATAGTCTCTTCTGTCTGATGTTTGGCCAGAAACATTATATGTCAGTCCAGTGTCTGCTCCATACTCGTCCGTATGAGTGAGTTTAAATAGCTCCAGGGATGCTGAAACTTTCAGAGAAAGCTCTCCTCAGTCTTGTGTGACGATGAGCAAATCCCAGACGTTTGCAATGAAATTTCTTGGGGCAACGATAAACTTACAGGTCAATATTACTCAAAACATCTACAGATCAACAATAGGAAAAACTTGCTGAAATGCAATTTATTCCAAAGTATTCCAGGTTGTAAGATCTTTTCATAGGAAGCACAAAGCCAGTCTTCATAGAAAAAACTCCAAGCGGAGAAAGAAGAGGGAAGTTAAGGAACCATTGTTTTGTTGTCCTAAAAAGAGTTATGTATGAAGAGTTACACCGTATTTATTTATGCCTTTGAAAGATTTTCCTTGTGAAATGACAACGGAAAATGGGCAGGGCATTAAAAAATAGCTGCATCACATCTAAGAAACAACTACTGTTGACAGCAGGTCACGGACAGCAGGGCTGAAAGGGGGCATCAAAGAGTAGAACAGAGAGAGGCCTGAGGTGCAAGTGCTTTATAGAAAGAAGACATGACATGCTGTGTCATGAGTTGGATTAGGTCAAGCACGTGTGCTTTGGAATAGGTTGCCCATGGAGGCAGTGGGATCACCATCCCTAGAGGTTCAAGAAGTGTATGGACATGGCACTTCAGGACAAGGTTTAATCATAGAATCACAGGATGGCTTAGGTTGGAAGGGAATTTAGAGATCATCTGCTCCAGCCTCCTTGCCATGGGCAGGAATGCCTCTCAACCTGGTGTTGAACATTAGTAGCTAAGGTGGTGTTGTATTGACAGTTGGACTTGATGATCTTGGAGATCTTTTCCAGCTGAAACAATTCTGTGATTCTATGATTCTGTAAAATGGTAAATACTTAGGACCTTATGCTATCTGAACACAGACTTTACTTTCAAGCCCTTGCTTTGCCTATAAACATCTAATTTTCTGTATGTGAGAGTGCTTATGTGTAACTGTATATCAATATCTTTATATCTCTCTCTCTCTATACACATAAACATCCAATCCATGATTTATGGCATAATCATCTGGTTAGTCAAAATAGTTATGGACTTGGTGTTTTTGCCCACTTACTAGGATTTTGTCTAGCTGCAACCCAGAAGCTTAGCCGCTCACCAAAGCAGTCATACCAAATTAATAGCTGGAGACTTAGATCACAGTCAAAATCTGTGCAGGCAAGCAGAAGTCCTGGCTGTCTATTGGATGAGTTTGGTTTTTATGACAAGAAAACTTGAAAACTGCAGGGGGAAAAAAAAGACACAAAAAAAAGCTCTACAGCAAACAAACCCAACCAACCAAAAACCACAAGGAAAAAAAACCCAAACAACCCAAGAACAACAACAAAAACTACGCAAAATGAAAGCCCCCCCCCAACCAAATAAACAACCACAACAAATTAAAACCCAAACCAAACCACTAAAGTCCAAGCCAGCCAACCAACCACAAAAAATAACCAAAATACCAAGCCACAACCAAAACACCCAAACCAAACAAAAACCAAGCAAGAGAAGACAACTTGCTTGTAACCATGGGTGTTCACATAGCTTACTTTCCAAGTTCCACTTTAAATCATTTAGGAAATAGAATACGACTATAGAATTCTTTTGTGTTTTTGCAGAGTTCTAAGGAGTGCACACATCTCAAACTCCCAAGATCGTACTCTAGAATTATACCCATTTCAGGCTTAATAAAGTACACAGCCTGGAAGCTCTTTTAGAAGGGAAACATTTGGAGCAGTCTCAGATGACACCTCCAGTTTGAAAGTCACTTGGTTAGTCGTGATTAGGCTGTAGAGTACTTAGATTTTTCATTTCATACAATGTAACGGTATCTCAAGAAGCCACCATTTAACAGAATTAAACATTGTGATTTATGGACTATATTAAGCATATAAATAGAGCAATTCTGCCATAGTGACCTGCTGAGAAAAGTACTCCAGCACAATAAATCTGCAGCAGTGGGGGATGAAAGTCCAATGGTTTCAGGTGCTTTTGAAATTTGGGTTGTGAATTGTATCACAGTGTGCTTGGAGAAACATTTTCTCTTTATAGAAACAAATTATTTCTGCCAGTCCAAGAAAATTTGATTTTAACAGTGACTTCGTGTTGTCTGTTGAAGGAGTAATCAGAAGTATTGTTCGAGGAGAAGACCTTAGGAAGTGTGGGATCTTAACTTTGAGGGCAAATAAGGAAATCTCAGTGGACTTATGGTATTTCATGTGACCATAGAGCAGGATGGAACCAGCGTACTGTAGCAGGTCAGTTATCATTTTGTTTGATTTCCTTTTCATTCTCTCATACATAGGAAGCCTACAACCAGCCATCAAATCATAATTACAGCCTGTATCAGAATTTCTAAGTAACTGGGTATCTTCTCTGATCACTCACTATTAGTTTCACTTACAGCATGCCATATTTTCATGACACTTGGCATGGCCACAGTTCACCTTTCAAAAGAGAATCTATTTTACCTCTACTTAACTCTGCATCATGGTTTATGTTTTTGTTCAGAGGTGTGCAAACCGTCTGTGCCTGTAATATGTTACTCTTAAACAGTCCCTTAGCAAATTGTGTGATTTCTGCGCATTTCTGCTTTAACCTTCACCCTTCCAGTAGATTTTTTAGATTGTTTATCTCAAAACACAGGTGTTTGGATTTCACAATCTAATTAGCAAGAATCAAATGCAAACTGTATCCCTAAAGAAATTTCCACTAGTTGTTACATGAAACTTTGAGCATCCCACAGATCTTCCTGAGCACAATACCTTGTTGATTTCAACAATAACCTCCTTGAAATAGTCATTAGTTCTCTTCACTCTCTGTACAAGGCTTGTCAGCCATTTCTGATCACTTCATCTCTCTCTGGGGCTGGTCTTCAAAAAGACTAGGATTACAGGAAGATTAAAAAAAAAATCCCTAAAATAATGAAAAAAAAATACTGACTAGTATGTTTATATAGCACTGCAAAGCAATGTTCTGTTGAGAGTTCTTCATATCTTTAAATAAGTTAAATGGAACAGTGTCATCAGCCAGTCTTTGATTATTAATTAATGTAAAGGTACACCAGAAATTGCTGTCGTATTCTTTTGGGTTTTAGAATACAAAAGGTAGTAAATCTGGTGCCATTTTTAATTGTTTTGTTTGTTTCAACTTGTATTATTAAGTAAGAACAGAGTTCTAGGGCATTCTGTGCTCTTCAGTCACAATGTCTGTTGTTCAAGGTACAAATCTCCGTTTTACCCTCCCAGAAATTGTTCCTACAGGCTTAATATCAGTACAGGTGCTAGAAATTGTTCATACAGTCTTACCATCAGCACAGGTGCCTGGGAGTGTAGCTTATCTTCTCTTGCAGTGAAAATTATGTTATGCAAACCTTTGGATCAGAAAGAACTGCCAGGCCTGTTTCCATTTTAGCAGTATTGCTTTCTGAATTTCTTGGACTTACTATTCCAGTACAGGAAGGGAACCTTGGCAGAGAATGAGTGCCACTGATTTTCAGCTTTTGTAGTGTCTTGAAAAATCCCTTAAATGCAGAAAGCCAGAGGACTGATTAGGATAGGTGGATGACAATCAGGAAAGATGATGATCCCTCTTAGGTTAAGAAGTTAGGTTAAATTAATCTCACCTTTCAACTTCTTCAGATGAAACTTCTGGGAAAAGCTCTTCCCCATAAACACACAATCACTTTTTCAAGTTCCTTTGAAACCCTTATGGCTGTGCAATAGAAGGTCATTTCAGATACTGTGTACTTAAGAATGTTAAAATTTTCCACTCCTGCTCTGTCTTTTCGGAATAATGTTAATACCTCTCTAAATAGAAGGTCAAAACACTTGTCTCCAGTGGGACTTGAAGCACTGTTAACTGTTACTGCCTCAAAACAAACTTCTCCTAACCAGCAGCACCTAAACACTTTCAGACCTCCAGAGGGACCAGATTTAAAGGCAAGGTAAAGAGCGTTGCTTCTTCATCCCTCATACACCAAGCTGGTCATCTCATTCTCCAAGTCAGGTTGGTCAAGCATGATTTCTCTGCTGCTGCTGATTTCACTGTTACACATCCATCACCGTCTTATCCTTGGTATGTTTGAGAGTGGTTTCTAGGATGTTCTTTCATCAGCTTTCTACAACCAAGGTGATGCTTATCAGCCTGGGTTGGGTTTTTTTGATCTTTCTTCCTGGACTTCTGGAAGACAGAAGTGACATTTTCTCTCCTGCAGTCCTTAAAGACTTCCCTTCGATCCCATGAGCTTTCAAACATAATTGCAAATGGCTTCACAATTGCATGGGCCAGCTCCTTCACCCCTGGTGGGTGCACCCCAAGACTGCCAACCTATTTGTATGTGTCCAGTTTGTTTAGTTGTCCCCTAGTTTAATCATTCTTCACCAAGAGTAAGCCTTTCTTATTCCAGACTTTCCATCTGTTCTTAAGGGCCCTAGCATTGCTAAAGGCCGTTGTCAGTAGTGAAGACGGAGAGAAGGCAGCATTGAGCATCTCGGCATTTGATGTATCTTTTATCAGCAGGACCCTTGTAGCAAGTTCACATTCTTCTTGTTGAAGTACTTCAGTAAAACCTCCTTGTTCCCTTCATATTCCTTTTAGCCTTTGTTGCTTTAGTCATAAGTAATACAAGTTGTGCTTCCTTGTGTATATTACATTTTCTTGCTGGATTGGGCAAATTCCTGTTACTGTCACATACTTTTCCTTTCTCATGCTCCTCACTGAAATTTGAAAATCAGGGCTTAGCTCACTGCTTGTTTCAGGACAGAAAAAAAATTAAAATAAGTAGTGAAAGTTTTCCTTTTTCTCAGCTATATCTTCATTCTGCATCTTGAATACTTTGTGCAAATACACAGCATTTTGTCCTTGGATTTACTCTGCCAACAGGCACATCAGTTCTTCGTCATAAGGACATCCTCTTGAAATCATTTTGCATTAGGCCCCGCAATCGCCTGGACACGATTATTATGCACAGTCAACAAACTGGGTTCTCCATAACCCAGCCATGTATCAATCACCACTGAGATTCCAGACATTTAGAGGAATACCAGGGGCCTTATGTCTGCTAAGATACTTCCAGCATGATTGGATTAGTAAAGATTTTACAAGTTTCAGGTAGGCTACAGAAGCACTGCAGTGACCCTGTCCACTTTTATTATTCTGACTTGAACACGGAGAATGGAAATGGTAAATTAATTGCCCTAGCACCATTTAAATGACACTATTTCTGTAACCAAGTCTTTCTGTCTCATTTAAATATGTGGCTAGTGAGTTCCTAAGTGAAAACAAACTGCTCTATCTCCATCTCAAGGAAAGTTAAACTGATTTATAGGAACTGAGCATCTGGCTTCTATAAATTCCAAGTTGTTTAGCTGGAATACATGGCATATTTTATGATAAAGAGGACAATTCCCTTTACTGCAAATTTTCTACTCCATATTGTCTGGTAAAAGGCTGTACTCTGTGGCTTGATAACTAGACAGAAAATAGTAGGCAGTAGGAAATCTCTGTATGAATTAATATGAATTCCACCATTCCTAAGAAAAAAAAACCATACTATAATCACCAAGCAATGGGCTAAATTTGTAGTATAATGTTACACTGTTCCCTCCTTAATGAACCTGATGGCATAGGCAGAACATTTGGCCAAGATATCAGTGGAAAGGAAAAGCTGAACCTCTTGAAACAGCATTTTGTGCTTTTTTATGGATACAATCATTTTTTTACTATCCCCATAGAAACTAGCTCAGAAAAAAATTATTATCGTAAATATAACATTCAAACATTAATAAGAGTAAGCAGAGTGTGACCCTTGGGATGCATTCTTTTTATAACACAGGGTAATGTTTTATTGAGCAATGGATGGATCCTTAATGAACAATAATGTTCATGCTTTACTCTGAAACATTGCTCTTGTTTTAGGTCTCCTAGATTCTCTATAGAAAATTTGCATCCTAGCCTAATGATTGGAAATCTGCAGACATCTTTCAGGAGCTATGTATTTTATTTTAAAATACTGTATATTGAAGTAGAAGTATGGAGATTTTTGCTGTTGCATGCTTTCTTTTCCTCTCCTTATCATGAGCCATTCAATAATAAAATCACATTTCATATTCAAGAGTACCACAATATTGGTATTACTCTTGTGAATCTAGTTCTCATTCAAACCTTGGAAGGAGTTTGTTCCCACTCAAAAAGGTACATTATATACTTCAGGAGCATGGTCTGGGAAGATAAGGTTCTCAGGCCCAAATAGAAAGGCTATAATAATACTGTCTGATAAGCTTTCCAATAGGAATGCAATGTGATTTATTTATGGTAATTAGTTCAGTTAGTTAGAACAATGTGCTATCTGTGGCAGCAAAAATGAGACCACCATCTGCCCTTCACTTGTGCAGAGGTGCTGGGTTGCAGCATATGGTGTGATGCCACATATGAGGGCAGATGCCACCCGCCGCTCAGTGTTGTGGGGCTGCCACCATGTGATGATGAAGGTGACAAGCATGGAAAGCCTCATGCTGATGGTTGCTGCAGATGTAGTGGCACACTTCACTCATAAGAGAGAAGTATCGATATGTTTACTGATAGAAAACATCAATTTAACAAAGTTTGATAATAGATCTGACAGTGGTTAAATAAGATAGGTGGCAAAGTACGCTTGGTTATTTCCTGCACAGAGAGGACAGGGTCAGACAAATTTGTCAAGGAGACCTTCCCATTGAGCCATCCAGTTCAGAAAGACCCCTCTGCTCTCTAAACCCCTTCTCACAGAGTGGTCTAGGTACAGCTAGATCTAATCCCAGTCCCAGACTTGGTCAATTGTGGCAATGCCAGCGACGAGCAGTGTGAGCAGTCTGGCAGTGCAGGCCTAGAGCCTGAGATGGTGGTAGGCCATGCTCAGCATGAGTGCAGAGCCAGCTAGCAGTGTACCAAACAGTGCTGTGCCTGCAGCGTGTAACTAAAACAAGGCACTGGTAGCTATAAACACAGCAAGTTGTCTTGGGACAACAGGACATGGACCTGCATCAACAAGCCTCGCGTGTCATCAGTAGTTGGACCGATAATCTCTAGTAGTGTGATGTGTGGTCACTCCTAGGGAACCAATGAGTCCATGCCAACAAGGCACTCCGAGTTTGTCTAAGTTGTAGAAGTTCCCTTGCTACACACTTCTGCCTTTCCTATCCCTTCTTCCGTGCTTTGCTTTACTGTGCTATACTCACACCGTAGGCCTGCACCATAGGCCTGCAATACTGGAACAGTAAAGGAACAATACTCGATCATACTGGTCAGCTGTATTGATTCCAGTCTCCATCGTCCCATTAGTCAATGATTTATGTCCAACGGATTGTATATGTGCAATCAGTCCTTCATATAAAATTAACTAATATTTTAATGTTTAGCATGCTGTTGATCACTGAGAATATGTTGTGGTGGTACCTTGAGGAGTAACCTTGAAAGGTCTCCCTACTCGGGTTGCTCAGTGGGTCCTGGACTGTCCACTGTTTACGGACTAAGGTAACTAGTTTACAGTCATGTCTACGGTCAACTGGAGAAGTTAGCTTCTTCCAGATTTGGCTGGAGTCAGATATTGTCCAAGAGTGTAGTTAGGTGGGCACCTTGTTCATGATAGCCCTTGGCTATTTTATTCTTACCTGTCTCCTCCAAATCAATGTGGCAAACATATGTAGCAGCCCTCGTGACCAAATGAATCCATTATGGCAGCCACAGGTGGTTATCACTTGAACAGGGAAATGCTGGGGAAGAGGAGAGTGGGAGCACATTGTGACAATGATAAATGGATGCTCAGGTATAATGTCAAAGTGACACAGTACACCAGTCACCCTTTATTACTAGGTGTGCCTTTACTATTGAATACTACAAGACATGGTAAATACACTTACCAAATACCACACATTGAGAGCATTAGAATAGAATAGAATTAACCAGGTTGGAAAAGAGCTTCAAGATCATCAAGACCAACCCATCACCCAACACCATCTAATCAACTAAACTATGGCACCAAGTGCTTCATCCAGTCTCTTCTTAAACACTTCCCGTGGTGGTGACTCCACCAGCTCCCTGGGCAGCTCTGCTACTTTACTTTTGACTTTGTACTGCTTCTGGGTATAGTTCTGTCATCTTTCCTCCCATTTTCAGTTTTGTCCACTCCTGTCCTCAACTTTTTGTCTCCTCCTAAGGGATTACTGTTTTCCAATGGCCACCCCCAATGTGTAGGTGATACATTGTGGTGTCTGGGACACATTGCCCCACTAACTATGTGGTCCTATCCTATATCTCTTTGGCTTTTCCCCAGCCAAAGGTCCATTAGTGGATGTCCCCAAGGTCTCTGCTTCATTCTGACCTCATGCCCCAGATGTCTTACAGCAATTGTGACATTAGCAGCAGTTACATTACATAATCTAACAGTGCTGTATTAATCTAACCATAGAATCAGTTCAAACTGGATGAAAGTGCTCTAGGTGTCATTTAGCTGAGTTGTGCTTTGAGGTAGGCTTCATACTGTGACATCTTCAATGACAACTTGCTAGCCACCTCCCAGTGGCTGGGCAGAAAAAAGTTTCCATTTTTTAAATAAGGGTTCTTGAAATTACTGACCTTCGTTTCTCTTTCCCTGTGGGTTTGGCTGTCATTCAACCTGCAATGTGTTCTTCCCTTCTTTTTCCACACATGCTCAAACTACTTTGGTAAATTAAACACAAGCTGTCCATTATTACTGAGTTGTTTCTCCCCCTCCCCCTCCCCCTCTCCCTTCCCCTCCCCCTCCTCCTCTCCCTTTCCTTTTTTTTCTTTGTTGAAACAATGGGAGAAACAAACCAACAAAAAAAATCAAAGAAGATACTTAATTTTCAATAAGTAGTGTTTACTTCCTTGCTTGCCTCTAGAAATTAAACCACCATGCACCACACATCATTTCCCTAAACCACTCTTTGTTGACACAGGGACTGGTTTTTTCACTGAAAAGACTCTTGAAAATGTAGTCAAATACTAACATCTTCAGTGCCTATCTTTTGCTTTACAGCCTATTTTCAAAGCCCAAGCAAGACAGGATTTTATTAAGAATAAGTTTGTTAATAGGCTTTAATAAAATAAATAATGTTCAGCATCTTCCCACAGAAGCAAACTAAATAAAGCCATTACCCTCACAAAAGCCTGAGGGAAGAATTAAAAAACAAAGAAAGAAAACCCAAACAAACAAACAAAAGAACATCTTTATTATTATATGGTTTCACTTCCAAGAATCTCCTTTATTCCTTACAGTTACAAGGTCAGGCTTCTTCCAAAAATGTGTCATGGGGATCTCCCAGAGCTGGATTCTTGTCTTCTGCATCAGGCCTTCCTCATGGTAAAATGAGAAATACTACCTTGTTCTACCAAGGTTTATTCTGAGTATAAATTAATTCCTGGATCTTCCTGCATAGCTGTGCTAAATGTCAAGGGTTTGATAGTAGAAGTGAGGCTTGGAGGTGTGGCTGCAGAGATAGCTTCTATAAGAAGCTCTCCCTATGTCTGGTAAAGCAAATGACAGCTGGCTCGAAGACAGATCACCACTGCTGGAGCCTGAATCAGTCAGCAGCACTGCTAGCACCTCTGGGGTAACATATTTAAGGAAGTGTAAATACTCTTTTCAGGGACAGCTGTGAGAGAAGAGTGAGAAAATGTGCAATCAGAGAATCAATAAAGTTGGAAAAGACCTCAAAGATCATCAAGTCCAACCTGTCACCCAAGACCTCTTGACTACTAAACCACGGCACCAAGTGCCACGTCCAATCCCCTCTTGAACACCTCCAGGGACGGTGACTCCACCACCTCCCTGGGCAGCACATTCCAATGGCTAAGAACTCTGTCTGGGAAGAACTTTCTCCTCACCTCCAGCCTACACCTGCCCTGGCACAGTTTGAGACTGTGTCCTCTTGTTCTGGTGCTGGTTGCCTGGAAGAAGAGACCAACCCCCTTCTGGCTACAACTTCCCTTCAGGTAGTTGTAGACAGCAATGAGGTCTCCCCTGAGCCTCCTCCAGGCTAAACAATCCCAGCTCCCTCAGCCTCTCCTCATAGGGCTTGTGCTCAAGGCCTTTCACCAAGTGTTGTAGAAACAACTTTGCAGACTTCAAAGTGACCTCCCTGTCCTTATCTTGACCCATGAGCTTTTTATTGTATTTTCTACCCCTGTCCTGTTGGTGAGGGGTAGAGATAGAGCATCTTAGTAGGCACCTGGTAATGAGTCAAGGTCAATGCATCAACAGCTGCACATTCCAGTGGTTGTGTCATTGAACTCTTGGTTTTATGTCTTTCAGTTGGCTGAATAAAGCTTCACCACTGCAGTGTAAAAGAATCTCAAAATTCCTGTTCTGGCTGGGTGGATTTTATCTGAACAGAAGTTGACTCTAAATGGTATATACTTGGGTTTGGATTGTTGGGTTTGGGTTTGGGTTTATTTTTGACCTAGTAGGCAACTGTATACAGGAAACTGTACAAAATTGTTTTATATAACTTCAGAACCATCAATGTATAGAGCAATGCATTTGAATAACGGGAAGCATCCATTAATAGACTGAAATAGGATGTGCTTTGGCAGGGCTGTTGGACTCAATGATCTCTGGAGGTCCCTTCCAACCTCTAATGCACTGTGCCACAGTGATACATTTCACGAGCAGTGATTCCCATTCAAAAGGAAGCCAAGTGGCTTTACTCACTTGGTTTCCATTGCTCAATATAGGATTGCATCTGCTTCTCCTTTGGAGGGAATTTTTGTTTAACTTGGAATTATGTGCAACTGTTTGGTTAAAAACTGCACCCAGGGGATGCTTCTCACTAAACCAGATAAATCAAGATCTGCCTTCTTTACAAGACAAAGGTAGAAGGGGTAGGACAACATTCACAAAGATTATCACGCAGACAATAAGAAGGCAAAAAGGGTGGAAGGAGTAGGACAAAATATACAAAGGTTCTTGTGTAGAAACCAAGAAGTAAAAGTGTAGAGAATGTAATTACCATGCTGAGGAGAAACAGTTTGATTAGCAGAGTTTCTAAGTAACTTAAAAAAACCCCACACAGGGTAAATTGGGTTGTGCTAAGTAGATTGTGTTAAGCACATTTTCCCCATTATTCTGTCAAAGTCTTTTAAAGAAGGGAGGAAGAAAGCATCTGGTTTTGTAAAGGTTTTCTTTTAGATAGATCAAATGTAATTTTTCTAAAAGAGGAATAATCAGTATTTCAGGGATGTCCTCTTGCAAGACATAGGTATGCCCAGGTGGCCAAGAAAGCCAACAGCATCCTGGCCTGTATCATCACTAGTGTGGCCAGCAGGACCAGGGAAGTGCTCATGCCCTTATACTCAGAAGTGGTGAGGCCACCCCTTGAATCGTGTTCAGTTTTGGACCCCTCACTACAAGAAGGAGATTGAGATGCTGGAGCCTGTCCAGAGGAGAGCAATTAAGCTGGCGAAGGGTCAGAAGAACAAGTCTTAGGAGGAGAGGCTGAGGAAAAAAAGAGTCTGGAGAAAAGGAGGATGAGGGAAGAGAGCTTAATGTTCTCTAGGACTCCCTGAAAAGAAAGGCAAAGGGGTACTGAGGTGGGTGTTGATCTCTTCTTCAAGGGGAGGAATGGCCTGAAATTGTGCCAGGAGAGGTTTAGGTTGGCTATTAGGAAACAATTATTTACTGAATGAGTGGTCAGACATTGGAACAAGTTGCCCAGAGAGGTGGTGGAGTGGCCATCCCTGGAGGTGTTCAAAAACCAGGCAGACATGGCACTTCAGAACAGGGTTTAATGGCTGTGGTAGTGATAGGTCAGTGGTTGGACTCAGTGATCCTAGGGGTCTTTTCCAACAAAACCAATGCTATGATTGTTTGTCTAAGTGGTGTTAAAAGAAAAGATTGTGCCTTGGTTCTCTATCAGTGTGCAAACAGGAAAATAAAGAAATCTTGTTGCATTTGAGCCAGACAAGTCAGGAAAACAAACACTGCATGGTTGGTCTCAGAGGCAGAACAAGGGAGATGGTCTCAATAATCAAGCAATGATGTTACACCCTGCACATCTTAGGAAGTTCCTCTTTGTTTTGCAGTTTCTAAATTGCATCTTTAACCATCAGTATGGGATTTCTTTCCTATTCTGTGCTTGCTAGGGCTTTGTTCAGAGTCGTGTTTCCTTGCCGCTTCACATTGCACGCTGCTGCTGAAGCCAGAAAACTGGTGGATTAATTGGACTGCTGATCCTACTCATGTAAATGACAATGTGTTACAAAGAGGCTTGCAGGGTGAGAAAGCCTGTCAGAGTGGACGACAATACACTGAGTTTGTCAAAGGAAATAAGCATTAAAAAGTTGGAAAATTACTAAAAGTATCAGTTAAGATGATGGATCTAAAAACATGGAAAGCTCAGAGAATGGGAAAGGATGAGGACAAAGACAGGAAAATAACTTTCCTAACAGTAAGGCCTGTATATAGGAGGGTAAAATCCTCCCCTGTGTGTGAGACAGTCTAGCTATGTATTGTATGGGTGTTTCAGCGTTCAGATTTAACACCAGCCAGATCCTTCCCAAGTTTCTGCATGAAGTTCAGATTACCTTCAGAACAATTCACACTGGTGGAGGAACAGCCTATGGACAGCGGCTCTGGAGCAGGGGCTCAGACCTGCTATATGGGGTGAAGGGCAGGGAAGTGAAAAGCACACTATTCTGATGAACACTTTCTAAGGTAAATAAACAAGCAAGGAAAAAACCAAATCCTCTTGTGTACCTTAGAAGGTATTGCAGCAGGTTCTGGCAGGCAGGATTGTTTTTTTTAAGATACTGTACTCTTGGCTGTTGTTTTTTCTCTTCTGGAATTAATGTTCTTCATAGGAGGTTCTATGGTGCTGTGTTGGATTTGTGTTGAAAGCAGCCTTGGTAGAGCACAGATGTTTTAGCTGTTGCTGAGCAGTGCTTACACAGAATCAAAGTCTCTTCTACTTCTCAGACTGCCCTACCAGTGAGTAGGCTGGGAAAAAAGTTAGGAGGGAACACACCTGGTACAGCTGACCCCAAATGAACAAAGGGATACCCCACACTCTATGACACTATGGTCAGATGTAAAAACTTGGGGAGGAGGAAGCGTGCCATTGCTCAGGGACCGGCTGGGCACCAGTTGGCTATTGGTGAGCAATTGGAAGGGATTTTTTATCACATCACTTTTCTCATGCAATAGCTATGAGACATTTCTGTTCTGTTGTGTCTTGTGAGATAGAGGATGGAGAATTTTTTTTCTTTCAAGAAGTGCAAGTTTCTTTCATCTCTCCTTACTTGATGGGGAAAGCACCATTCATGGATTGAGAGTGTCTAGTGAAAGAAATTATTGGCTGGACGGGGAGACTGGGCCTGTATTTATATTTGTAATGGAATAACAACCAGGGCGTTTTTGTCAGTGCTTAATTTAAGGATCATTATTTTCTGTTGGCTTTAGAACTCGGCAAAACATTTTTGCTTATAAGCACATCAAATAAGCTCTGAAGGGCTCAGTTTTGACTGTTTTGTTCCCTTGTGTAAGGCACAATTTTGTATGTGTGTGCGTGTGTCAATCATTTCTTTTATGAGTAACTTGCAACTATGCATAAAATATCTAAAGCATTATATTTTATGAGAAGGACTGCAGCTGCAGCACCTTTGGTTTTGAATAGGACTTCTCTTGTAGGGTGAGTGTGTGTCTGCATAAATAATTGCATGTAGTCTTAACAGACAAAGTAACCGCATCACTGAGAGAGAAGAGCTAAGGCTTTAGATGTTGGTCTTCACTCGCAAAGGAATTTATTCTTCTGAGGCTTTGTGCTAGGATATTTCCACTCAGGTTATAGCTGTTCATTTGTCACTTCTCTTTTAAGTCAGAAAGGTGTGTCAGCTATTGGACAATTGGCCACCATGCACAGAGGAAACCATCATGATCCCAAGAGCTTTGTTTCTAATAATAATTATTTTTTTCTCTTCCTCGTAAATGAGATCTTTTGAGACAGGATCTGTCGATCACATCAACAGATTCTTATTACAGCAGGTCTGATGACTTCCTTTTGTCAATCTCAGGTCATGTCCTTTGTTTTTTTAATGAGATCTCTTCAGGAATCAGGTCATGTCCTTTGTTTTTTTAACGAGATCTCTTCATGAATTTAAATTTCTTAACTACTTTGTTGTTAAAGCCCCACTGATGGCTTGTCAAAAGAACTCAGTGACACTGGTCTACTTAAAAAACATTATTCCTGTATTAATGTTGCTAATTCAAAATGAAAGTTAAAAATCATGTAGTCTGAAACAATTGTGGAATCTGGGCTGGGAGTAAATGATGTAAAAGATGGGTATAAACTGCTTCTGCAGTCTCTGGCAGGTAAAGGTCAGGCTGTCCAATGTCTGCATTAGACAGAACTTTGACATGATATCTTCCAATAAATACTATGCTAGCTGAAATTCTCCATCTCTAGTTTTATTTTGGGCTAAGGGTAGAAGAGGGTCACAGGACATAACAAAATGCTGCCAAATCTTAACTTAAGAGGTCAGAGAATCGAATTATTTGGAAAAGTGCCTTATGGACATGGACAGAAGGAGGGCAAATGCAACAAGGAGATAATTAGTGATCCTCACTTGCATAGCTAAAATAAGGCCAAGTGATATGTTGGAGTCCTGTATGAGGTGCCAGGGTTGATTCTAATTGAATATGGATGCAAAAGTCTAAAAAGTGTGCTAGATTTCATTCACAGGCTGTTGCTAACATTGTTATATTATTCTGAGGACTAAACGTTCTGGCTTAAATGTTAACTGTGAATAAAAATACCTTCTTTTTTACCCATAGATTATGATTTTCAGGTTAGACTACATACCTTTTATCTGGACACTGTTAACTTCCTATTTTGTTGTCCTGGTGGGGTTTTGTGTTTATTTGCTCCTTTGTGTTTGCTTTTGTGGTTGTTTTTTTTCATAACACTGCTGAAAAGTGTTACCTGAATTGTGAGGACCTCCTCGTCCTCAAGCTCTCCAATTCAGCTAATCAGGGGGGGGGAAATAGAAGATGGATTTTAAATCACCATATTTCACAGAAAGCATACTTCACAGTTACTTCAGTGCTTGTAGTCTTAGATACCTGCTCTCTCTCCTTGCAGATTTCTTTTTCTTTATGTGAAACCTGTTTTTACTGTTCAAGCATTATCCAGCATGTCACAATGAATGTCTGAGCTGCAGAGATTTTTGATCAAAGCTTCTCTGTTACTACGTATTTGACACAGGGAGATCTCTATTTCTATGTATCCAACACAGGAAGATCTCTTTTGAAGAAGTCAGATGATTTGTTACTTGTTCTTTCCATATGAATACACTTAACTACTTTTTTTCATTACATTGCAATTGTCTTTGTGAGGTTTCCCCCACTGCAGGAGATGACATTGTTCAGGACCTGGGCAGAGCTATGTGTGCTGGACTTCCAAATCTCTCAAGGTTAAAGAGAGAATACCTCCAACAGAACAAGTAGAGAAAGAATTGGCAACCACCACTCTCTGGGCTCGGCCCTCCAGCCAGTTCCTAAGCCAGCACAGAGTGCTGCTGTCCAAACCACGAGCTGACAGCTTAGCCAGCAGTTTACTGTGGGAGACGGTGTCAAAGGCCTTGCTGAAGTCCAGGTAGACCACATCTACAGGCCTTCCCACGTCCTCCAGATGGGTCACCTGATCATAGAAGGAGATCAGGTTGGAGAGGCAGGACCTGCCCTTCCTAAATCCATGCTGGCTGGACCTGAGCCCTTGGCCATCCTTCAGGTGTGCAGTTATCACCGCCAGGATAATCTGTTCCATCACTTTCCCTGGCACTGAGGTCAGGCTGACTGGCCTGGAGTTTCCAGGTTCCTCCATCCGACCCTTCTTGTGGATGGGCACCACGTTGGCCAGTTTCCAGTCATCTGGGACCTCTCCAGAGAGCCAGGGCTGGAGGAAAATGATGGAGAGCGGCTTGGCCAGCTCATCTGCCAGCTCTCTCAGCACCCTGGGATGGATCCCGTCCGGTCCCATGGACTTGTGGGTGTCCAAGTGGCTCAGCAGGTCCCAAACTAGTTCCTCATGGATTACCGGGGCAATGCACTGCTCCCTGACCCCATCACCCAGCTCAGGAGGCCACTCGTCCTGAACTCCTCCTGCCTTACTGTTGAAAATTGAGGCAAAGAAGGTATTGAGGACCTCGGCCTTTTCCTCATCTTCAGTTATAATGTTCCCCTTCAGGTCCAACAAGGAGCGGAGGTTCGTCTTGACCCTCTTTTTAGCATTCATATATTTGTGAAAATGCTTTTTTAGTATCTTTCACAGGGGTGGCCAGCTTGAGTTCTAACTGGGCCTTTGCCTCTCTAATTTTTTCCCTACATAATCTAACAACATCCTTAAACATATCATGAGAAGCCTTCCCCTCCTTCCAAAGGTGATACAGCCTCTTTTTTCCCTTAAATCCTCCAGGAGCTGCTTGCTCATCCAGGCCGGTCGCCTTCCCCACTGCTTCATCTTTTGGCACGTGGGAACTGCCAGTTCCTGTGCCTTCAAGGGCTCCTATTTGAAGTAGGTTCAACCATCCTGGACCCCTTGGTTCCAGGGAGGGGGTTGAGGCCCCGTCCCTAGAGGTATTTAAGAGCAGGCTGGATGAGGCTCTGGCCAGCCTGATCTAGTGTGGGGTGTCCCTGTCCATGGCATGGGGATTGGAACTAGATGATCCTTGTAGTCCCTTCCAACCCTGACTGCTACTATGATGCTATGAAACGTGCTCAAAGGCACACACACACCTGGCCCACTTGGGCTCCAGGACATGTTCAGGTAAGCCTGGGCAACATGGGCATTTTCCTGAAAAAGCAGACCTGCTGGCTCCTGCCCCATTGTCTGATTCAGAGCATTTCTGGGGCTTTTTGTCCCTTTTGGGACAGTACTTAGGAAATGCAGCAGGACCTGGATCTTTATAACAAGAGCTTCCCAAACCTGCCAATATCTTATTAGCAAGGCAATGGGAGTCAGCCTGAGCTGACCCAAGCTAGGCCTGCTGCCTGGCATGACTTCAATTGAATCCGCTGATGTTCACACTCTGCTGCCCTCTTACCAACTTCTAAATGAAAGTGCTGGCTGCAGCAAAGTATTATGAAGTTCAGATTGTAACATGAGAGGCTCTCTGAAATGCAGCATGGACAGAATGAGTGTGTGCCTTGAGTTGGAACCACACTGGTCAAAGGTCTTGCAGCTCACTGGCATTGCCCAAGGGAAATGCCATAGGGGTTCCAAGGCCTTGCTTTGCTTATGACTCCCCAGGAATGGCCAAGGAGACACACTTCACACTTCCTGCCTGCACAGCTGCAGATTGCAAAGCTGCAGAGGGATAGAATTTCTTGCAATTATTCCATGGTACAGCCATGGAGACCTGTTAGGGAGCCTTAGTTACAGAATCACTGAAAACAGAGCCCTCCACATCAGCTCTTCTGCCAACGTGCTCAGCCCAGCTCTGTGGGAACTGAGCAGTCAGCGACCTATGCCCACATTTCCCAACAAAATGAAGCACAGGCACAGATGGAGCAGTTGCTCAAACACTCTGATTATTTATCTCAAAGACAACAATTATTTCCAACTATGTACAGAGGAGAGATGCTAGAAGGCATGGACACCATAGAAGAGCTGACATTCACTGTCCAGATGGTGACAAGGCTGTGGTGTCCATGACATCAGTCTGGGAGCCCTTCCAGGAGCTCCTCCCGAAGCTGCTCACACTGTCTCAATGCCCTGGCATGGGCATCCGGATTCTGTACCAGATGCTGCAGTATGTTGTATGGCTTAGACTCTTCAAAGTGTTTGGGCAAGTAGATCTCCTCAGGCATGTTTTTATTGCCAAAGAAGAAGTGGTTGAGCTCTTTCCGTTCCAGACAGCGGTGCAGGCAGTTTAGGATATCGCCTACGACCTGCCGGAAGCAGTCCCTTCTGCACCAGCTGGACACGGGCCTGGTGTTCAGGAAGTGCATGACAATTGTCTTCAAGGTGTAGGGAGAGAATTCTGTGTCCTTCAGCATGCGGGTGCAGAGATGCAGGCATCTGAGATGGAAACTGCCCTGTGGCACCTGGCTGGTCATATGGCTGAAGAAGATGCTCTCTGCCACAGCGTAGCTCAGTTGCCATATTGTGCTTAGGGCGTAGGGGTCCTCTGCACTATGGCTGGTGAGGAAGATGTCTGTACATCCGAGCTGCACCCCAAGGATCATCTCAACATAGAGGGGACTTCCAGAGTCGCTTGTCAGCCTCAGCTGGCAGGTGCGCTGGCTGTATGGCAGCACCTCCATCTTGTAGTGACGAGCCCGAGGCAATGCCACGCAGGCTTGCTTCACCAACCTCCGGAACCAGAGGGCAAGTTTCTCCACATCTAGGTACAACTCGGTGCAGAGGAAGTCCAGCATATATGGTGGCCGATTTTTCATGCGCACGTGATGCTTGGGGCTGTGGATGAAGCACAGCATGTTCCGGACCCTGCAGGCACATTCCAGCACCACACGGATGCGGTAGTCCCTGGCTGGAATCCGCCCCAACGTGGCAAGCTCCCGGTGGAAGCTGTGCCCAGCAGGGGGCTCCAGGGGCACAAGCAGTTGGTAGACAGCGTCGTCTGCCTCACAGGGACTCCAGCCTTCGAAGGCGCTGCCCACACCTATGGCAGGCTGCAGCACTGGCACGAACCTATTTGAGAGGCGCGTTCGCAGGAATCGCAGGAGGTCATCCACCAGCTCCTTCACTACCCTGCTCCTGGACATCATTATCTGCCCAGGCCACTCAATGCACCCCGAAGTAATCCTGTTTCCTTGCTGCTTATTTTCCACACCTTCTCTATCACTGCCTTCCTCTTCTTCCTTGTCCTTCTTGTCTGTGTTGTTGTCCAAGATCTCCTTCTCGCTGCCACCAGAGTCTGCTTCAGGCCTTGGTTTCCTGAGCCACCGCCAGAGCCAAAACAGGAGGATAAGGACTCCAGCAATGGCAGCAAAGAGCACAGCTCCCCAGGTCATGATGCTCTGCTCCTCAGGGCTCTGCTGCATGATCATGGGCACCAGGTTCCTGCGCAGCTGGCTTCTCCTCTCCATCTCCTCCATCAGGCGAGTCATCTCCTCGTTCATCTCCTGCTCCTGCTCCTCCATGCACTTCCAAGCAGCCTCATCCAGCTTCTCAAGAACCTTCCCTGAGTACAGGAGGAGGCCTTGCAGAAGCAAAGTGAGGAACTTTGGAGCAGCCATGGCCTGCAGGAGATGGGAGAGAAGGGATTCAGTGGGGCTGGGATGGAGGGAATTAGTGGTGGAGACCAAGCACAGGAGCAGCAAAGTATGGGTACAGGTAGGGCCTCAAGGGCTGCAGGCATCTGGCATGCTGCAAGGGTCTACATCCAGCCCAGCATCAGCAGGACCCAGCTCAGGGTGCTCCTGTGAGCACCTGCTGTGTCAGTGCAGGGTGACGCCTCCTACCCCCCAGGGAGCTACCTCTCATCCACCCTCCCCTCCTGTAGGAATCCTGTCTACCAATCCTGCATGCAAATCACCTTGTGATTGCATTGTGAATTGAGATATGGCCCAACAAAGGGTAACTGGACTGCAGCTGGCCTACAACTATGACCCAAGGGCCCAGCATGGACACCTTCAGGACAAGATCATTTCCAGCCATCAGATACCCCAGGAAGGGAGGATGGTGATACAATGGACTCACCACCTGTTTCCTGATGAGTCTGTGGGCAGGTAAATGGAGAATGAGGAGGTGGACACACACAAACACATACACACACACACACACCCACACACACACACACACACACCCATCCAGACCCCTCCCCAAACACAAAGGAATACACAGAAAGATTTCCTGGGGAATCATAGCTGGCTACTTACCTAAGGATGATTTGCTGGGACGATTTCCTGGGGAACCATAGCTGGCTACTTACCTAAGGATGATTTGCTGGGACGATTTCCTGGGGAACCATAGCTGGCTACTTACCTAAGGATGATTTGCTGGGACGATTTCCTGGGGAACAACACCTGGGCACTTACCTAAGGACTAAAAGCTGTATAAAAAGACTTGAGTAATACTGGCAAGACAGAAGCACGGAGACGGCACCACACGCTGGAAACATCACGGGGCAACACAACAGATCTTGGACTCCGAAAACCCTCTCTGCCCCTCCGACCGCTGCTAATATAATTCCTTTCCTACTTTCTCCTTCTTCTCCCTATATCCATTCTTTCTCTCCCTCTCTATATTCTCTCTCTCTGTTTCTGATCCATCCCCTTTAGTTGTGTAATAAATAGTCTAGCTGTTGATAGTTTGGCCTCCTTTGTGCCTCTCGTTTCACAACACAGGAATGGTCAAAAGAACTGAGTCTCTTTCCCTCTCCGCACCGAGACACCTCCCTACACCCACACTTACCGTTAGCCGAAGCTCTACTGAGGCACTGCTGCCCAGTGCCGCAGTTAGAGCTGCTCACCCATTGTGATGTCACAAACCATGCAAGGTGGTGATGCCACGACCACTGGCTCCGTTCAGTGACTCACAGACACCCAAGACAGCCAAAGCCCTGACCCCTACACTGTGGAAACACAGCTTAGAGAACAGAGTTCCCCGTGATTTACTTTGCCAGGCAGACTGAAGCCCCCATAGAGTCTTATGAAAAATCATCACAGGTGACGTGATCCTTGGACTGGTTGGTGCTCCTTGAGAGCTCCGCCCTCCAGCCAGTTCCTAACCCAGCACAGAGTGTTGCTGTCCAAGCCCCAAGCTGACAGCATAGCCAGAAGTTTGCCGTGGGGGACGGTGTCAAAGGCCTTGCTGAAGTCCAGTTTGTTTAACATATGATGGAAACAATACTTTGCTTTTTTCTTAACCTGTTTCTGTTTCTTCAACTGTTACAGTGGGCACGTGCCTTTAGGTGAGCATTCGTGGCTGAGGTGCACATGGGACCTGTCTGGCCATATGGCTGAAGAACTTGCCCTCTGCCTCAGCGCAGCTCTTAGTGCACACTGGGGGGGGGGGGGGGTACAGGTTTCTTCTACAGTCTGGCTGCTTAGGGAAACTGTCTGTATCACCTTGCTGCACCCCAAAGAACATGCCAGGATAGAAAGTTCTCCTGGAGTCCCTTGTCAGCTGCAGCTGGCAGGAGCCCTGGCAGAGGGGCAGCACCTTCGTTTTGTGCTGCCATGCCTCAGGCAATGCCACCCCATTCCCAAGTTTCCCAACCAAACGAAGCCCAGAAACAGAAGCAGCATTTGCTCAAACACAACATTTATTTACAGCTTTGCATGGAGGAAGGAATGGAACCCTTGGAAGAGGCAAGGGCGGTCAGTGTCCAGGTGATGACTGGAGTCTCTCACGCAAGCCTGCTTGCAAAAGCCTCTCCTGCTGCATAAGTGCAGAATTCTGTCAGTGGATAATGAGCTGATTTTCTTTAGGGGCTGGGATGCATCCTCTGGGGGGTGCTCCTGAAGTGCCTCAGTCAGCTGAGCCAGTAGCCGAACGCTGTCGGCGCGGCCTCCACGGCAGTGCCAGAGGTGCCGCGCGGCGGAGGGAGGCGTCCGTTACCGGCAGCCGGAGTCCGAGCTCGCTGCTGGCCGGAGCTGAGGCGACACGCAGCTGGCCAAGCCGGCAGCAGCCGCCCGCTTCGAAACGGCGCAGAGAGCGCCGGCGGCACCGAGCCCCGGCAGCGGGGCGGGTCAAGGGGCGGCGGCGCGGCAGCTGGCACGGGCAGGGCGAAGCCTCTCTGCCAGCTCCAGGTGTGAGCCGCTAAGCTCAGCTGGGGCTAGGGGGCTCTGCCCTAGTGCTCAACCGGCGGAAGAGAGGCCAGATCCTCTGTGGTGCATCCACGCTCTGAGCTCTCCGAGACAGGAGAAGGGACAGCCTCTAGAAAGAGCCCAGGCTCAAAGGGAATGGAAATGTGCCCGTTGTTAACAAGAGTAGAAAAGAGGACCCTGGGAATTTCCAACCAGTCAGCCCCGACTCTGTACCCACGCAGAACATGGAAGAGATCCTCCCAGAAGCTCTGATCAAGCTTCCTGAGCACAGGGAGCTGATTGGAGACAGCCAGCGTCTATCTGGACTTGTGCACAGCCTCCGGACACGGCCCCTGTGCAACAGCCGTTCCTCGACGCACAGAGAGAGATTCAGCATTTCCTCCAGCATGGCATTTAGGGGCAGTTTAGCACAGGATACCGTCCCAGAGGGAACGGGCTCTGTACTTGATGCCGTGGTTGTACCCTTCGTGCCTTCACAAGCCTGATGAGAGGGTGGTAATGATGCTATTCCTGGTGCAGACATGACACCTGATTGTGGTAGAGATTGTAACGTGTCCGCAAGCTGGCTGACTGGAGTTTGGATCTTCGTTGTTAGCATTTCGGGTTCCTTATGCATGTATTGTGCACATACTACAGTCTGTTTTCTTAATGAGCGCTATTCATGAGATCAGAATTATCCTACCTGCCAATTCCTCTTCTCTCAGCAGTAAAAGTTACAACTTTCATTTTTTAGTATGTTTTCAATGTTTCCTGTTTTTACTACAGGTGTTCTCCTTTTATGTGCTTCATTTAATCCATGCCTGAATAATGTTTTCAGTTCTTCAAGAAATAGTTTTAAGAAAAACGTCTTTGTCTAGAGTTGGACCAGGGACTGACTTTCTTTAATCTTAACGTCCTGAGAGGTGCAAGACACGGACCCATAAGAGGTCTCCTGTGTATGTGGAATATGCTCTTCCATCACTTCAATACATTAGGTGCAATGCCTGTCTCATTTTTCAGTCTTTAGTGGCTAATGCCTTGTCAAAATGCCATCGTTTCCAAATTTAATCCCTTTTGACTAAGAGAAGGGAAACAAAACCCTCTTTGTGGCCACTTTTCAGTTATTTGCCTAATATTATTATTTTTCCCCTTTAAATCCTGAGTGGAAAAATATCTGCCTGCCTGCAAGGTGTTTACAAGAGAATTGCTGTAACGAGAGTAGCCCTTTGACCGAGAAAAATGCCATGAAAACCACAAGATAATGCTCCTATCAGGAGGTGTCCAAAGAAAGATTGGAGGTGGCACTTGGAGCCATGGTTTAGTTGCCAGCTGGTGTTGGGTAATAGGTTGGACTTGCTCATCTCTGAGGTCCTTTCCAACCTGGTTGATTCCATGATTCTGTGTGAAAAGAAATGTGGGCCAGAGGTATGTGGAGCAAGGAAGAAATCTGTTAAAAGGAGCTGAGATTGCTTTTATATAGTATGGAGTAGAGCACCCTATTATAGGATCTTTTAACAATTGTGAAGCATGAGTTTTAGGGTTGCTCTCCACATCGCTGTTGCAGGTGGGGTTTAGCACCACTTCAAGAAAACTCACTAATTCTTCATTTGTTTGTTTGAAGTGTGGTCCCGTTGCTGGAGTCTGGTGTAGCCTCAGGAGAGGCTGTGGGTTACAATGCTTTGGGCCCTTCCCTGTAGCAGTGAGCTTTGAAGCTTTCAGTCTCCATGTAAAGGGCAGACACTCACATCTTGGTGCCGAGTCTTTACTCAGGGAACCCGCTGTATATACTGCATTACATCTCATCTCTTATGTATGTAGACAATAGTCACAGTGGCAGCTGGAAATCAAGTCTGCAGCCACGACTGCTGCACGTGGCAATGAGCCCAATACTTTGAGAGAAAGAAGCTCAGATTCATCAGGACATTTTGACTTCTTTCCTGAAATAGCTTGTGAAAACTGTCTGAAAGTGTGCCACTAATCTACTGTTCCTGAAGGTGAAGGTCTTGTAACGGCAAACAGATTGGTTTAAATGTACAGACAGCCAACACTTTGTTTTGTTTGTTTGGGGTATTCTGTGTGATGTTCTTGTTTGGTTGGGTTTGGGGTTTTTTTTGTTCTAGATACAGCTGGCATGCAAGGAACTGGTACTAGTCAGCCTTTTGGATGTATCTGCAAGGAGAAGGCATCTACGTGGCTTGTCACAGAGGAGTGATGGAGCAGCATTTGAGTGAGCAGAGAACTGTTTCTCTTTCTCTTATGCTGAGCAGTGTTTGAAAAGAAGGAAGGTAACCTGGAAGCTGAAGTCACCTTTCCTCAATATGTTAGTATAAAGAAGAGTAACATGTAGTCTTCAATTCTGAGGAGGAAAAACAATTACAGGTCTATTTCCCTCCATATGCCTGCTCAAGCAAATGACATTGTGATGGCAATAGGCTATTTCTAAGGTGTTGTTACCATCACAAAATTGAAAGTTGAGAAAAGTTTTCACTTGACTTGGTCAAAGATGTCTAAGTCTTCTACGTAATGTTAGATCCATTACAAAGTTCTCCTGTGGCCAAGGGCTTTTTAATTTTCCTTTATTGAAAGCTACTTTATCACAGTATCACCAAGGTTGGAAGAGACCTCAAAGATCACCGAGTCCAACCCGTCACCACAGACCTCATGACTAGACCATGGCACCACGGGCCACGTCCAGTCCCCTCTTGAACACCTCCAGGGACGGCGACTCCACCACCTCCCAGGACAGCCCATTCCAATAGAGAACGACTCTCTCAGTGAAGAACTTTCTCCTCACCTGGAGCCTAAACTTCCCCTGGTGCAGCTTGAGACTGTGTCCTCTTGTTCTGGTGCTGGTTGCTAGAGGGAAGAGACCGACCCCTTCCTGGCTACAACCACCTTTCAGGTAGTTGTAGAGAGCAATGAGGTCTCCCCTGAGCCTCCTCCAGGCTAAACAACCCCAGCTCCCTCAGCGTCTCCTCACAGGGCTTGTGCTCAAGGCCTCTCCCCAGCCTCATTGCCCTTCTCTGGACACGTTCAAGTGCCTCGATGTCCTTCTTAAACTGAGGAGCCAGAACTGGACACAGTACTCAGCGTGTGGCCTAACCAGTGCAGAGTACAGAGGCACAATGACTACCCTGCTCCTGCTGGCCACACTATTCTTCATGCAGGCCAGGATGCCATTGGCCTTCTTGGCCACCTGGGCACGCTGCTGGCTCATGTTTAGGCAGCTGTCAATCAGCACCCCCAGGTCCCTCTCTGTTTGGCAGCTCTCCAGCCGCTCCCACCCCAGCCTGTAGCTCTGCATGGGGTTGTTGTGGCCAAGGTGCAGCACCTGGCACTTGGATTTGTTGAATGCCATCCCGTTGGACTCTGCCCATCTGTCCAGTCGGTTGAGGTCCCTCTGCAGAGCCCTTCTGCCTTCTAACAGATCAACATGTGCTCCCACCTGGGTGTCATCGGCAAATTTGCTGATGACTGACTCAATCCCCTCATCCTGATTATCAGTGAAGATGTTAAAGAGGATGGGGCCCAGCACCGATCCCTGGGGGACGCCGCTGGTGACTGGCCGCCAGCTGGATGTGGCACCATTCACCACCACTCTCTGGGCTCGGCCCTCCAGCCAGTTCCTAACCCAGCACAGAGTGTTGCTGTCCAAGCCACGAGCTGACAGCTTAGCCAGAGGTTTGCCGTGGCGGACGGTGTCAAAGGCCTTGCTGAAGTCCAGTTGATGTAAGTCAGCAGAAAGAATATAGCCATCTGAGTAGCATCTAAAACACTACTCTCACTGTAAGATCAATAAAAAACACCAGGAGCTGACATTACAGTTACGATTGATAGCGCCAATAACTGCAGTCACTCATCTGACCTGTGATTTTTCACAACACAAAAACACGTTTCCTGCTTTTGTACTATGCCAGGCTGGATTCTTTAGATTATTACACCTGAGTAAGAGTAATATGATGATAGAGTATCAGGCTCGATACTGTTATCACTGAATTAGAGAAGAAGAGGAAAATAATATGGTGACTGCATGTACTTTGGCAGACACAGTGTACATAGTACACCGGACACAGCAGTATGTATTTAAGTCAATACATGGTTATTGACTTTAAAAGGTATCTGGGAATTATTCCCTGCTTTAAGCTTTTATTGTAGGCACCCGTGCAAAATTGCAAAGTGATAGCACTCATTTTCTCAGTGCTTCTGCAGGCTGTGTGGAGTTTATTGATTACTTAAATCATATAAAGGAAAGGAAATACTTTTATTTACTCTATTGTTAAAACTTACTGAGCAGGGAGGATTGTGCATATTATAGTTGTGAGATCTGTTGGGACAGGTTGGACTTGATGATCCTTGGGGTCTCTTCCAACCTTAGTTATACTGTGATACTGTGATAGCAATCAGAGCCAAGGAGGCAGTGCTGCCTTCCTTAAAACACACAGAGATATAGGGAAACCAGTGTGAAACCAATTAAACATACCCGGCAATAATAAATTTGCTTTTAAGTATCTATAAGTAGCTTTGGTATCTCTGTCCCCATTGATAGTTTATTTTCTGGTCAGGTGCGCCATTGATTGTTCTGCACTGAAGCTATTTTTTCCTCAGTAGCTTTCCAAACTTCTCCTTGCCTCAATTTTCAACAGATACAAAAGCTGAGCAAGATTATGTGAAATGCTGCTTAGCAACAGCCCTGTTCCTAAAATGATAATGGCTGAGCACTCCATGTCAGTATCTCTTGAAGGAAGTCAGATATTCGTCCCTTTGCTCCACAGTGTTTCAGGACCTCTCTCTCCTCCACTTCTCCTCCTCTTCTCCATTAAAAAACCAAAAAACCAAACAACAAACAAAAGTAGAATGAAAATTACTCACAATTTCACACTATATATTGTGCTGCCACATGCAACTCATATGTTATTTACATTTCAGACATCTGTATTTCTCTGTGTGAAAACAAATCCTTATGTTTTATCTCCCTGCAGAGTGGGAAAAGGTACCTAAAAGCACTGACCTTCAGGTACTGGAAGGCTGTTACCAGGTCTCTATGGAAAATAGCAAGGGATTCATTCTTAATCCATTCATCTCTCTTTAAAACACAAAGAGTAGTCCATTTCCATTTCTGCTATAATTGTCCATATAGAAACACTCTTTTTTTTTTTACAACAAATTAACTTGCCACTTAAGGGAAGAGTGCACATCCTCTGCAGAAGAGATGACAGGTCCTGCAGGGGAACAATTTGAACAAACACTGACAGAATAAGAATGACAAGGAACATAAACAGACACAGAAGAGGCAGAAAGCCTCAGAGAGATCAAAAAAGCATTGGCAAAAGGCAGCAAGTCACTGTCTGCTGTAAGGCAAAAAGAGGCTCAAAATGGGAAAAAGTGCATTCTCTGTGTGAGCCCTTGGCTGTGTGAGTGCAGAGGTTCACTGGCTTCACCAGCAGTGGAACAGTGAACATACACCAACGTTTCTAGGAGTTTGTGATCAAGCAAGTCCTCTAGGAGGAGGGGGGGAAATAAAAGAAAAAAAAGAAAGCAGGACAATAAAAGGCAAAGACTGTCAAATCACTGACAAATGTTTCTTATTATGAGGAAAAATTGCCTTTAAGCAGTGGTCCAGATGTAACAAGCACTTTGTTTTCCAAGAGACATCTGCTGAATACAAATGTTGAAGCAATTCTTCTTGTCCCATCTGCCCTGTGATGGGAGAGCCAACATGCCACTGATGAACATCTAGATCCAACACACCAATAGATCAGGCAGGAGCACTAGAGAGATGCTCTTTGCCACTGTAGCAAGCAAGTTTGTGTGGCTAATGCTCCGTTGAAGTTCAAGTGGGTTAGCACTGTGAATAACAACAAAAAGGGTTTTGTAAATGTTAACAGCAATAGAAAAGTCCTAAGTAACACTGGTTCGTTACTCAACGAGGTCTGCCACCCCACAAACAGACAAACACAAAGCAGAGATATTCAATATCTTCTTTGTTTCTGTGTTCCACACCGATGATGGACTCTGAGAGCCCTGGAGTCGTGTGCAGGAAGACTCTTGGCTGAGAGGATGATGACAGAATTGTGGAATCACAGAATTGCTTGCACTGGAAGAGACCTTCAAGATCTACTTCCAACCCCCCTGCTATAGGCTGGGGCACCTCTCACCATACCAGGTTGCTCAAAGCCTCATCCAGCCTAGTCTTAAACACTTCCAGGGATGATACAGGCACAGCTTCTCTGGGCAACCCTTTCCAGTGTCTCAGCACCCTCACAGTAAACAACACTTTCATAATGTCCAATCTAAATCTACCCTGCTGTAGTTTAGGACCATTGCCACCTGCCCTATTGCCACATGCCATGATACGGTCCTGGCTACCTCTGAAGGTGCTCAATGCTTGCTGCTGCACCTGGATGTTCACAGATCTACGGGATGTGATGGGATTCCTCCCAAGGTACTGAAAGAGCTGCTTGATATTACCACAGGACCTCTTTTCATTATTTTTCAATGGTCGAGAGCCTGCAGAGGTCACAGTGGACTGGAAGTTGGCAAATATTTTCCTAGTTTTCAGGAAGGGTAAGGTAATTACAGGCCTGTCAATCTCACTTCAGAGCCTGATACAATTATGGAGAAGGTTACTCTGGGAGTTACTGAAGAACACTTGAGAGGCAATGGAGTTACTGGTCATACTAAGCATGGGTTCAGGAGGGGAAACTCCTTTTCATCCAAACCAATTGCCTTTTATGACAAAGTCACCCCTCTGTTTCTCCAAGACAAGCCAGTAGATGTGGGGTTTTCAGATTTTAGCAAAATCTTTTGCAGTGTCTCTTGAAATGCCCTTCTGGACAAAATAGCCAACACACAGATAGACAAGTCCAGAAACCCTTGGGTGATGATACTAACCAAGAAGGAGCTTTGGACTCTCCTCAGGGTACAGAGGCCTTACAGAGACATCCACTCAGACTGGAGAGCTGGTCAGTCACCAACGACATGAAATTTAATGAGTGCCATTTTCTCTACCTGGCACAGGGTAATCCTGATTGTACATACCAGCTGGGGGATGAGGGGCTAGAAAGCAGCCACATGGAAAGAGATCACAGTATCACAGTACATGAGAGGTTGGAAGGGACCTCAAGAGATCACTGAGTCCAACCCCCCTGCCAAAGCAGGACCACCCAGGGTAGTCCGCACAGGAATGCATCCAGGTGGGTTTGGAAAATCTCCATAAAAGGAGACTCCACAACCTCTCTGGGCAGCCTGCTCCAGGGCTCTGTCACCCTCACTGTAAAGAAGTTTCTCCTCGTGTCGAGGTGAAGTCCTCTATCTTCAAGCTTGAACCTGTTGTTCCTTGTCTTATTACTGCACACCACTGAAGAGAGCTTGGCCCCCTCCACTTGACACCCACCCTTCAGCTATTGATAGACATTGATCAGAACCCCTCTCAGTCTTCTCAAGACTAAACAGCCCCAAGGCTCTCAGTCTCTCTTCACAGGGCAGATGCTCAAGTCCCCTAACAATCCTTGTACCTCTCCACTGGATTCTTTCCAGCAGTTCTCTCTCTTGAATTGGGGAGCCCAAAACTGGACACAATACTCCAGGTGTGGTCTCAACAAGGCATAGTAGAGGGGGAGAGGAACCACCCTAGACCTGCCGGACACACTTTCCTTGATGCATCCCAGGATGCCATTGGATCTCCTGGCCGTAAGGGCACCTTGCTGACCCATGCAGAACTTTCTGTGCCACCAGCACTGCACGGTCTTTCTCCATCGAGCTGCTTTCCAGTAGGGCAGCCCCTAACCTGTGTTGATGCCTGTTTTTCCTCCCAGATGCAGGACCCTGTACTTGTCCTTATTGAACTTCATGAAGTTCACGTTCACCCAGCTCTCAGCCTGATCCAGATCTCACTGGATGGCTGCACAGCCTGAGGGGTGTCAGCCAACCCCCAGTTTTGTGTCACCAGTGAACTTGCTGAGGGTACTCTCAATCTCTTCATCCAGGACATTGATAAAGGCATTGAGCCAAACTGCAATCAGTACTGATCCCTGGGGAACACCACTGGCCACAAGCCTCCAAGATGACTCTGTGCCACTGATGGCAACCCTCTGAACTCTGTTGTGGAGCCAGTTTGCAATCCACCTCATGGACCAGCTGTCTGTGTCGCATTTCCCGAGCTTTTCTATGAGGATGTTATGGCAAACAGTATCAAAAGCCTTGCTGAAGTCAGGGTCTGGGGACTTGAGTTGATGGCCCTCCAAGAGGGCGTAGAGGCAGAGGTGTTGATCGCCACTCTCTGGTGAGCAGTGACAGGACATGAGAAAATGAAATTCAGGGGAAGATCTGAGTGGCCCTTAGGAAAAGGTTCTTCACTGAGAGGGTGTGAGAGGGTGGTCAGTTGCAGTAACAGGTGGAAGAGGTGCGTTGCAGAAGTGGTCATGGCACCAAGCCTGTCCGAGTTCAAGAAGTGTCTGGACATTGCTGTCAGTGATATGGCTTAAATTTAGTTAGCTCTGCACTGAGAGGGGAGTTGGACTCAGTGATCCTCCTTATAGGTCTCTTCCAACCTGAGATATTCTAGAACTCTCTTTGTCTGCCCTGAGGATCGGGGAAAGGGAGCAAGCACTGAGGTGAGAGCACTCAGCCAGGATGACATCTGTGCTTCTCTGCTATCAATAATTCACATTCATGGTTGGGCAAGTTATTGTGAAGTCCTGTCTGGGCAGTCTGGATCTGTCAGCGGTGAAGAAAAGATTGTGAGGATCTTATTAGGGGCAACTTGGAGGCCTTGACTGTAGTGGGTTTTCATTTACAATGCCTTTTTCATCCTATGTCTGTTAGACTGAGACCAGTCTAACGGTTTGTATTACCAGGACTTTGTTGGTCCATAAGAAATTCAATTTCTCTTGCCCCTAACACACAGCATGCCCTGTACACTATAGTGAGACTGTCTTTGGCAGCTCACTTCTGTCCTCATCTATAAAGACACCTAGAAAATCAGGCAGTTATAAAAGGGCCTCCCTTAGAGGACTACTAAATAAAGAAAATATATGAAAAGATGAAGAATTTATATCATTTCCTAGCCTGAAAACTCAAAGTCAGATCCTTTCAGCATTAAATTATCATTGTCTGTTTAGTCATCACTCCTACTACTCTTTACCAGAAGTCTGAATTTACTCCTTGAGCTTCCAGTTTTCCCATCTGATTCCTAAAAATGATTGCTAAACAATATTCTCATCATTCCATGCTGCTTATCTCAGTGGCATCATGTTATCAACTCCAAAACTTTATAAGCTATTCTTCACTTCAGTCAAACTATCTTTGTTGAAAATGGTTTTCTCAATACCTTCCTATCTGAGCTGTAAAATTACGTTCTCCCAAGGAGGATGTGGTAGGTTGAGAGAGGGCCTAGGCTACTGGAAGGAGACACTTCTGTGTTGTGGGACTTTGCCATCGGCTGTGAGAGCCTCTGCTCCGGGGATGCTGTTTAACTGTGTCTTACCTCATTATGTCTCTTGATTATGGCAAGGTTAGAAAGTCCTTTGCTTCCAATCAGATGAGCTGTTGAGGAGACCTCAGAGAATAAACACATCTTCAACCACCCAGATACAAAATGTCCAGCAGAGAAGCTTTGAAACAGAAATCATCTAGAGCTCATCTTTGGAGGCCATGCAAAACATAGCTACACACACAGCACCAATTTTTTTCTGAAACAGGTCTAGAGATAACTGAGCTTTGAAATGTTTAAAACTTTCTATTTCATTTCACTTTAATTATTCTTTGTATTTTCTTCTTTTTCATTTTTTTCCCTTCTATTTCTTTTTTCCTTTTATTGTCTTTTTATTTTTTCCTTCTTCTTCCTCTTTTCCTTCTTCTTCCTATTTGCTTTCTTTTTCTTCTTTTTCTTTCTTCATCTTCTTCTTCTTCCTCTTCTTCATTCCCTTTTCCTTTTCCTTTTTTTCTTTTTTTCCTCCGGTTTCTAGAGGGGCCTGGGCCGTGGAGGCCCGCATCACGGTGGCGTTCGTGGGTTTGGTGTCCCGGGTTCCGGTGTTCCGGCAGCGGGTCCGGCGCTGCGAAAGGACGTAGCATTTGTCTTGTGGTAACCGGGAGATCCTGGTGCTTTAGCGTCTAGTGGCTGGGAGCCGGCGTTTCCACCTGCCGCGGCTCGGAGCCAGCGCTTCCCTGCCGCGGCTCGGTTTTGATCCCCGGGCAGTGATTAGTGATCAGGAGAATGGGACAAAAGAAAAGCAAGTCATCGGAACTCCCTCCCATTGCCCCCGCCCCGAGCGCCTTAGGGATGATGGCACAGTATTGCGATGATGAGGAGCTGAGAAAAGGAAAACCAAAGGAAAAAATGGTTTAGTACTGTGTGCAAGTATGGCCAAAAAAACCCATTAAGACCTTACGTGTTTTGGCCCATACTTGGATCTTTTGATGATTGGATTTGCCGAGCTCTGAAGCATCATGTGAATTCTAAGAAGTGTTTTAGTAGGGAAGAAGCTGACTATGTTGCTGTTTGGATTAGGGCTTCATGCCCTACCCCTGTTCCCATATTTACATTAACAACTGAGGAGAAGGAGAAGGATAAGGACAAAGACAAGGAAAGGGAGAAGTGTGAATCTTTGGAGAACTCACCACCACCTTCCCAGAACCTGAACAGGGGTCCCCTGCAACCAACAGCCCCCCTTCCTGCTCATTCACCACCTCAAAGAAGCAGGGTTAGGAATGAACAAGAAGAAGGTAATATAGGTTTGCATCCACTTAGGGAAGTGCCTATGGGGGGGCATCGGGGAGGAATAGGATTTGTCACTCTCCCTGTGAATACATCAGATGTCCAGAGTTTCAAGAAAGAGACGGGCACCCTCTTAGATGATCCCCTAGGTGTAGCTGGGAGGCTGGACCAATTTTTTGATCCCAATATATATACCTGGAAAGAGATGCAGTCTATTTTGAGGATCCTATTCACTGCAGAGGAAAGAAACATGATCAGACAGGCTGGCATGAGAATATGGGAGAGGCAGAATCAAGGGGGGCCACCCGGAGACCAGAATCAAGATCCTCAGTGGCACCATCAGCAGCCCCGAGGGAGACAGAATATGGGAGACCTGAGAACTATAATAATACAAGGAATTAAAGAAGCTGTGCCCAGAAATTTTGATAAAGCCTCTAGTGAGCATCAGAGGAAGCCTCCTACAGAGTGGAGGGTAAGATTAAAGAGCAGCTTGCAGATGTATTCTGGAATAGATCCCCATTCTGCAGCTGGAGTGATAATTCTCAGGACACAGTTTGTGGCAAAACCATGGGAAGATATTAGAAAGAAGTTGGAAAAGATAGAGAATTGGCAAGACAGAGGTTTGGAGGAATGACTACGTGACGCTCAGAAGGGGTTTGTAAGGAGGGATGAAGAGCAACAGAAGGCAAAAGCTGGAATGTTGGTAACTGCTGTCAGGGAAAGTCAGAAATCAGGCAGCTGCTCGGATTTCTGGGGTACTGTCGATCATGGATAGAGAGGTTAGAGAAGGTAAAATTCCTATCTGAGAAATTAGCCCTCAATAATAACAACATTAAATGGTGTCCAGAAAATGATGAGTGATTGGATTAACTAAAAAGAATGTTGGTTGATGCCCTGTTTTAAATTTGTCTGACATGGACAAACCATTTGACCTTTTTGTAAGTACATCTAACCAAACAGCATATGGGGTGTTTACCCAGGACTGGGCTGGAAGTGAAAATCCTGTTGGGCATTGTTCCAAGTGATTAGATGCTGTAAGTAGGTGAGGGCCAATTTGTTTCTAAGCTTTAGTGGCAGCAGCCTTATTAGTAGAGGAGGCCCAGAAAGTAACGTTTTCTTTTTGTTCTTGTCCCAGATCCCACCTTCGGGATTCCCCATCCATGAAATTCAAGCTGGGGGTAAAGTGTTAATAAAAACTGGGAAAGGAGAGTCGCTAATTTCCCTCTGGGAAGGATCTTTTCTTGGTTTTGTTAACAACAGGTACAGCTCTCCGTACTGCAGAAAAAGGGGGGACACATATTTCGTGAGTAGAAGGAAATGGGCCTCTGAACCTGACTGACTGCACAGAAAGAGCAAAACCTGCTTCAGCGTGAATTCCACACTACTTACGCAGATGGTCTGAAGGACCTCCGAGCCTGCAGTTAGTGCTGACAGATCAGACAGGTACTCAAATAAATGTAACAGCTCAGTCTGAAGGCTCTGGAGCTCACCAGACCAAGCCACCTTTTGAAATATCTGATATTGTGTGACATCGAATCTGCACTGCAAGAAACCATCAAGGAAAGCCCCCGTTTCGTTCCGTGTACGAAACATCCTGGGACTTGATGTCACTGGGGATGGGTACCTTGTAAATGTTTTAGATTGTTAGATTGTTGTAAGAAATGTTGTAAGAAATGGTCTTTGTTATAATCGAGGAGTATTTTACCCTGAGTGCTGGGAAGAGACTCCAACTGAAATCTGAAGTCTTAAAGGGATCTGTAGGCTTCCTGGAGAATGTAACTGCTGCCAAGAAGATCCCATACCCGGCTGCTGGTTGCAACCCGGTAGGCTGAGGAGGCAAAGTTAACATATACCGGTGGAGCCTAATCTTGATCCTAACCCTAGTTTTGTATAAGGAGTCCAATCAAAATCTAAGACCATGTCCCCAGGTGTGGATAAATTCTTCTCCAGCACTAGTAATGGTAAATGGGTTGAATTAGTAATTAGGCCTACTAAAACTTAGAAAAGCGATGGTAATTTTTTTCTGCTGCACTATGATTTTCTGCTATGTATTTTTGCTAGATTATAATGAAAGTAAGCATAGGTGTGAGAAAAGCTGAACAACTATTCACTCGAAACGGGTTAGCTTTAAATTTCTTACGTGCTGGGAGTGTGTGTGGCCATAAATGTAAGCTATTGTAGTTACGTAAATAGGTTTTTTGGACGATGTTTCCTGTGGGTTCAAAAATGTTAACTTCTTGATTACCCCGCCCGAGCCCCGCGCTCCCCTGTGCCTCGCCTCGCCTCGCCTCGCCGCGGCGCTGCCCGGCCGGCTCCGGCCGTTGCTGAGGGGATCGGAGGGGCTCGGCGGCTCAGCCCGCCCTCGCCCCGCTCCTGCGCGTCCCCGCCTCTGTTCCCTTTATTTACTCCGCCTCGCCCCTTTGCCCTTGGAGCTGGTTTTTCGCCGCCCCTGCCTCTGGGCTGCCTGTTCAGCTCGCCCTGCTCGCTGCCCCTCCGCGCCTGTGGCCGTGTCCCCTCTCGCTACCGGCGGGGATGGCGCCGGTGACAGCCTGAGCTGGCAGGGGCCAGCCCCCCGCCGCCGCGGGAAGAGGAGGAGGAGGAGGAGAGAGGAACCGTTCCCAGCCCGGGATCGCGCTGCTGCTGTCGCTGCTGTGGGAGTGCACGGAGGCCAAAAAGCATTGCTGGTACTTTGAAGGATTCCATCCTACATGTTATATATGTCGCTCCTGTGAGGATTGCTGTGGCTCAAGATGCTGTGTAAGCTCTCTCTATCCAGCGGCTCTGGTATTTCTGGTTCCTTTTGATGATGGGAGTTCTGTTCTGCTGCGGAGCCGGTTTCTTCATCCGACGGCGGATGTACCCTCCTCCACTAGTAGAAGAACCTACTTTTAACGTGTCTTACACCAGACAACGAGTCAACGCTGCATCAGGGTCACAACAGCCTGGAGTGCCGTATTACACAGATCCAGGGGGCCCTGTGAGGAATCCCATGGCGATGGCTTTCCACGTCCAGACCAATAGAAAGAAAAGTTAGGATGTGTAAGTTGCTTTTTGGCAGAGACTGGAGGTATCTGTGGGGGGAAGTCTCCGCGGCCCAGCGCATTGTCTCGCTCTCCTTTCTTTCCCTGCTGCTTGCTCACTTCTTTTTTTCATAAACAGCTCTCAGAAGAAACTTGGAAATTTTCTTCTGCAGTCCGTAATCTCAAAGAACTAATTCTTGAGCTTATAAAGTCAGTTAACAGATGAAGACCCACAAAGATTCTAACAGTGGGGAAAAGACAAGCAAGGTAGGTTTATTCATTACTTCACCCAATGGAAGAAGGATGAACCACAAACTGTTACAAGACAGCTAACACTGAACAAATCCACGGGAATTTTCTTCTCCTTCCAGCCCTATCATCTACAGATGCAATGGAAGACTCTGCTCCAGGAGCTGCAGGGTCAAGAAATAGAAACAAGTTCAGAAAGTCATTATACAAAATCATGGAGAATAGATCTCCTGAACGCTATCATAAATAACAGCCCAGTGCAGCCAAGAAGACCCAAAACTCACTGTTGCTGGGAAAAGCGTGACCTATTTCCCTTCTCATTCACTAACTGCTACCAGTAGGGATGGGCTACAGCTGAAATTGTTTTCATTGAACTGGTATGTTAATTCTTAGGAACTTTTCAGAGGTACTAACCACCTGCTGGTTTCAATTGTTTCTGTGGGGAAAAAAATGTTTTGGAAAAAGCACATTTTTAAAACCATAGGAATTCTCAGGTATTGTTTCATTTCTAAAGTGATCATGATTTAGTGTATCAGTACTGACAGAATGAAAGCTCTCACCACATGTCGCTCTGTCTGCTTTCTTGGGGTTTAAAACAAATCATTAATAGTTTCCAGCATGTATAATTGAGAATGAAAATTTGTAGACAGGCAGTCAAAACAATCAGGCATGCTGAGAATTTTGAAACCTTGAGAGGGCTGGCTTAACAACCAACAAACACTATGAAAAAAACCCCGAGATAATTACTGAAATCAAAGCTTGATGATCCAGAAAACTATTTACCGACCACATTAAAGAAGAATAAACATTCTTATTTAGTTGATAATGCAACAGTAAAATTGCACAAATCTGAAGTGGGTGTGGGTCATCAAAATGAATCAGTTGCTTGGGTTACCAGACATAACATTCAATCTTCCATTTGTTACATCTACTAGGAGAAAACAAACACTTGTGTAAGAACAGCAGAACACCTTTTCCAGAAAACTACCTTCCCCTTTCTCCTTAGGAAGATGTTCCTGCATTGACCTACTTATATCCCAGCTGTAGTGGGTTTACCTTGGCTGACAGCCACTAGATCAGGTTGCTCAAGGCCTCACCCAACCTGGCCTGGAACACTCCCCCGGGAGGGGGCATCCACAGCCTCCCTGGGCAACTTGTTCCAGCATCTCACAGTTCTCACTGTAAAGAATTTCTTCCTGATATCTAATCTAAATCAACCCTTCTCAAGCTTCAATCCATTCCCTCTCATCCTTCTGATAAACTTGAATCTTTAGAATAGAATACATAGAATAAACCAGGTTGGAAGAGACCTTCAAGATCATCGCGTCCAACCCATCAACCAATCCAACACCGCCCAAGCAACTAACCCACGGCACCAAGCACCCCGTCAAGTCTTCTCCTAAAAACCTCCAGTGATGGCGACTCCACCACCTCCCCAGGCAGCCCATTCCATCCTATCACTATCCTATGTATTTGTTTAACATAAAGACCATTCCCCTCCCCGCCCTGCTTCATTTGTAGTTATTTTTTATAGTTAGGCTGAAATAAATCAGCTGCAGTTGGTCACACAGGGGACAGTTCAAGGACACTGACATCTCTTGACAGCTGAAGGATTCAGAAGGAGAAGTTGTGCAGAGTGCTTGCCCACATGCTGAGTATGTCAGATCCTAGATGTCAGTATCAGTTATGTTGCTGCTCTTTGTGCAACACTTGGCAAGCTATTTTGGTGCTATGTTTTATGCTAGTTTTAACTCCTGACTCTTTAAATTATAGATGTTTGGGCATATTCTATGCATAGATCTGCCACTCTGGATATTAAACAGCATTTCCATTCCCAGTTTTAAGGGCTTGTGCAGGAGAGACTGACAGATAGGAAGGCTCCTTACCTACTAGATTGTAAGGAAGTGATGCGTAAGCAAAGGAAAAAGGAGATTCGTACTCCACCTGAGGTGCATTTAAAGCTGTGTTGCTAACTTCTGCAACTACTTCCCAGTCATTCATTCCAGTATATGGTTGAACTGGAACGATAATTTTACCCTTTGTTGCAGTTTACCTGTCCCTCCAGGTAGTTTTGTGCCTACAGAACTGAGTCAACCTGAAATCACTGAAACCTCACTCATGGTCGCTCAGGCTGCTTGTCTACAGCGATGAGGAATCATACAGCCTTCTCCTAGTTAGATTATTAGCAGTTTTGTCAGTCAGCAATTGATGTCCATATTAAGTACAATGTACACAGGGAGTACAAGCTTGCTTTCAGATGATTCCTGAGTTTATGGTAAAAAATTCACAATTATAATGTGAATTTCCATGTCATTCTTAGTCTCCCTACTGTTCTGTTGAGCATATTGTGGTGGCAACAGGATCGTTCTCCTTTAAATCACCGCTTGTGGAATTCTAAGACCCTGCTCACTGTGGAGCGAGTGCATGTCACCTCATCCAGATAAAAAGGCAGCAATGTGGTTTATTGAGGCAGATTAATAATTAAAATATTTGTGTGAGTATAGAATCACAGCACCATAGAATCATAGACTAGTTTGGGTTAAAAGGGACCTTAATGATCATCTAATTCCAATTCTCCTGCCATTTGCAAGGACAACTCCTTCTGGACCAGATTTCTTAAGGCTTTGAACTTCCAGGGTCGGAACCTCCACAACTTTAGGCAACACTTTCCAGTGTCTTACCACCCTTGTGGGAAAGTATTTCTTATTAACTTCTAATCTGAATTAAGCTTTTTCCAGTTTGAAGCCATTCCCCCTTGTCCTGTCAGTACATACCCTTTCAAAAAGTCCCTCATCAGCTGTCCTGTAGCCCCCTTCAAACACTGGCAGACTGCTATGAGCTGTTGCCAGAGCCTTCTCTTCTCATGGCTGAACAGACTTAACTCTACCAGACTTGAGAGGAGAGGTGCACCAGCCCTCTGACCATTTTTGTGTCCCTCCTCTGGACACGCTCGAACAGTTCCATTTCCTTCTTTCTTTGGGGGCTGCAGAAGGGCAAACTGTAGTCCAGGTGGAGTGTCATAAGAATGGAGTAGAGGGGCAGAATCACCTCTCTGAATCATGCTGGCCATGTTTCTTTTGATGCAGTAGAGGATGCAGTTTGCTTTCCAGGATGCAAGTGCGCATTGCTGGCTCATGCTGAGCATCTCATTAACCAGCGCTCCCAAATCCTTCTCCTGATGACCATTCTCCACCCATTCTCCACTCTGCCTGTAGTTTTGCTTGGGATTATTGTGAACCAGGTGAAAAACCTTGCATTTGACTTTGTTGAACTTCAGGAGCTTGGCATTGGCCCACCTCTCCAGACTGTCAAGGTCCTTCTGTAGGGAATCTTTTCCTCTGATAACCATCCCACACAGCTTGGTGTCATTGGCAGACTTGCTAAGAGTTGCATTCAACAAAGATATTAACCAGCACCAGTCCCCACTGCCAACCCCTGAGGAGCACCGCTCATCCCTTGTCTTCACTTAGCTATTGAGCCATTCATCATCACTCTTCGAGTACGATTATCAAGCCAGTTCCTTGTCCACAGAGTATTCTGCCTATCAATCCATGTCTTTCCATGTCTGTATGTTTATACAGAGTGGAAGTGATTTAAAATTGAGTGATTTTCATGGAGCTTGGGAGTAGAAGGGGGTAAGAGTGGCCCTCACATTGAGTTAGCAGGTTTTCAGAATTGACTCCCTTGCTCTCTAAAATTCTTCTTAAAGGGGACCCTCAGGGTGGCTAGATCAGTCTCAGACCATACCAGCTGTTTATGACTAAGAGTATCAGGAGAATCTGGAATATAAAATTCAAAGTAAATCCTTCTGTTTCTTAGGAGGTTCAGACTTCGGTCAGTTCAGACGTTGGTCAGTTCTAGAGCTGGTGCTTTTCACAGTGACCTTTAGTCTCCTCAGACATGATTCTTGTTTGGGGTGCTATCTTCCTTTGTTGGCACCTTTGTTGGTTGTTTCTTCCTCATGGATGCCAACCAACTGTAGTCATGATGCATGGCTTTGTGATATGTGGAACTGTAAATGCTGGCTAGAAAAGCAGGAAATAGCATAGCCTGGGCCCATTCAACTAGACTGCTAAGAGGTCACTGTGATGTAAAGCACATGTGGGAGAATGATAATTTTTACTCCGCTTTGGTGCACTGATGGAAGTAAACAGAGCCGTTCTGCTTAACAAGGGAAATGAGCACACTCCAGGACTTTTCAAATAAATGATGTGAATGAGACTCTGTGTTGCCAGAAAGCAGAATGAAAGAACAACTGAACTATTCTGTTCTGTCATCTCCTTGGGTATTTTGCTATTAAACCCCAGAAGCCTTACTCAGCTATTATGAAGAAGAATATGGAAATACCTCAGACAGCGGTTGCTGAATTTCTTGCTGTGTAGGGGAGAAGAGTAGAAGAGCTCTCATTTAAATAGAATCTTGGCCGTTCTTGCAATTTTCAGGTACTTTCAGCTGGAATCTTCCCCTTTATTTCTGTGCTATAAAGCTTTATTAAGCCTTTATAAATCGATTATTATTTCAATTGTTCTCAAAATTTCTGAATCTCCATTTTATGCTAATCCAATTCTAATACTTGTTGTAATGATAACAGTGAAATAGGAACCTTAGGAGCAGAAATGACTTTCTCCATCAAGCTTGCAAACTGAAGCAGAAAACTTCAGCAAACGAGTTAGGGCTGTGACATGTGTAGCACATACGTGCCAGAAGTGAGACTTCACCTGAAGTTCAAAGCCTCTTTAGGCGCCCTTCATTTTGTGGTGGGTTGAAATTAACGCCCCAAACATTCACTTTGCCAGACCAGCTCAGCTGGAAGCAAATGAAAGCTGTATTTCCAGGCCAACCTACAATCTCCAGTGGAATGCAATTAATATATACAAATATACAATATTTACAATATTTTACAGACATTTACAATTAACAAACAACACGAGAAGCCTGTGGTCAAGGGACCAGGGAAGCTGTCTCTCTGTCCCTCCCACCCCCTGTCCAAGAGAATAGAATAGAAAGTAGAATAGAATAAACCAGGTTGGAAGAGACCTTCAAGATCATCGCGTCCCACCCATCAACCAATCCAACACCACCTAAACGACTAAACCATGGCACCGAGCACCCCATCAAGTCTCCTCCTGAACACCTCCAATGATGGCGACTCCAGCACCTCCCCACGCAGCCCATTCCAATGGGCAATCACTCTCGCTGTATAGAACTTCTTCCTGACATCCAGCCTAAACCTCCCCTGGTGCAGCCTGAGACTGTGTCCTCTTCTTCTGGTGCTGGTTGCCTGGGAGAAGAGACCAACCTCCACCTGTCCACAACCTCCCTTCAGGTAGTTGTAGCTGAGCCTCCTCTTCTCCATGGTAAGCAACCCCAGCTCCCTCAGCATCTCCTCATAGGGTTTGCGTTCCAAGCCCCTCACCAACTTTGTTGCCCTTCTCTGGACACGTTCCAGCAAGTCAACATCCTTCCTAAACAGAGGGGCCCAGAACTGGACACAGGACTCAAGGTGGGGCCTAACCAGTGCAGAGTACAGGGGCACAATGACTTCCCTGCTCCTGCTGGCCACACTATTTCTGATATAGGCCAGGATGCCATTGGCCTTCTTGGCCACCTGGGCACACTACTGGCTCCTGTTCAGCCAGCTGTCAATCAGTACCCCCAGGTCCCTTTCTGCCAGGCTGCTTTCTGACCCCAGCCTGTAGCACTGCATGGGGTTGTGGCCAAAGTGCAGCACCCGCCACTTGGACTTACTGAATGTCACCCTGTTGAATTCTGCCCATCTGTCCAGCCTGTCAAGGTCCCTCTGCAGAGCTCTTCCACCCTCTAACAGATCAGCTCCTGCCCCCAGCTTGGTGTCATCTGCAAATTTACTGATGATGCACTCAATCCCCTCATCTAGATCATCAATAAAGATATTGAACAGGACGGGGCCCAGCACTGGTCCCTGGGGGACACCACTAGTGACTGGCCTCCAGCTGGATGTGGCACCATTCACCACTACTCTCTGGGCTCAGCCCTCCAGCCAGTACTATACACAGTTCTGAAATCTAGGAAAATTCATCTGAACAGGGTTTATATTTGTTTAGACTCCTTGGGACTGCATTCAACACTTTTCTGGCAAGCAATCTCCTGAACTCCTATGCTATTCATTAGAAAGACGAGAAGCCTGAGAGTATTCCAAATCATCACCAGGGTTACTACAAAAAATGACTGAAAGTTCAATCTACCCTGCCTGTAGTTCCAATGTCAGGCATCCATCCCAACGTGCTACAGGCAGATAAGTAGTAACAATTCCATGTGGGGGAGGGGCAAGCTTGGGGGGTGGTGGTCTCCTGATTCAGAGTCCGTTGGGTGATCAATGAAGGCATGAACCCCGTTGCAGCAGTGTTCCAGAAAAGCAGAGAGCAGAGAACCTGAGAAGTCCTCCCAGAAGACCTTTATTGCTGTGTTGTAGAATCCCTTGCATTACATATTCTTAGAGTCCCACTTACAGAAGTCCCAGAAGCCCTTAACAGATGAAGCAGCTAACAGAAGTCCTGAGTATACGCTTAGCAGCATCCTTACACCAAAGCCCTAGGCAGAAGAAGTAGCTAACAGAAACAGAAGCCCCCAGCAGCCCTACCCTCCCCCCCACCCCCCCAGCCCCCTTGTATCTCAGAGTGGCTGTTTTTATAGTCTTTGCTATCAACCAAGCAGTAAAATCCAACCAGATATAGAAGCTAAAATCTTTTCCCAGTAAGAGGTGTCAGCACGTCAAGGAGGTGGCTTCTGCAGCATGTTCCAATGCAGGGGTGACAACGTGAGGATGCTGTTCTTGGCACACATGGGTGTTCTTGTTCTGCTCTAGGCAGCGTGCAATTGGTCAGCTAAGAACTCCTGCACTCTGCACATACCCAGCAGCTGCCCTCAGAACAGTGGCTTCAACAGGGTGGAAGGAACTCACAGCACCTTATAAATCATATGGCTTGAAAATGCAGGAACCCCATTTTTTCCCAGAACTGTGAACTCTGTTTATGGATCCCTGATAGTTTCTATTTAAATTTCTGCAGACTTCTCCACCTTTCTCATGCATTCTAAACCAGATTACAATTCTTTCTTGTTCTATTCAACCCTTTTTTTCTGGATGTGTGGTAGTTTTAGGCTATATCTTTACAATTATGTTACAGATTTTGATCAGAAAAGTAGGAAAATGTCAATAAATTGACAATTGAAAAGGGAAATAAAGATAATTCTAAATTTAAGAAGGACACTGAGACTCTTGAACGTTTCCAGAGAAGGGCAATGAGGCTGGGGAGAGGCCTCGAGCACAAGCCCTATGAGGAGAGGCTGAGGGCGCTGGGATGGTTTAGCCTGGAGAAGAGAAGGCTCAGGAGAGACCTTATTGCTCTCTACAACTACCTGAAGGGAGGTTGTAGCCCGGAGGGGGTGGGAGGGGCAGAGAGACAGCTTCCCTGGTCTCTTGACCACAGGCTTCTCGTGTTGTTTGTTAATTGTAAATGTCTGTAAAATATTGTAAATATTGTATATTTGTATATATTAATTGCATTCCGTGGGAGATTGTAGGTTGGCCTGGAAATACAGCTTTCATTTGCTTCCAGCTGAGCTGGTCTGGCAAAGTGAATGTTTGGGGCGTTAATTTCAACCCACCACAAAATGAAGGGCGCCTAAAGAGGCTTTGAACTTCAGGTGAAGTCTCACTTCTGGCACGTATGTGCTACACATGTCACAGCCCTAACTCGTTTGCTGAAGTTTTCTGCTTCAGTTTGCAAGCTTGATGGAGAAAGTAATTTCTGCTCCTAAGGTTCCTATTTCACTGTTATCATTACAACAAGTATTAGAATTGGATTAGCATAAAATAGAGATTCAGAAATACTTTGGAAAGGTGCCAACAAAGGAAGATAGCACCCCAAACAAGAATCATGTCTGAGGAGACTAAAGGTCACTGTGAAAAGCACCAGCTCTAGAACTGACCAACGTCTGAACTGACCGAAGTCTGAACCTCCTAAGAAACAGAAGGATTTACTTTGAATTTTATATTCCAGATTCTCCTGATACTCTTAGTCATAAACAGCTGGTATGGTCTGAGAGTGATCTAGCCACCCTGAGGGTCCCCTTTAAGAAGAATTTTAGAGAGCAAGGGAGTCAATTCTGAAAACCTGCTAACTCAATGTGAGGGCCACTCTTACCCCCTTCTACTCCCAAGCTCCATGAAAATCACTCAATTTTAAATCACTTCCACTCTGTATAAACATACAGACATGGAAAGACATGGATTGATAGGCAGAATACTCTGTGGACAAGGAACTGGCTAGATAATCATACTCGAAGAGTGATGATGAATGGCTCAATAGCTAAGTGAAGACAAGGGATGAGCGGTGCTCCTCAGGGGTTGGCAGTGGGGACTGGTACTGGTTAATATCTTTGTTGAATGCAACTCTTAGCAAGTCTGCCAATGACACCAAGCTGTGTGGGCTGGTTATCAGAGGAAAAGATTCCCTACAGAAGGACCTTGACAGTCTGGAGAGGTGGGCCAATGCCAAGCTCCTGAAGTTCAACAAAGTCAAATGCAAGGTTTTTCACCTGGTTCACGATAATCCCAAGCAAAACTACAGGCAGAGTGGAGAATGGGTGGAGAATGGTCATCAGGAGAAGGATTTGGGAGCGCTGGTTAATGAGATGCTCAGCATGAGCCAGCAATGCGCACTTGCATCCTGGAAAGCAAACTGCATCCTCTACTGCATCAAAAGAAACATGGCCAGCATGATTCAGAGAGGTGATTCTGCCCCTCTACTCCATTCTTATGACACTCCACCTGGACTACTGTTTGCCCTTCTGCAGCCCCCAAAGAAAGAAGGAAATGGAACTGTTCGAGCGTGTCCAGAGGAGGGACACAAAAATGGTCAGAGGGCTGGTGCACCTCTCCTCTCAAGTCTGGTAGAGTTAAGTCTGTTCAGCCATGAGAAGAGAAGGCTCTGGCAACAGCTCATAGCAGTCTGCCAGTGTTTGAAGGGGGTTACAGGACAGCTGATGAGGGACTTTTTGAAAGGGTATGTACTGACAGGACAAGGGGGAATGGCTTCAAACTGGAAAAAGCTTAATTCAGATTAGAAGTTAATAAGAAATACTTTCCCACAAGGGTGGTAAGACACTGGAAAGTGTTGCCTAAAGTTGTGGAGGTTCCGACCCTGGAAGTTCAAAGCCTTAAGAAATCTGGTCCAGAAGGAGTTGTCCTTGCAAATGGCAGGAGAATTGGAATTAGATGATCATTAAGGTCCCTTTTAACCCAAACTAGTCTATGATTCTATGGTGCTGTGATTCTATACTCACACAAATATTTTAATCCAATCATGTTGATCACTTGCATTACAGTAAGTAATGCAGTGACCTTGTATCAAACTGAACCTCAATTAACCTTTGTTAATTTCTGCTAAATGCTACGAATTTCATTCAGAATTTGTCAAATTATTAATCTGCCTCAATAAACCACATTGCTGCCTTTTTATCTGGATGAGGTGACATGCACTCGCTCCACAGTGAGCAGGGTCTTAGAATTCCACAAGCGGTGATTTAAAGGAGAACGATCCTGTTGCCACCACAATATGCTCAACAGAACAGTAGGCAGACTAAGAATGAAATGGAAATTCACATTATAATTGTGAATTTTTTACCATAAACTCAGGAATCATCTGAAAGCAAGCTTGTACTCCCTATGTACATTGTACTCAATACGGACATCAATTACTGACTGACAAAACTGCTAATAATCTAACTAGGAGAAGGCTGTATGATTCCTCATCGCTGCAGACAAGCAGCCTGAGCGACCATGAGTGAGGTTTCAGTGATTTCAGGTTGACTCAGTTCTGTAGGCACAAAACTACCTGGAGGGACAGGTAAACTGCAACAAAGGGTAAAATTACAGTTCCACTTCAACCATATACTGGAATGAATGACTGGGAAGTAGTTGCAGAAGTTAGCAACACAGCTTTAAATGCACCTCAGGTGGAGTACGAATCTCCTTTTTCCTTTGCTTACACATCACTTCCTTACAATCTAGTAGGTAAGGAGCCTTCCTATCTGTCAGTCTCTCCTGCACAAGCCCTTAAAACTGGGAATGGAAATGCTGTGCTTCCTTCATGACTGATTACCTGACATTATATGTAATCCAAACTTTAACAGTCATGTTTTGTTGTTTTTATCCTTAAAACTGGGAATGGAAATGCTGTTTAATATCCAGAGTGGCAGATCTATGCATAGAATATGCCCAAACATCTATAATTTAAAGAGTCAGGAGTTAAAACTAGCATAAAACATAGCACCAAAATAGCTTGCCAAGTGTTGCACAAAGAGCAGCAACATAACTGATACTGACATCTAGGATCTGACATACTCAGCATGTGGGCAAGCACTCTGCACAACTTCTCCTTCTGAATCCTTCAGCTGTCAAGAGATGTCAGTGTCCTTGAACTGTCCCCTGTGTGACCAACTGCAGCTGATTTATTTCAGCCTAACTATAAAAAATAACTACAAATGAAGCAGGGCGGGGAGGGGAATGGTCTTTATGTTAAACAAATACATAGGATAGTGATAGGATGGAATGGGCTGCCTGGGGAGGTGGTGGAGTCGCCATCACTGGAGGTTTTTAGGAGAAGACTTGACGGGGTGCTTGGTGCCGTGGGTTAGTTGCTTGGGCGGTGTTGGATTGGTTGATGGGTTGGACGCGATGATCTTGAAGGTCTCTTCCAACCTGGTTTATTCTATGTATTCTATTCTAAAGATTCAAGTTTATCAGAAGGATGAGAGGGAATGGATTGAAGCTTGAGAAGGGTTGATTTAGATTAGATATCAGGAAGAAATTCTTTACAGTGAGAACTGTGAGATGCTGGAACAAGTTGCCCAGGGAGGCTGTGGATGCCCCCTCCCGGGGGAGTGTTCCAGGCCAGGTTGGGTGAGGCCTTGAGCAACCTGATCTAGTGGCTGTCAGCCAAGGTAAACCCACTACAGCTGGGATATAAGTAGGTCAATGCAGGAACATCTTCCTAAGGAGAAAGGGGAAGGTAGTTTTCTGGAAAAGGTGTTCTGCTGTTCTTACACAAGTGTTTGTTTTCTCCTAGTAGATGTAACAAATGGAAGATTGAATGTTATGTCTGGTAACCCAAGCAACTGATTCATTTTGATGACCCACACCCACTTCAGATTTGTGCAATTTTACTGTTGCATTATCAACTAAATAAGAATGTTTGTTCTTCTTTAATGTGGTCGGTAAATAGTTTTCTGGATCATCAAGCTTTGATTTCAGTAATTATCTCGGGGTTTTTTTCATAGTGTTTGTTGGTTGTTAAGCCAGCCCTCTCAAGGTTTCAAAATTCTCAGCATGCCTGATTGTTTTGACTGCCTGTCTACAAATTTTCATTCTCAATTATACATGCTGGAAACTATTAATGATTTGTTTTAAACCCCAAGAAAGCAGACAGAGCGACATGTGGTGAGAGCTTTCATTCTGTCAGTACTGATACACTAAATCATGATCACTTTAGAAATGAAACAATACCTGAGAATTCCTATGGTTTTAAAAATGTGCTTTTTCCAAAACATTTTTTTCCCCACAGAAACAATTGAAACCAGCAGGTGGTTAGTACCTCTGAAAAGTTCCTAAGAATTAACATACCAGTTCAATGAAAACAATTTCAGCTGTAGCCCATCCCTACTGGTAGCAGTTAGTGAATGAGAAGGGAAATAGGTCACGCTTTTCCCAGCAACAGTGAGTTTTGGGTCTTCTTGGCTGCACTGGGCTGTTATTTATGATAGCGTTCAGGAGATCTATTCTCCATGATTTTGTATAATGACTTTCTGAACTTGTTTCTATTTCTTGACCCTGCAGCTCCTGGAGCAGAGTCTTCCATTGCATCTGTAGATGATAGGGCTGGAAGGAGAAGAAAATTCCCGTGGATTTGTTCAGTGTTAGCTGTCTTGTAACAGTTTGTGGTTCATCCTTCTTCCATTGGGTGAAGTAATGAATAAACCTACCTTGCTTGTCTTTTCCCCACTGTTAGAATCTTTGTGGGTCTTCATCTGTTAACTGACTTTATAAGCTCAAGAATTAGTTCTTTGAGATTACGGACTGCAGAAGAAAATTTCCAAGTTTCTTCTGAGAGCTGTTTATGAAAAAAAGAAGTGAGCAAGCAGCAGGGAAAGAAAGGAGAGCGAGACAATGCGCTGGGCCGCGGAGACTTCCCCCCACAGATACCTCCAGTCTCTGCCAAAAAGCAACTTACACATCCTAACTTTTCTTTCTATTGGTCTGGACGTGGAAAGCCATCGCCATGGGATTCCTCACAGGGCCCCCTGGATCTGTGTAATACGGCACTCCAGGCTGTTGTGACCCTGATGCAGCGTTGACTCGTTGTCTGGTGTAAGACACGTTAAAAGTAGGTTCTTCTACTAGTGGAGGAGGGTACATCCGCCGTCGGATGAAGAAACCGGCTCCGCAGCAGAACAGAACTCCCATCATCAAAAGGAACCAGAAATACCAGAGCCGCTGGATAGAGAGAGCTTACACAGCATCTTGAGCCACAGCAATCCTCACAGGAGCGACATATATAACATGTAGGATGGAATCCTTCAAAGTACCAGCAATGCTTTTTGGCCTCCGTGCACTCCCACAGCAGCGACAGCAGCAGCGCGATCCCGGGCTGGGAACGGTTCATCTCTCCTCCTCCTCCTCCTCCTCCTCCTCCCGCGGCGGCGGGGGGCTGGCCCCTGCCAGCTCAGGCTGTCACCGGCGCCATCCCCGCCGGTAGCGAGAGGGGACACGGCCACAGGCGCGGAGGGGCAGCGAGCAGGGCGAGCTGAACAGGCAGCCCAGAGGCAGGGGCGGCGAAAAACCAGCTCCAGGGGCAAAGGGGCGAGGCGGAGTAAATAAAGGGAACAGAGGCGGGGACGCGCAGGAGCGGGGCGAGGGCGGGCTGAGCCGCCGAGCCCCTCCGAGCCCCTCAGCAACGGCCGGAGCCGGCCGGGCAGCGCCGCGGCGAGGCGAGGCGAGGCGAGGCACAGGGGAGCGCGGGGCTCGGGCGGGGTAATCAAGAAGTTAACATTTTTGAACCCACAGGAAACATCGTCCAAAAAACCTATTTACGTAACTACAATAGCTTACATTTATGGCCACACACACTCCCAGCACGTAAGAAATTTAAAGCTAACCCGTTTCGAGTGAATAGTTGTTCAGCTTTTCTCACACCTATGCTTACTTTCATTATAATCTAGCAAAAATACATAGCAGAAAATCATAGTGCAGCAGAAAAAAATTACCATCGCTTTTCTAAGTTTTAGTAGGCCTAATTACTAATTCAACCCATTTACCATTACTAGTGTTGGAGAAGAATTTATCCACACCTGGGGACATGGTCTTAGATTTTGATTGGACTCCTTATACAAAACTAGGGTTAGGATCAAGATTAGGCTCCACCGGTATATGTTAACTTTGCCTCCTCAGCCTACCGGGTTGCAACCAGCAGCCGGGTATGGGATCTTCTTGGCAGCAGTTACATTCTCCAGGAAGCCTACAGATCCCTTTAAGACTTCAGATTTCAGTTGGAGTCTCTTCCCAGCACTCAGGGTAAAATACTCCTCGATTATAACAAAGACCATTTCTTACAACATTTCTTACAACAATCTAACAATCTAAAACATTTACAAGGTACCCATCCCCAGTGACATCAAGTCCCAGGATGTTTCGTACACGGAACGAAACGGGGGCTTTCCTTGATGGTTTCTTGCAGTGCAGATTCGATGTCACACAATATCAGATATTTCAAAAGGTGGCTTGGTCTGGTGAGCTCCAGAGCCTTCAGACTGAGCTGTTACATTTATTTGAGTACCTGTCTGATCTGTCAGCACTAACTGCAGGCTCGGAGGTCCTTCAGACCATCTGCGTAAGTAGTGTGGAATTCACGCTGAAGCAGGTTTTGCTCTTTCTGTGCAGTCAGTCAGGTTCAGAGGCCCATTTCCTTCTACTCACGAAATATGTGTCCCCCCTTTTTCTGCAGTACGGAGAGCTGTACCTGTTGTTAACAAAACCAAGAAAAGATCCTTCCCAGAGGGAAATTAGCGACTCTCCTTTCCCAGTTTTTATTAACACTTTACCCCCAGCTTGAATTTCATGGATGGGGAATCCCGAAGGTGGGATCTGGGACAAGAACAAAGAGAAAACGTTACTTTCTGGGCCTCCTCTACTAATAAGGCCGCTGCCACTAAAGCTTAGAAACAAATTGGCCCTCACCTACTTACAGCATCTAATCACTTGGAACAATGCCCAACAGGATTTTCACTTCCAGCCCAGTCCTGGGTAAACACCCCATATGCTGTTTGGTTAGATGTACTTACAAAAAGGTCAAATGGTTTGTCCATGTCAGACAAATTTAAAACAGGGCATCAACCAACATTCTTTTTAGTTAATCCAATCACTCATCATCTTCTGGACACCATTTAATGTTGTTATTATTGAGGGCTAATTTCTCAGATAGGAATTTTACCTTCTCTAACCTCTCTGTCCATGATCGACAGTACCCCAGAAATCCGAGCAGCTGCCTGGTTTCTGACTTTCCCTGACAGCAGTTACCAACATTCCAGCTTTTGCCTTCTGTTGCTCTTCATCCCTCCTTACAAACCCCTTCTGAGCGTCACGTAGTCATTCCTCCAAACCTCTGTCTTGCCAATTCTCTATCTTTTCCAACTTCTTTCTAATATCTTCCCATGGTTTTGCCACAAACTGTGTCCTGAGAATTATCACTCCAGCTGCAGAATGGGGATCTATTCCAGAATACATCTGCAAGCTGCTCTTTAATCTTACCCTCCACTCTGTAGGAGGCTTCCTCTGATGCTCACTAGAGGCTTTATCAAAATTTCTGGGCACAGCTTCTTTAATTCCTTGTATTATTATAGTTCTCAGGTCTCCCATATTCTGTCTCCCTCGGGGCTGCTGATGGTGCCACTGAGGATCTTGATTCTGGTCTCCTGGTGGCCCCCCTTGATTCTGCCTCTCCCATATTCTCATGCCAGCCTGTCTGATCATGTTTCTTCCCTCTGCAGTGAATAGGATCCTCAAAATAGACTGCATCTCTTTCCAGGTATATATATTGGGATCAAAAAATTGGTCCAGCCTCCCAGCTACACCTAGGGGATCATCTAAGAGGGTGCCCATCTCTTTCTTGAAACTCTGGACATCTGATGTATTCAGAGGGAGAGTGACAAATCCTATTCCTCCCCGATGCCCCCCCATAGGCACTTCCCTAAGTGGATGCAAACCTATATTACCTTCTTCTTGTTCATTCCTAACCCTGCTTCTTTGAGGTGGTGAATGAGCAGGAAGGGGGGCTGTTGGTTGCAGGGGACCCCTGTTCAGGTTCTGGGAAGGTGGTGGTGAGTTCTCCAAAGATTCACACTTCTCCCTTTCCTTGTCTTTGTCCTTATCCTTCTCCTTCTCCTCAGTTGTTAATGTAAATATGGGAACAGGGGTAGGGCATGAAGCCCTAATCCAAACAGCAACATATTCAGCTTCTTCCCTACTAAAACACTTCTTAGAATTCACATGATGCTTCAGAGCTCGGCAAATCCAATCATCAAAAGATCCAAGTATGGGCCAAAACACGTAAGGTCTTAATGGGTTTTTTGGCCATACTTGCACACAGTACTAAACCATTTTTTCCTTTGGTTTTCCTTTTCTCAGCTCCTCATCATCGCAATACTGTGCCATCATCCCTAAGGCGCTCGGGGCGGGGGCAATGGGAGGGAGTTCCGATGACTTGCTTTTCTTTTGTCCCATTCTCCTGATCACTAATCACTGCCCGGGGATCAAAACCGAGCCGCGGCAGTGAAGCGCTGGCTCCGAGCCGCGGCAGGTGGAAACGCCGGCTCCCAGCCACTAGACGCTAAAGCACCAGGATCTCCCGGTTACCACAAGACAAATGCTGTTAGAATTTTTGTGGGCCTTTACCTGTTAACTGACTTTATAAGCCCAAGAATCACAGTTCTTTGAGGTTACAGACATAGAGGATATAGAGAGATAGAGATAGATAGAGATGCTGTTCCCACTTTCTGATCAACCCTTCTTCTCATAACATGAATAGCATGAACATACATTGGGATGTTAGGAACCCAGATGCCAGAAACCATGAAAGTATTTAACCAAATAGTCTACTTGTGTACAGGAACATAACTTCTTCATTATTTTAACAGCAAATTAAGAGAGAGTTAAGATCTGTGTTTTGTGGGTTTTATTCTGGGTTTTTATATTACTTCCTTCAGGGAAATACAATCTTGACTAATGTTTGAATACCACACTCATCCTCCTTCTGGAGCACTGCTGTGGGTCTGACCATGATGCCTCTAATGTTGCCTAAAAAAAATGACAAACAGGAGAAGAACCTGTAAGTACTCCCTGCGGTGCAGTCTTTTCAACAAACTGAGATTAACAATAAAATCCACCCATGGAACCACAAATTTATTTAATACTGCATACACCTCTATATTAATGGCAAGAGGAGGTGCAAGGATAACCTCCACTCCTTAGTGGACATGGTGGGGAATATGGTAATTAAAGATGAGGAAAAGGCAGAGGTATTTAACACCTTCTTTGCCTCCATTTTTAATAGCAGGGCAGGTTGTGTTCCAGACAACTGGCCTCCTGAGCTGGCAGATTGAATCAGGGAGCAGTATAGTTCCCCTGTGATCCAGGAGGAAGTAGTTAGGGGTAGAATGTCTTGTGATTGCCCCATGGCAGAAGCCTTAGTACAAGAATCAGAGAAACCAAAGCCTACCACATCAGCTCTTCTGCCAACGTGCTCATCCTGACTCTGGGGGAGGAGAGCAGTCAGCAAAACTATGGCCACGTTTCCCAACAAAGCAAAACACAGACACAGCTGAAGCACTTGCTCAAATAACAAGGACTTACCACTATGTACAGAGGGGAAAGTTCCCAGAAGACACTGAGGGCACGGAGGAGGAAAGGCTGCTCAGTCTCCAGGTGCTGACATACACCTCCTGAGGCACAGCTCCATGCACGCCTCTTCCTTTAGGATCCCTGGGATCACTCTCTCCAAAAGCTCCTCCTCAATCTCCTCAAACTGTCTCAATGCCTCTGTGTAGGCAGCCTGATCTTGCACCAGATGCGCAAAGAGGTTGGGTGGCTTAGATCTTCTGAAGTCTGGAGGCAAGATGATCTCCTTGGGCACCTTTGCATTGCCAAAGAAGAAGCTGTCGAGCTGCTTCTCTTCCAGAGCGTAGTGCAGGTACCTCATGACATCTGCCATGCGCATGAGGCAGTCCTCTCTGCTCCAGCCTGACACGGGGGTGGTGTTGAGGACGTGCATGAAAACTGTCTTGATCATATCAGGGGTAAAGACTGTGCCCTTCATTATGGTGGTGCAGAGGTGTAGGCACTTGAGGTGGTAGCTGCCATATGGAACCTCTTTGGCTATTTGGATGAAGAACTTCCTCTCTGCCACAAGGTAGCTCTCTGCCCAAATTGTGCTTGGGGTGTTGCTGTCTGCTCTAGGGGGGCTGCTGAAGAAGATATCTGAGGCACCTTGCTGTACCCCAAACAAGATGTCAAGCATGAAGGTGTCTCCGGAGTGACTTTTCAGCTGCATCAGGCAGGAGGTCTGGCTGTCGGGCAGCACCTTCATCTCGTAGCGACGTGACTCAGGCAGTGCCACCCAGGCTTTCTTCACCAAACCCTTGAACCAGCGGGTGAGTTTAGCCACATCAAGGTATGAGTTGGTGCAGAGGATGTCCAGGACCTTAGGCATCTGGTTCTCAGGACGGTGGAGGAAGCACAGCGCCTTCTGTCCCCCACAGGTGCATTCCAGCTCCACACGGATGCGGCAGTCCCTGCCTGGAATCTGCTGCCTGCTCCCTAGTGGCTCCAGGTGGAACCTGTGTCCAATGGGTGGCTTCAGGGGCAGAAGTAGGTGGTAGATAACACGATCAGCTTCATCAGGACTCCATCCTTCAAAGCCACTGCCCACACCAATGGCATTCTGCAGCTCTGGCCAGAAACTATTTGACAGGCGCATTCGCAAGTTGTGCAGCAGCTTATCCACCAGCCCCTTCACCACCAGTCTCCTGGAGATGATTTTCTGCACAGGCCACTTGATGGACCTGTCAAAAATCATGTCTGATAACCTCTCCTCTTCCAGACCTTCTAGAGCTCTTCTTTCCTCATTTTCTTCATCCATGCTGATGGCCAAGATATCCTTCTTGGTTTGGGCTGAGTCTGCCTCATGGCATCTTTTCCTGAGCCACCAGGAGAGCCAAAACAGGAGGACTAGCACTCCAGCAATGGCAGCAAAGAGCACAGCTCCCCAGCTTGTGATGCTCTGCTCCTGAGGCCTCTGCTGCTGGATCATGGGCACCAGGCTCCACTGACGTTGCCTTCTCCTCTCCATCTCCTCCATCAGAGGAGTCATCTCCTGCTTCATCTCCTTCTCCCGCTCCTCCATGCGCTTCCATGCGGCCTCATCCGGCTTCTCATGAACCTTCACTGAGAACAGGATTAGGCCTTGCAGAAGCAAAGCTAGGAGCTTTGTAGCAGCCATGGCCTGCAGGAGAAAGGAGAGAAGGGGTTCAGTGGGGCTGGAATAATGGAATTGCTGGTGGAGACCGAGCAGAGAAACCGCAGATAATTAGGGACAGGTAGGACCTCAAGGGCTGCAGGCAGCTGGGATGCTGCAAGGGTCTGCATCCAGCCCCAGCATCAGCAGCACTGAGCTCAGGGTGCTCCTGGAACACCTGGTCTGCGAGTGCAAGTTGAGGCCTCCTATGCCCCAGGGAGCTACCCCTCTGCCTTGGCTCTCATCCACTCTCCCCTTCCTTCACCCACACTTACCGTTAGCCGAAGCTCTACTGAGGCACTGATACCCAGTGCCGCAGTTATAGCTGCTCACCCATTGTGATGTCACAAACCATGCCAGGTGGAGTTGCCACCACCCCTGGCCACATGCACTGGCCCAATTCAGTGACTCACAGCCACGCCCACTGGCTCTGTTCAGTGACTCACAGCCACCCAAGGCAGCCAAAGCCCTGACCCCTACAAAGTGCAAAGCCACCATGAAGGACGTGGGGCCCAGGGAATACACTTCCCAGGCAGAGAGACCTCAAAGAGCCTTACAGAAAGTCAGATCAGATGACATGATCCTGGGACCTGCTGTTGCTCCTTCAGATGCCATCCACAGAGCTGGAATCATCTCCCTTGGTGCTGGCCTCTCTCATGTGGTTGTGGCTGTGCTCTTGGTGCCTTCATAACACAAATGGTGGCATGCTGGTGGTGTGGCATGGGATGGCAGGATGGGGCCTGACAGCAGGAGGCAGCATGATCAAAGACCTTGGCAATCTTTGGCCTTACATTCTCATTGGATTTCCCCTTCAGGTGTCCCAAAATGCAGCTATGAGAGCACCTCTTCCACTGCACAACTGCTGTTAGTGCAGACACCCACCATAGAGGCACTGGTGTAGCACTAGGCAGTCTTAGGAGGTCAAGGCAGCACAGGGCTGCTTATCAGGCTCCTGTGTGACAAGTTCTATGGCAAGGGAGGGGCAAAATTCAAGCTGACATAACTATTACAGTAAAGCATGCAGAAAGACAAGGAGAATCCCATTAAAGACAGCAAGAGACAAAAGTCAGGACCGGGTGGAGTGAAGTTGACCCAGATATGTCAAGAACTTGTCAATCTTCACAACTCCTTAGAAAATAGAGATTTTGGAGGACAGTAGGGGAATCTGATTTCATTTCACATGGGAGAAGTTACGCATTTCTTTGCTCATTAAGAAGAAGACATAGCAAAAAATGGAACTGGCTTTGAGTATCACTGTTTTCAAGTTTTACTAGCCAATGTACATTGTTTGGGAGAGGTTTTTAAGCATATTGAGGGTGCAAACTTGATATGGAAACAAACTATGCCATTAGAATTGATGCTATGCTAAAAAGTAAAAATTCTCAGCCTATTAGCATTGCTCTCACAAATAGTTCCTAGTGACTAGACTGCTAATTAGCATTACTTGCTGTCTCTAGACATGTGACTTCAAGCTGCTGAATCTGATTCTTCTCCTGCGGTCTGTAAAGTCTACTGCAGTAGATCCCACTGTCTTTCACTGCAGTGCTAGTTCCCCTGGGTTGAACTTCTTTTTCTTTTTTACCATGTATTTTTATTAATTCAGCTGACTTTAAGGTCAGTTACTGAACCATGGTGATATTCTTCTTTTTTGTATAGTTTATGCCTAAACTCTGCCCACCTGTAGGCAATATTCTGATTAGTATCATGTAGGCCTTTCCTTTAAGTGCTGATGGGTATAGGTGGAGATAGAGGTCAGCCAGATTTAAGGGAATAGAATTAAAAGGATGATAATTTTTTGGTGCTTAATTCATTGCCTGACAGCTGCAATTTTCTCTGTCACTTCCTCCTTTAGGAATATTGCTGGGAACTCCAGGGAATTTAGAAACTTGATGTATTCATGGAGGGAAAAAAACCAACACACCAACCTGTAAATTTGAGGTCTAAAGACAAAATTCTTTATGACCTCAATTCAAAAGACTGGAAATATAGCACCTCTCCAATTACACAGTAATTTTTTTAATAGAGGCAATCATGGAAGAGCAGAGGGTAAGCAGTGAGACTGCTCAGTATTGCAATGCTGACTCCAGCATTCAGTTGTATATGATTTTGGGTTAATGAATTGTCTGTTTTTTTCCTGTGGAAAAGCATTATAAGAACATCCCAGGAGGGATGGTAAGCCTAATTAGTACTTGTAATGTGCTTTGAATATGAAGGAACGAAATATGATTTAGCATTGTCACTAAAATGAATGTATTTCCTTTTCAGATGCTTAGTCCTGTCACCATCAGCTCTCCACTGATGTTCTGAGAACTTCTCTTGGTGGGGAAAAGTTGAAGAAGAATATGAAAATTTGACTTTGAAAATTAAGCTTATGGTATTTTTAAAATCATTAAGCTGTTGAGGGAAGGTGCAAAATTAAAATGAAGCTGCCCAAACCAGAATAGTTACAGAAAACAATTAGGTGTGAAATAGCATCATCAACGTCTGTTTGGCTTCTCACAGTGATACTGATTTCTACATCTTTGTGTCTAACAGAAAAATCTGGAGAATTTAGAGTTATCTGGTGTTGAAGTGGGGTTTATTTCTAGGAAACACCTTCCAAGAAAGTTTGGGTAATTTGGATAGGGTAAGAAAAGTGGGTTTGTATGACTAGTTTTAAATCCACATAGTTTGATCTGAAGAAAGCTTATGTTTGGCATGACTAAGCCTCTGACTGATGAACACAAGGACCTTTGTAGAATGTCATCTGTTGTAAAGGCTTTCCATACCAAAAAATGAATTTGATTTCCCAGTCTAATACATTAGTAAAAGAAGGAAGATACCTGTGGGCTACAGATTCTGAGCTGCCACAAGAAGGTCGGGCCCATATTTTGGCAGCAGGTGTGTGGGATGGGATAAGGTGGCACAACTACAATTGAAAGGACCTGAAGATGCTCACATTTATTTAAATCTTATTGGAGTTACTCATACTTCAGAGTACATGGCTTGGTTTTGCTAGAAGATTTCTTGCAGATAACTGTGCTGCAGTGAACTACGCCAACTGCATTAAAAGAAGAGAAACTTCTGGAAAGGGCAAGTATTGTGCACCTCAGACTTACCTTGTGCACATCCACATAAATACATCAGCCAGCTCTTGTATTTCCATCATCCTGCCACAGACAGTGTTTCAAATAGGAAAACAAAGGAATGTCTGAATGCAAATTCCATTCTGAGTTGGATAAAGACTGGCTAGAGCCTGCTAAGTATTTTGGTGGGAGAGAAGTCTGGAAAGCAAAGTGGCAGGGCTTGATGAGCTGAAAGGTGTTTTTTGTTCTTGTGGTGTTTTGGGGGTTGGTTTGTTTGTTTGTTTGTTTGTTTGTTTTTTAACCAGTTCCATGATTCTGTGAGAGAGAAGTGAGGAACTTGGGGGAAATGCCAGGAGTGTAGGTGTCAAATACCAAGCAGCATAGAAAAGGTATCTCTGTTTACTCCATCATTCCTAAACACCTGTGTTGAAAATCTGGTCCAGAAGCAAGGTTTTGCTGAAAGAATGAGAGTAAAGGGTAATTTATATTTCTTAGAATTCAGAAGTCAAATGACTAACAGGGTTGGGTAGTTGCTTTAGGTGAGTAAGAATTTGTTTCCGTTTGCTAAAATTCATAAGATTCATAGAATGCTTCAGGTTGGAAGGGGCCTTGAAGATTACCTAGTTCCTAACTTCTTCCATGGGCAGGGACGGGACACCTCCCACTAAACAAGGAGGCTCAATGCCTCATCCAACCTGACCTTCAACACCTCTGGGGAGGGGGCTTCCACAACCTCCCTGGGCAACTTGTTCCAGTGTCTCACCACCCTCCCGGTAAAGAATTTCTTGCCAGTATCCATTCTCAAACTCCCTTCCTCAAGCTTCAATCCATTTCCTCTTGTCCTATCACTACAAGGCCTTTTAAACAGTACCTTCCTGGCTTGCTTGTAAACCTTCAGGTACTGGAAGGAAGCTCTAAGGTCTGCCCAGAGTCTTCTCTTCTCCCGGTTGAACAGCCCCACCTCTCCCAAGCTCGTGTCATCCTATTAAACTCTCCTTATCCCAACCCATGGGGTTTTACTTTTTTCTCCCTAGTCTCCTCCCCATCCCATGGGGGAAGCAGGGAGGAGGGAGTGAGTGGCTGGGTGGTCCTTAGTTGCTGGCTGAGCCTAAACCACGACAGTAAGGAATAAGGACATTAATGTGAAGCATTATACATATTTCTAACATTCAAGCTGCAAGATGTCATGTCTCTTAAGTAAGTGTGCATCTGTCTGATAATTACAGCTTAAGGTGCTACTGCTGTTTACAGGCATCCCCCAGAGAGTTAGAGGAATGTTATTCAAGCAACATCAAAAAGAAGCAGTAGCTATCAAAGCTACTTCTTTTTTAAGTCTGAATCATTGTTACGTTTTTGCTTAGCAAGTCACTTGGTTGATAGATTCATAGAGCTTTGCTTAAAGAATTCAGTAGGTTTAGGGAACATAATGTCATATGTGATCTGGTTTAAGCACTGATAGGTTCTTGTTGATAGCACAAAAATATTTTACTCCATTACTGGATGAAATGACAGCTTTGCCTTTTAACAACCACGTAATCAGTATCTGAACAGAGCTCTAGACCCTGGGCTTAGCAGCCTGTGCTAGTGGTGTTTAACAGCGTTTCACAACACAGAGATTAACAAACAGCATGATCCAAGGCTTCTTAACCTGGAAACCTCCTCAGTTCTGTGTTGTGAAGCTGTATTGCAAATCTTACAGGATTTGTGGGAGGGAAAATAAGCTTGCCTTATTTTTTTTTCATAGAGAGTTGGGCAAATGTTTAGCATAGCAGAAATAATCTGTGGAGAAGAACATGAGGTCTTTAAAGACAATTTCTGTTATACACTATGGGCAGAAAGCTGAAATCCATGTTATGTTTTCAAGACAGCATTTACAAGAGCTGAGTGAGGGTAAGAGATGAAAGATAATATTGACTACTTGATGATTTTGACAGTCCAGGCTGAAGATAGGATTGGTTTGTTTGTCGACAGCAAGTGAAAACTCACACTACAGCTGGATGCAGATAAAAAGACCTGGGAGTCCTAGGGCATCCTGGACAACAGGATGACTATGAGACAGCAAGACGCCCTTATGGCCAGGAAGACATCTTGGGATGCACCAGGAAGCAAGTCAAGGAAGTGCTCTTTTTCTTCTACTCCACCCTGATTAAGGCCTCATCTGGAGTACCATGTCCAGTTCTGGGCTTCTCAGTTCAAGAAGGACAGGGAATTGCTTGAGTGGGTAAAGCAAAAGACTACAGAGATGATCAGGGCATTAGAACATCTCTTTTGTGAAGAAAGGATGAGAGACCTGGAGCTTTTTAGCCTGGAGTAGAAAAGATCAAGGGGTGATCTTATCAGATGCTTCTAAATACTTAAAGGGTGGGTGTCAGAAGGATGAGGACAGTCTGGTTTCAGTGTTGCCCAGTGACAGGACAAGAGGTGCCAGGCACAACTTTAAACATAGTGAGTTCCATCTAAACATGAGGAGAAGCTTCTTTCTTTGAGGGTGAAGAGCACTGGAACAGGCTGTGCAGAGAGGTCACTGAATCTTCATCTCTGGAGTCATCCAGAACCCACCTGGACACTGTCCTGCGCAACCTGCTCTAAATGAACCTGCTCTGGCAGGGGAGTTGGACTAGATGATGTCCAGAGGTCCCTTCCAATCCCTATCATTCTGTGGTTCTGTGACAAAAGAAGGTACATTCCAGTTTTCCAAAGGGTAGGACAATAGTTACCACGTTTAAAAATCAGAATTTATATTGCTGCAGCTCTTCATTTTGATGCAGACTACTGCAGCTACTGGTCATCGGAATCGTATTTCTTGGATCTTAGCCTGTTTGAAGAACCTCTTCCTTTTGAAATAATAATGTTCTACTTCCTAGCATATCAGACTGTTTCCTGGAAACCTGTCTTAAAATAAATGTTAAAAGTTTGTTTGGAATTATTGTTACTTGTGTAAGTGTTCATGAAAGTAACTAATTCTGCAATGCCAAGTACTTACATATGAAGTATATTCTATTTTACATAGATATATTCTAATCTCAGTGAAAACTAGGAACTATGCAAAACTGATTTTTGGTACCAAAATGTAAGACAGCTCAGTACCTCTACCTCTGTCCACCACTGAAGGTCAAATATATTTTACAGTGAAATTTCTGGTAACAACTTCAATGCACAACACCCATGAACATGTAACGAAACGTCCATGCAAGTCATTATTTTAGAAGACAAAATATGTTGCTGTTGTTGCAGTATAATTCTTACGTAATATATTTTGAGAGACCTGATTCAACACTTCATTAGTCCAATTTTTTCCATTTCTAGCTCTACTGACATTAATAGAATTAAACTGACGTCCACCTGGAATAATGCAAAACTAAACCAGAGGTTCTATTTTAATTTTCTTCTTTAGTTTTACAGTTATCGAAATTCCTTTTCAGTTAACTTCAGAAGCCTGCTGGGAGCAGAAGCATATTAGAGACTTCTTTCACTGGAACTGTCAGCTTCAGCACAAAGCTAACCTGCAGAGAGAAAGCAATGCTTAAGAACTAGTCTTCAGACTGTTCCTCTTCCCCTGTAATGGTTTTGTATGTGTGTGGGGTTTTTTTCCATTGTGTATCATATGCATTTGAATTTGAGTATAAAAACACAGGGGGGCGGAAAAGTACTACTAAAATGTAAGCTTTAAAAGAAGAGACTTGGGTATAACATCTTAGCATTATGGGTAGACTTTCCATTTCGTGAAAACACTTTGTACTGTGCCTCCAATACGCTCTTTATGTATTCCCAGAGCTATTTGTTGTCTGCGGTGTGTCAGCAATTTACTCTTTGCTAGGTGTTATACTCTAGTTTCTATGGAAAGTTTGGGCCTGTTCAGAGGAAATTGCAGTATGTGATGGCCGAGTCTCAAGAAGATTGCTTTGGCATAGGAGGTGGGGAAGCTTAGCTATAAATGGGGTGGTGGGGGAGGGAAGGCAGCTGGACTACTCTAGCATGAGAGAGAAGAGTATAAAAATAAACCCGGTTATTTTGAAACTTTTTACAGAGAAAGGTGAAGGAAAGGCAACTGGGATTCTCTGGCAAGAGAGACAATGTTATAAAAATAAATAAATTCTGAAACTTTTTAAAGATAAAGGGCACTTTCTGCTGTCTGTTAAGGAAGTATGAAGAGAAGCCTCCGAGGAGACCTAATTGTGGCCTTCCAGTATCTGAAGGGGGCTACAAGAGAGCTGGGGAGGGACTTTTTAGGGTGTCAGGCAGTGATAGGACTAGGGGGGATGGAACAAAACTAGAAATGGGTAGATTCAGATTGGATGTTGGGAAGAAGTTCTTCAGCATGAGGGTGGGGAGATGCTGGAACAGGTTGCCCAGGAAGATGGTGGAGGCCTCAACCCTGGAGGTTTTTAAGGCCAGGCTGGATGTGGCTGTGAGCAACATGACCTAGTATGAGGTGTCCCTGTTCATAGCAGGGGTTTTGGAACTAGATGATCCTTGAGGTCCCTTCCAACCCTAACACTTCCATGGTTTTACAGTTCGGTGACTCTATGTCTTCCAGAACGCCATCTGAAATCACTGGGTTGTTAGCATTGTAGCTCTGTAAGGAGAGAAGTGTATTTAGTCCAGACATACACATTGGAATTAATTCAACTCCAAAATTTAGAACACAGTTTTAATATTCTAGGTAAAGCCATGATTTATTCACTGCCTTGGTTTGTAGAAAGAAAAGTGTTTGAAAGAATAGGCATTGTGCTGAGAATTCAGCGGACAAAAATCAAGAAACCCTTAAAAGAATGTTAAACTCAAAAGTGACATTAGGATCTACTAAAAAAGCCCTGAAAGCTTCTGAGTGGAAAGACATAAGCTGGGAAAGGTTAAGAACGTAGCTGGAAAGAGACTTTAGCAGAAGGATGAAGCTCTGGACTTTTCCCTTACTAGGTTTGGCATTTCATCAAGTTAGAAGGCAGATGCAGCAAGTGAATGAGACTTCACAACCAGCTGAAGTTCAAGATCACTGAAGGACCACCTGTGTAGGCTTTATTCCCTGGGGAAGTTATTTTTACGAGGCAAGGCATGGAGGTTACATCCTTCTTTTTTATGCATACATTTTAAGGGAGTGGAACAGAAGCCAGCTAAGGAAATCAGAAGAGATTGTTATGGTCATTGGGTAATGTATTTGTTCAGTGCACTACTGACTGGGAATGAAAAGGTTAGACAAAGAGTTGAGACTTATTAGTCCAACTCAGCACCTGCAAATCAGAGGATGATTGAGGTCCACCTCTCTCCTTCATGGTACATGTTACATGCATGGAAAAGATCTCAGAGATCATCAAGTCCAACCTGTCACCCAACATCTCATGACTAACTAAATCATGGCTTCAAGTGCCACATCCAATCCCTTTCTGAATACCTCCAGGGATGGTGACTCCACCACCTCCCTGGGCAGCACATTCCAATGGCCAGCAACTCCCTCTGTGAAGAACTTTCTCCTCACCTCGAGCCTAAACTTCCCCTGGCACAGCTCAAGACTGTGTCCTCTTGTTCTGCTGCTGCTTGCCTGGGAGAAGAGACCAACCCCCACCTGGCTACAACCTTCCTTCAGGTAGTTGTAGACAGCAAGAAGGTCTCCCCTGAGCCTTCTCTTCTCCAGGCTAAACAACCCCAGCTCCCTCAGCCTCTCCTCACAGGGCTGTGCTCCAGACCCCTCCCCAGCTTTGTTGCCCTTCTCTGGACACCTTCCAGCAAGTCAACATCTTTCCTGAAGTGAGGAGCCCAGAACTGGACACAGGACTCAAGGGGTGGCCTAACCACTGCAGTGTACAGGGGCACAATGACTTCCCTGCTCCTGCTGGCCACACTATCCTTGATGCAGGCCAGGATGCCATTGGCCTTCTTGGCCACCTGGGCACACTGCTGGCTCATCTTCAGCCAGCTGTCAACCAGTACCCCCAGGTCCCTCTCTGCCTGGCTGCTCCAGGCTGCTCCTGTAGCACTGCGTGGGGTTGTTGTGGCCAAAGTGCAGCACCAGCACTTGGGCATGTTTGAATGCCATCCTGTTGGACCCTGCCCATCTGTCCAGCCTGTCAAGGTCCCTCTGCAGAGCCCTTCTACAGATCAACACCTGTCCCCACCTTGCTGTTTTCTGCAAATTTACTGATGATGGACTCAATGCCCTCATCCAGATCATCAGTGAAGATGTTTAAGAGGATGGGGCCCAGCATGGATCCCTGGGGGACACCACTAGTGACTGGTCTCAGCTGGATGTGGCACCATTCACCACCACTCTCTGGGCTCGGCCCTCCAGCCAGTTCCTAACCCAGCACAGTGCTGCTGTCCAAGCCACGAGCTGACAGCTCAGCCAGCAGTGTGCTGTGGGGGACGGTGTCAAAGGCCTTGCTGAGGTCCAGGTAGACTACATCCACAGGCCTCCCCACATCCACCAGGCAATCACCTGATCATAGAAGGAGATCAGGTTGGTCAGGCAGGACCTGCCCTTCCTAAATCCATGCTGGCTGGGCCTGATCCCTTGGCCATCTTTCAGGTGTGCTGTGATTGCCGCCAAGATGATTTGCTCCATCATCTTGCCTGGCACTGAGCTCAGGCTGACAGGCCTGGAGTTGCCAGGTTCCTCCATCTGGCCCTTCTTGTGGATGGGCATGATGTTGGCCAGTTTCCAGACATCTGGGACCTCTCCAGTGAGCCAGGACTTTCGATAAATGATGGAGGCTGGCTTGGCCAGCTCGTCTGCCAGCTCTCTCAGCACCCCAGGACGGATCCCATCCGGTCCCATGGACTTGTGAGTATCCAATGAATGATGGCATAAGGAGTGAGTTTTTTAACAGCTCAGCTGCATTGAACATATATTCTATTTGATGTCATATTTGTGATTAGGGACAGAGACAAAAATCTGGAGCAAAACTGAAGAGAGAAATGTGAGGTCTTGGGGGACTTGTAAGAGTTGGCAGGATGGTTACGTGTCTCAGCATGCATTAGCCCAGGGCACAGAGACAGGGCATTCAAGACCAAGGCCAGAGAACAGAGTAGACACCACCTCATGGAGCCTCCTTCTCTGGAGATATTTAAGACCCACCTGGATGTATTCCTGTGTGATGTGGTACAGGTCATCCTGCTCTGGCAGGGGAGTTGGACTGGATGATCTCTCAAGGTGCCTTCCAGCCCCTGCCATTCTGTGATTCCATGAAAGCCATCGCTCTGCTGTGAGAGTGGGGAACATCAAATCAGTCTGACATCAACCAGCTCTGACGTGGAGCTGCTTTCACTGAACAGGTGTTCTGAAGAGTTCAATATGAAAATGCTAGAAGAAACCTGGGAATAAAGAAAGGAGACAGTGGAATGATCCAGGACAAGGAGAAAGGCAAAACCTTCCTAACTGAAGCACAATGCTGACAGCCCTTAAGAACTTCTCATACAGAAAACATGCTGTCAGATCCATTCCTGAAAAAGGAATTAGTCACAGAACAGAGATTTCTTGTAACATAAACAAAGGCCATAATTCTGACAGTGTCTCTCCTTGTGACTTTGAGATGACCGGTCTGTTTTCAGAGTAGAAAGACTCATGTGAACGTTGGAGCATTTTCTGACTGCATTACAGGCAAGGGAAAAGCAGCAGCCAAAGTAGAAAAGTCAGACCTGAACAACAAAGTTCATTAAGTGAGAAATGGACGAAAAATGAATGGGACTATGGTGATAAAGTAGCATAGTGGGCCAAGTACCACTAACCTTGCATTCCTAGTGTAAGATACAGCATTAAATGATAAATACTTATCAATGACTTTAGATTAAGAAAATTGATTACATCGTAATGATTTCCTCTCTTCATTTGAATGTGAAGATCGTGATCTGCGTTTGCAGATGGATTGCCCTGCTTGTGTGTAATCTGATTCAGCTTTACTTGGTTGCACTAATACCTTGGTTTAGGTATTATTTCTTTCATAGTCTTATTTTAGGAGAGGTGGATCCTGCTTCTTGTTTCTGTGACTCAGTTTACAACCTTTCCTTTCTATTTGCTGTACCTGCCTTTCCTGGGACTGACAATAGAGCTGCCATTTGTTCACCATGACTCTTTTAGCCTTGTTGCTCACAGGAAACATAAAAACAACTTGATTGAGTTACTTGTCTAGCTAGGACACCGGTATTGTTAAAAGCAGTAAAAGAAACCATCACTCAGGAAAAAAATGTTGCATTTCCCTAGGGCAGAAATTTGAAAGGCTTCAGTTGCGATTTCATTTCTGGACAAGGAAGTGGAGACAGGAATTGTTCCTCAGATTTCAGTTTGGCATCACAACACTCTCTCTGGCCATTTCATTAGAAAGCTGGAGGCAAGATTTTACTCATTTATAAGGAAGGGGCCTCTGTAAAGCTTATGAAGTTGAATAAGGCCAAGTGCAAGGATCTACACCTGGTTTGGGTCAAAGCCCAATATCAATACAGAATGGGAGATGCAGGGATTGAGAGTGGCCCTGTGCAGGAGGACTTAGGAATATTGGTTGGTTAAAAACTGGGAATAAGCTGGCAACCTGGGCTTGCAGCCCAGGAGGCCAAATGTATCCTTGGCTGCATAAGAGTGAACAGAATGTTGAGGGAGGTCAGTCTCCTGTCTTGTGTACTCTCATAGAACTCCACTTGAAGTACTGTGTCCAGCTGTGTGGTTCCCCGCACAAGAAAGATGTGGCTCGTTTCAAGTAGGTCCAGAGGAGGGTCAAGAAATTATTGATCAGAGGTCTAGATCACATCTCTTATGAAGAAAGTCTGGGAAAGCCAGCATCATGAAGCCTGGTGATGGCTCCTGAAGACTTTATTGAAGGCTTTTTAGTTCTTCAAGTGATATAGGAGGATGGAGGAACCTGGAAACTCCAGGCCAGTCAGCCTGACCTCAGTGCCAGGGAAAATGATGGAACAGATTATCCTGGCGGTGATAACTGCGCACCTGAAGGATGGCCAAGGGCTCAGGTCCAGCCAACATGGATTTAGGAAGGGCAGGTCCTGCCTTGATGCACTGAATTTAGGGAATAATCTCAAGCAATGGTCAGCTGATAGAAGGAAAAGTTTTTACTCTTGCAGGCCACAAACCCTGTGAGCAAACCGCAATTATGTAGAAGAGAAAAAAACATTTAGCTCATTACCAACGGCCATTGTGACTCAGGAAAGCACACAACTACCTGTTAATGAGCGCGGGTAAACATGGCAAGAAAGTCTTTTGTTCTTTCTCTGGCCTTAGACAAGAGACGCTGATAGTTTGCCTTTGGTCTAACACCTGTCTGAGCCTTGCTCAGGAATGTGTGTTCCCTGGCATTGCCTCGGCAGCCAACCACGATTCTGCAACTGTCCCACGGACACATCTAATTACCAATCACAAGTAGCCTTCTGAACATGTTAGCCTATATAAAGAAAAGACTTTGTACAATAAAGTAGACACTTTGCTTGCATCAAGCTTCGTCTCCATCTCTCAATCGCGGTACTGCCTCTCCAACCCGATCTCCTATGATCAGGTGCCCCGTCTGGTGGACGTGGGGAGGCCTGTGGATGTGGTCTACCCAGACTTTGCAAGGCCTTTGGCACCATCCCCCACAGCAAACTGCTGGCTAAGCTGTCAGCTCGTGGCTTGGACAGCAACACTCTGTGCTGGGTTAGGAACTGGCTGGAGGGCCGAGCCCAGAGAGTGGTGGTGAATGGTGCCACATCCAGCTGGCGGCCAGTCACCAGTGGCGTCCCCCAGGGATCGGTGCTGGGCCCCATCCTCTTTAACATCTTCATTGATGATCTGGATGAGGGGGTTGAGTCAGTCATCAGCAAATTTGCAGATGACACCCAGGTGGGAGCACATGTTGATCTGTTAGAAGGCAGAAGGGCTCTGCAGAGGGACCTCAACCGACTGGACAGATGGGCAGAGCCCAACGGGATGGCATTTAACAAGTCCAAGTGCCAGGTGCTGCACTTTGGCCACGGCAACCCCATGCAGAGCTACAGGCTGGGGTCAGAGTGGCTGGAGAGCTGCCAAACAGAGAGGGACCTGGGGGTGCTGATTGACAGCCGCCTAAACATGAGCCAACAGTGTGCCCAGGTGGCCAAGAAGGCCAATGACATCCTGGTCTGCATTAGGAATAATGTGGCCAGCAGGAGCAGGGAAGTCATTCTGCCCCTGTACTCTGCACTGGTTAGGCCACACGCTGAGTACTGTGTCTAGTTCTGGGCCACTCCATTTAAGAAGCACATTGAGACACTTGAACGTGTCCAGAGAAGGGCAACAAGGCTGGGGAGAGGCCTTGGGCACAAGCCCTATGAAGAGAGGCTAAGGGAGCTGGGATTGTTTAGCCTGGAGAAGAGGAGGCTCACGGGTGACCTCATTGCCCTCTACAACTACCTGAAAGGTGGTTGTAGACAGGAGGGGGTTGGTCTCTTCTCCCAGGCAACCAGCACCAGAACAAAGGGACACAGTCTCAAGCTGCACCAGGGGAGGTTTAGACTCGAGGTGAGGAGAAAGTTCTTCACCGAGCGAGTTGGTCATCATTGGAATGGGCTGCCCAGGGAGGTGGTGGAGTCACCGTCCATGGAGGTGTTCAAGAGGAGACTGGACATGGCACTTGGTGCCATGGTCTAGTCATGAGGTCTGTGGGGCCAGGTTGGACTCGGTGATCCTCCAGGTCTCTTCCAACCTTAGTTACACTGTGATACTGTGATGTAACAAAAAGGTAGATACACTTTACCAAGGCCTGTAGAGACAGGGCAGGAGGCAACAGTTTCAGATATGTAGATTTGGATTGGACATAGGAAATAAATATTTTTACAATGATGGTTGTATTACCCTAGAACAGGCTGTGTATCATTGGTGGTGTTCAAAGGCAAGCTGGATATGGCTCTGAGTAACCTGACCTAGTGAAAGATGCCCTGGCCCACTGAAGGGGGTTTGGATTAGGCGATCTTTGAAGGTCCCTTCCAACTCAACCCATTCTCTAATTCTGTCTAAAAGGAGACATTCTCATTCTGTTTTACTATTTTGTAACCTAAAATTGGAGAAAGACATCTTCCTTTAATACATCTTTCTGGTACTACACTGTATTTTCCACTAAAATTTTAATTTTACTCCTTTGCATGTTGATGTTTTTGCACATAGTTATAGCATTTTGTTGGAGTGAATACCTTCTTAGCTTTTCTCACACATTGTATAGTGAAATTCAAAGAAACTTCAAACAAAACAAAACAACCAAAAAAGTGTCATTCTAATCTTACCTATATCTTTTCACACACTAAACCCATACAAACGTCAGGCTATAGTCTAATGTTAATGATTCAGTTTCCCATTTATCTAGGCTGATTATCCTCATGAATACTTTCAAAAAGCAGAAAAGAATCAGATTCACTCTTCCAGGAGTTAATTAAAAAATACCCCAAAGCCAAAACCCAGAAATGCTTAGATTACAAAAATTTAATATATGCAAAATATGGATTAAGTAGGAAAGCTGCTAATTGTACATGCTTTTGTTTACTGCCTGTGAGCAGCTACAGCTATTATTTACTGTCTTTCCTGTTCATGTTTCTCAAGTATGAGTCACCTGTTGGTTGAGGTACTCCATCACTATTCCAGATTTTTGGGTTCGAGTACTGGTCCAGTGTTTCTGAAAAGCCAAACCCAAATTTCAGACCAAATATTCAGAAAGCTTTTGAACTCTAGTACAAGTGGTTTGAGGCAGTTTGAGAGTGGACAAAACTTCTCCTGTGGATATAGCAGCAGGAGCTGTAGTGAAAAAAATGCAGAAGCAGCAAGCATGCACTATGAAAGCTGTAGTAGAGAATAACATATAAATACTGTTATAGTTATTCATATTAAACTATTACATGTTACCATGTCTAATCACTTTCATTTCTGGCCTTTTCTTCTGTTGCATGTTTGTTCTCTTATGATGCCTATAGTTAGCTAGGCAGAAGTCACCTTGCTTGGATACACAAAACTGTATTAGGTAAGCCAACAGGTCCTTTACTTTGTTTTGCATCTTTATTGGTCCATGTATTTCAATCTCTGAAACACTGAATGCAGCATTGAAACAACTATGAAGATGACGTGATCAGAAATGGCTGACAAGCCTTGTACAGAGAGTGAAGAGAACTAAGGACTATTTCAAGGAGGTTACTGTTGAAATCAACAAGGTATTGTGCTCAGGAAGATCTGTGGGATGCTCAAAGTTTCATGTAACAACTAGTGGAAATTTCTTTAGGGATACAGTTTGCATTTGATTCTTGCTAATTAGATTGTGAAATCCAAACACCTGTGTTTTGAGAGAAACAATCTAAAAAATCTACTGGAAGGGTGAAGGTTAAAGCAGAAATGCGCAGAAATCACACAATTTGCTAAGGGACTGTTTAAGAGTAACATATTACAGGCACAGACGGTTTGCACACCTCTGAACAAAAACATAAACCATGATGCAGAGTTAAGTGGAGGTAAAATAGATTCTCTTTTGAAAGGTGAACTGTGGCCATGCCAAGTGTCATGAAAATATGGCATGCTGTAAGTGAAACTAATAGTGAGTGATCAGAGAAGATACCCAGTTACTTAGAAATTCTGATACAGGCTGTAATTATGATTTGATGGCTGGTTGTAGGCTTCCTATGTATGAGAGAATGAAAAGGAAATCAAACAAAATGATAACTGACCTGCTACAGTACGCTGGTTCCATCCTGCTCTATGGTCACATGAAATACCATAAGTCCACTGAGATTTCCTTATTTGCCCTCAAAGTTAAGATCCCACACTTCCTAAGGTCTTCTCCTCGAACAATACTTCTGATTACTCCTTCAACAGACAACACGAAGTCACTGTTAAAATCAAATTTTCTTGGACTGGCAGAAATAATTTGTTTCTATAAAGAGAAAATGTTTCTCCAAGCACACTGTGATACAGTTCACAACCCAAATTTCAAAAGCACCTGAAACCATTGGACTTTCATCCCCCACTGCTGCAGATTTATTGTGCTGGAGTACTTTTCTCAGCAGGTCACTATGGCAGAATTGCTGTATTTATATGCTTAATATAGTCCATAAATCACAATGTTTAATTCTGTTAAATGGTGGCTTCTTGAGATACCGTTACATTGTATGAAATGAAAAATCTAAGTACTCTACAGCCTAATCACGACTAACCAAGTGACTTTCAAACTGGAGGTGTCATCTGAGACTGCTCCAAATGTTTCCCTTCTAAAAGAGCTTCCAGGCTGTGTACTTTATTAAGCCTGAAATGGGTATAATTCTAGAGTACGATCTTGGGAGTTTGAGATGTGTGCACTCCTTAGAACTCTGCAAAAACACAAAAGAATTCTATATTCGTATTCTATTTCCTAAATGATTTAAAGTGGAACTTGGAAAGTAAGCTATGTGAACACCCATGGTTACAAGCAAGTTGTCTTCTCTTGCTTGGTTTTTGTTTGGTTTGGGTGTTTTGGTTGTGGCTTGGTATTTTGGTTATTTTTTGTGGTTGGATGGCTTGGACTTTAGTGGTTTGGTTTGGGTTTTAATTTGTTGTGGTTGTTTATTTGGTTGGGGGGGGGCTTTCATTTTGCGTAGTTTTTGTTGTTGTTCTTGGGTTGTTTGGGTTTTTTTTCCTTGTGGTTTTTGGTTGGTTGGGTTTGTTTGCTGTAGAGCTTTTTTTTGTGTCTGTTTTTTTCCCCTGCAGTTTTCAAGTTTTCTTGTCATAAAAACCAAACTCATCCAATAGACAGCCAGGACTTCTGCTTGCCTGCACAGATTTTGACTGTGATCTAAGTCTCCAGCTATTAATTTGGTATGACTGCTTTGGTGAGCGGCTAAGCTTCTGGGTTGCAGCTAGACAGAAGAGACTATGATATCTATACTCAGCATATGAAGAGGGAGGAACTACAAAGTTTGGATGACATAGACAACTGTTGAACATGTACCAATGTGTTCTACTTGTTTTCAAATGGTAGAGTGTGAGTATTGAAAAGGAATTGGATATTGGTGAGCTACAACTAAGTCATGAATAAATTATTTTCTAGTAGCTTCAGCTGTTGTATGAATTCTGAAGTCAGTCACGTGAAATGTGAGAGAAATCCTGCACATTTTAAACTCTTCCATGATGTAATCTCTAGTGCTGTGCCTATAAATTTTAAATAGAATAGAACACAACAGAACAGAACAGAACAGAATAGAATAGAATAGAACAGAACAGGTTGGAAGAGACCTTCAAGATCATTGTGTCCAACCTATCATCCAACACCACCCAACCAACTAAACCATGAAACCAAACACCCTGTCAAGTCTCCTCCTGAACACCTCCAGTGATGGTGACTCCACCAGCTCCCCAGGCAGCCCATTTCAATGGGCAATCACTCTCTCTGTGTAAAACTTCCTCCTAACCTCCAGCCTAAACCTCCCCTGGCACACCCTGAGACTGTGTCCTCTTGTTCTGGCACTAGTTGCCTGGGAGAAGAGCTATAATAAGAATAATATATGTATACAACAAATCTTCTAACTTTTCAGTTCAGATGTGTCTGTGCACATCCAGCTGGTAAACGCAGATTTGCAAAGGATCTATTTGACTGGGTGAAGAGCACCTCTCAGGCTTGCAAGAGGGGAAAAAAGTTGACTTTCAGGAATATTCTGTTGCCAGCTGGCTAGCAGAGATCAGTGTGTCCTGCTCCAATTTTTGGGTGCAATTTCAGAAAACCTTACAGAAGGAAGTCAAAATTTCAGTGGTTACACAGCTAACATGTCAGAGATGCGTCAGCAAATAAATTTCAGAGGGCTTGAAAAAGCTTCCTAAGGGCTCAGCTTTGCAAGGAAAAACATAAAGCACTTTTTAATGGAATGTAAGTTAACAATATTATTTTCTCTACATTCATATTTATATTATTTCATATTCCTTTTATAAACAAGTCAAAGGTTTAAGTCAATTGTAAGTTAAACATACTACAGTTCCAAGACTGGAACTATGTCTCCATGAATGGAGAATTAGAATCCTCTTGACTGCTGAACACATCACATGAATTGAGATTGTGCTAAAGCTGTTGGAACTGAAAGATCTGGGAAATACTTTCTTGCTATGAGAGAAATTAGAACAAGTTAAATGAAAGGAAATGTCAATCTGCATAATAGCCCTGAATAAGTGAGGAGGTTCTGAATTTACATGTGAAAATCTGCATTCAGAAGTTAAGATTTGGACCACTATTTCTTTTGGGAATAAAGTATTCTTCATAAAATTAACTTCCTCCAAAAGAAGCACAACGTAAACCAGACATTTAATTCCTTGGATCTGTATTTAACCTTTGGCAATATGTTTTTCTATGGGTATGGTCAGCATTCTCTCTGTTATATTTTACAAGATTTGCTCGAAAGTTAATGAGACAGATTAATTTCCTTCTTCTATCCTGTCTGTTTTCAGTTAACCATTCCATTATTTTAGCAACTGTAATAAAATAATTAGGAAAGAGCCCAACAGAAAGCCAAAATGACTTTCAACTTTACTGGCCAACATAAATGAAGAAATGGGAATCACTTTTCCTTGCATAGGAAAAATCTTTTTTTTTTAAGTAACTCTTTAGTTTATTATTATTAGTTTATTATTGCTCTCTACAACTACCTGAAGGGAGGCTGTAGCCGGGGGGGGTTGGTCTCTTCTCCCAGGCAACCACCAACAGAACAAGAGGACACAGTCTCAAGCTGTACCAGGGGAAATTTAGGCTTGAGGTGAGGAGAAATTTCATCACAGAAAGAGTTGTTGGCCATTAGAATGTGCTGCCCAGGGAGGTGGTGGAGTCACCATCACTGGAGGTGTTTAAGAGGAGACTGGATGAGGCACTTGATGCCATGGTTTAGTTGATTAGATGGTGTTGGGTCATAGGTTGGAATTGATAATCTTGAAGGTCATTTCCAACATGATTGATTCTATGCTCCTATTATTAAAGCATTTTTGTTAAATTTTGTGTATATAATGTGTAAACTTGTTTTTAATTACAAAAATTTTGAGGCATTATTTGAAAGACTACTGCGACAAAAATATTTGGGGGAAGTACGGAAGTGATGTGAATGGAAAAGACTTAATTTATAGCCAGAAACATATTTTAAACTCAAAATAAAGCTATAGACAGATACATACACATACACACATCCATATATATATAATATAGTTCTGTCATCTGAACTTGCTTAAAAAATGGGTTTTGTTCTGTTCTCCAAGGTGCCTTTTACTCTTTCAGAACTGAACATAAAGTCTGTAACAAATTACCAGCACATCTATCTGTCTACCTAGTTATCTATATTGTTATTTGACTGTTGATGTTAACCAGCTGGAGCAAATGGAACAAAAAGGAAAAGTGCTAGTGACCTAAGTTCAATCTAACAACTAAAAAACTACTTCCAAATTATGCAAAGTGAGAATCTGAGTGACTGTAGGAGCAAACTAATCTAAAATAAAATGTTTGTGACAGTATCAAATATAGAAAAAACAAGTTTAGTGCAACCTATTTTCAAAGCAAGGAAATGGCCATTGAACACAGAATTATGCAATCATCATGAAATACCTTGTTGTATGAAATGTGCCACAGTATAGGTGGCAGACAAACCTAAGGGATCACTAACAGTCACTGCCCTGTGATTGATCCATATCATGACTCACATACTAAAGATAAGCCCTGTAGACTTTGCACTGATCTCAATTTGATGAGATCCAGAACGATGGAATATAGGAAAGAATCATAGAATGCCTTGGGTTGGAAGGGACCTTTTGAGGTCATCTAGTCCAACCCCCGCTGCAGTAAGCAGGGACATCCCCAATTAGATCAGGTTGCTCAGCCCCTCATCAAGTCTGACACATGGCCATTTTAGGCAGGGGTCTGAAAGAACACAGTAGTGTATGCTTTTTGAGTGTGCACGTGGCAGTGTTTCCAGACATCCAAAGTATAAAGAAACTACTTTGCTGGTGTGACTTTATTCGCAATTAAAGCAAGGTCAAATCAATCAACCACAGGCACCTTCCGAGGTTCAGAATAGCTTTGGGTAACTTTCCACGTTATTTAGAAATCCGAGTAACTGAGAACTCTTTAAAAGAAAAAAAAGTTCCATGATATCATAGGTTAAGCTTGAGACAACAAAGCGACCGGGATCTCACAGGGACTCGTGGTGTACGACCGGCTGCCCGAGAGCCAGCAACATGTCCTCGCAACTAATACGGCCAGGGGCATTCTGGGCTACATTCATTAGTGTGACCAGCCAGTCTAGGGAGAGCCTCTTCCCCTGCTAGTCTGCCCTGGCAAGGCCTCATCTGATATACTGCATCCAGTTCCCAGTTCAAGGACAAGGAGCTACTCGAGAGATCCCAGCACAGGGACACAGAGATGACGAGGAAGATGGAGTCTCTCTCTACTGAGGAAAGGGTAAGACTGGGTGGTGTGGAGTCTCTGCCTCTGGAGGCATTCAAAACCTACCCGGATGTGCTGCTGTGTGGTTTACTGTAGGCGATCCGCTGTAGGTGACCCGCGGCCGGCGGCGTGGCTCAGACCCACCGCAACAGCGCCACCGAAACGCCCACGCGCACGCTGCCGCCGCACAGCTCCGGCAGCTCAGTCCCCGCGCCGCAAGGGCTGATGGGGGAGCGGCAACTTGCGGGCGGCCACGTGTGAGCGAGGCGCGGGGCGGCTCGGCTCGGCAAGGCCGGCAGAGCGGGCCCCATCGCGCTGTTCCCTCTGCTGCGCACCGCTCGGCACCGCCCACCAGCTCCGCACTCTCTGCCCCCCACCCACCCCTCCTCCCCTCTGCTCCTGTCCCGCTGCGCCCTGCCCACACGGCCCGGACTGCCCTCTTGCCCGTGCTGCTCCACTTGCTCGGGTTTGGACTGCTCGCACTGCTCCGTTTTCGTTGATGCAGCCGTGTCCGCCTGCCACAAAGAATTTGGGACTGTTCCTGTGCTAATCCTACCATCTGAATCTAGGGAAATGATGAGATCTCTTCCTTCGCTCCTTGATTCGTTTTCTCACTGCCCGTTTCTACTGTTCCCTCTCCTTTGTTTTCCCATTCTCACTCTCCTCCGGACCCATCTAATAAACGCGGTTCATCAGCCATTTGGCGTCGCTTGGCCTTTATTTACTCCGAGGGGGATTCTTTGACCTAGCACGAGCCTCCTTGCTGGCCAGAGTTGGTGCAGGATAACCGGGTAGTAACAGTGCCAAGTCTTTCTCTCCAGAGCTGCTCTCCAGCAGAGCAGCCCCCAGCCAGTACTAGTGGATGGGGTTCTTGCCCAGGTGCGGGCCATTATGCTTGCCCTTAGGTTTCTCCCTGCCCCCTTCTCCAGGTCGTGCTGAATTGTAGCACAGCCATTAGTGGTAGTCTGCCTGAGGATGTACTGACTGACTGAAAGTTTTCTATCTATTTGAGGTAGAGGGAAAGTTATTCTGAGGAGCCTCTTTTCTGGACTATCCACTGCAATACGAGGTGAGAAGCGACTCTTTTGTGACCTCGTGTGACCATACAAGCCCGGCTAAAGATTGCTGGGACTCTGATGCCATGGAGTCAAGAGAACCCATTTGGGATCTGTAGGCCATTTGTGGATGGACAGTGGGTGGAATATGAGTTGTACATCGAAAACTGATAACTGAAGTTCTGGGAAGCCAGTGGCATCCTTTCACCGCTAAAAGTGTGTGACACTTTTAGTAGCAGGATTGCTCACGTGTGTGTGCTTTATTTTCTCTGATAACAGTTTTTAAACATTCCTGCCAGAACAATTTCCCTCACATGGATTCCTAAAGCAGCTATAAAACTTTGCAATATATAATTAATGCTACTTAAAATTAGTTTTCTTTTATTTGATTCTTTTTCTTTCAGTAGTGGTCTAAGGAATCAAAAGAACTCAAAACACAAAAGGCACATGCCTGCATTAGTAGAGACAACAAAAATGGTCTAATATTGGAACAAAGAAACACTATTTATCTTCCTCTCAGCAGAGAGGTTACTTGGTTTCATCTTGGATGGGGATTTTACTACAGCAAAGCTATTTGACTCACTCTCCAGTGTAACTAAAATTAACTTGGCAGTAAAGTCTGAAGGTCTCCCTTTCCTGTGAAGATTCCTAATTTTTGTTTATGTTGTAGGGTCTCAGCTGGGAGACATCTGTCACATTTTGTTTCACTGGGTCAATAGGATCAACTTTACCAGCTTAGATGGAGAGGAAGAAATACAATGTGTTGAGTTCACCTCACTTCATCACGAGTTGTCTAGATGTAGTTGCCCCTGATATCTGTTCAGTCAACACAGACAGCTGCTTTCCGGAGCAAGGTTCAACTTTCAGAAACTTCAACAAGGACAATTTTAAGAACCTTCCAGCACAAATATATTTTCAAAACTTTGACCTTATCCTGGATTTAACTTAGTATAAGCCAAATATAAAAATGAGAAGAATGAAATGAAGTTACACCTTATTTTGTGTTCATCACATTAATCACTTTGTTCTACACTGTTTGTGTGAATTGACATAAGAGACACCAATGTGCAGGACAGTAGCCAGACTTGATGCATTACAATAGTTTTAAATCAGAAATGCTCAGGCTAAAACTCATTAATACTTCCGTTCCTATTCAGTGCACCAACATAATTCAGTGCTTCTCCCTCCTCATCTCCATGTGCACATCACAGATTTATCACCCAATTTTTAAGCCTCTACTCCAGTTACTATAGAGTCCTAAATGCTATTGAATATAGAAGACTACAAAACCAGGAAAACATTGAATCTGATGCGCCTGTTGGTTTGCAGGCTTGTGCATTGCTTTGTTTAGTTTTGTTTTCCTCTCAACTGCAATGCAAATTTTAGGGTGTTCCTAACATCTAATTTAAAATGTCTACATTTCTGCCCTTCATAAAATAGAAACTCTTGGCAGTCAAGAGAGACATCAGAGAAGTAGAAGCTTAAGTAAGTCATCAGTGTAAGCAGAAGCACAACCATCAGCAGAAGTAGAAGCAAAGAGGAGAAACACAATTTTTTAACTGTATTAGCCTTTAGATAGAGGCATATAGTGACCAGAATTCAGTAACTCAACAGTGATAATTGCAAAATGCTGTTTATTACAGGAAGTTTCAAGGCTAAAGAAGAACAACTAATTTATGAGAGAATTTGCCTTGGTTTACCCATCTGTTTAGAATAGAATAGAATAGAATAGAATAGAATAGAATAGAATAGAATAGAATAGAATAGAATAGAATAGAATAGACCAGGTTGGAAGAGACCTTTGAGATTATCGTATCCAACACCACCCAATCAACTAAACCATGCAACCAAGCATCCTATCAAGTGTCCTCCTAAACACCTCCAATGATGGTGTCTCCCCCACCTCCATGGGCAGCCCATTCCAATGGGCAATCACTCTCTCTGTGTAGAAGTTCTTCCTAACCTCCAACCTACACCTCCCCTAGTGCAGCCTGAGACTGTGTCCTCTTGTTCTGGTGCTGGTTGCCTGGGAGAAGAGACCAACCTCCACCTGTCTAGAACCTTCCTTCAGGTAGTTGTGGAGAGTCTGTTTGGTCATAACAAGCCCATGCAGTGCAACAGGCTAGGGTTAAAGTGGTTGGAGAGCAGCCAGGCAGAAAGGGACCTGGGGGTACTGGTTGACAGCTGACTGAAGATGAGCCAGCAGTGTGCCCAGGCGGCCAAAAAGGCCAATGGCATCCTGGCCTGTATCAGGAACAGTGTGGCCAGCAAGAGCAGGGAAGTCATTGTGCCCCTGTACACTGCACTGGTTAGCCCACACCTTGAGCACTGTGCCCAGTTCTGGGCCCCTCATTTTAAGAAGGACATTGAGACACTTGAATGTGTCCAGAGAAGGGCAACGAGGCTGGGGAGAGGTCTCGAGCACAAGCCCTATGAGGAGAGGCTAAGGGAGCTGGGATTGTTTAGCCTGGAGAAGAGGAGGCTCAGGGGAGACCTTTCTGCTGTCTACAACTACCTGATGGGATTGGACGTGACGCTTGGTGCCATGGTCTAGTCATGAGGTCTTGGGTGACAGGTTGGATTTGATGATCTTTGAGGTCTCTTCCAATCTTGGTGATTCTGTGATTCTGAAAAGGAATGGGCATGGAAGCGAAATGTGAAAGATATTATGGAACAAGTGCTTCTAATCCAGACAATCTGTCCAGTGAATTTGTTTAGAATAATCTTTTGTTTTCCATTTCACACCCAATAGTGAATTATTTATGTTTTTCTACTTTTCTGCTGGAAATCTGCAGCTAAATTTTAAATGTGTAGCCTGAAACTGCCACAGGTTGCTGACTGCTCACTCATACCTATTTTTTTTCTTACTGCTTCTAGCCTGATATAAACTGTTAGTCAGTCCACACAAGCTCTCCAATCAAGCCTGGAATGTTTCCTTTCTCTTGTCTCACTATGGCCCTTTTTGTGGCAAGAATCTCCACAAGTGGCTTAAGAGTAGCAGGGGTCAGGAAAAAAATGCTCTTTTCCATGAGGGTCTGTGGTTTAACTTGCATCTCTTCTGAAGTGACAGAAGCATCTTCAGGGACACCACTAAAGGAGCCATCTGAACCCTCAAGAAAATCAGCTGATTATCCAGGGCTAGTACTAACAGAATTCTGGACTGATGCTGCGGAAGAGGCCATTGTTAGGAGGCTTGTGAGAGAGACTCCAGTCATCACCTGGACACTGACCACCCCAGCCTCTTCCAGGCCTTCCACTCCTTCCTCTGTGCACAGCTGTAAGTTAACGTTGTGCTTGTGCTTTGTTTTAGTGGGAAACATGGGCATAGGTTGCTGACTGCTCAGCTGCCACAGAGGCAGGCTGAGCACGCTGCAGAAGAGCTGAGGTGGTGGGCTCATGCTTCACCAGTTCTGAGACATGTAAGGTTCCCTGCCCGGCCTATGCATCTGCCATGGGGCAATCCCAAGAACTTCTGTCCTTCCACAGCTTTACCACCATTGCCTGTGCAGGCAGAAAGTGTGAAGTGGGTTCCGAGGTGGGGAGTCATAGGCAAAGCAAGGCCTTGGAGCCCTACAGCCTGACCCTTGGGCAAGGCCAGTGAGGTGGCAAGATCTTCCATGAGTGTGGTTGCAATTCAAGGCGCACACTCACTCTGTCTCTGCCATGCTTTGGAGAAGCAGGGCACTAACAGCAGTTGTGCAGTGGAAGAGGTGCTCTCATAGCTGCATTTTGGGACACCTGAAGGGGAAATCCAATGAGAATGTAAGGCCAAAGACTGCCAAGGTCTTTGATCATGCTGCCTCCTGCTGCCAGGCCCCATCCTGCCATCCCATGCCACACCACCAGCATGCCACCATTTGTGTTATGAAGGCACCAAGAGCACAGCCACAACCACATGAGAGAGGCCAGCACCAAGGGAGATGATTCCAGCTCTGTGGATGGCATCTGAAGGAGCAACAGCAGGCCCCAGGATCATGTCATCTGATCTGACTTTCTGTAAGGCTCTTTGAGGTCTCTCTGCCTGGGAAGTGTATTCCCTGGGCCCCACGTCCTCCATGTTGGCTTTGCACTTTGTAGGGGTCAGGGCTTTGGCTGCCTTGGGTGGCTGTGAGTCACTGAACAGAGCCAGTGGGCGTGGCCAGTGGGCGTGGCTGCCTTGGATGGCTGTGAGTCACTGGACTGGGCCAGTGCATGTGGCCAGTGGTCCTGGCAACTCCATCCTGTGTGGTTTGTGACATCACAATAGGTGAGCAGCTATAACTGCGGCACTGGGCAGCAGTGCCTCAGTAGAGCTTCGGCTAACGGTAAGTGTGGGTGTAGGGAGGGGAGGGTGGATGAGAGCCAAGGCAGAGGGGTAGCTCCCTGGGGCATAGGAGGCCTCACCCTGCACTAAGGTGTCGGGACGATGGCAAGGGAAGACAAGTGGCAATCAATATGATTGATAAGCAAGCTCCAAGTTTATTGTTCAAATGCACACCTTACAGAGCATCTCAGCTAAATATGCACAGATGTCATTATTCCATTGGCTATTGGTTCAGGGTTACAATATAATATCCAGCCTCCTTGCGGTTAGGTCTACGTGCAATTTCACAACCTCCTCTCTAACTAGTTCTTTGTTTCACATACACTTTGTTTCACATGCTGTTATCTTGTGCACAGCTGCAAGCACATCCACAAAGCTATGGTGACCTTGCTGCATCAGCACATCATCCAACTGTGAGCAGTAAACAACAAGATGGAGAACGGCCTACACACTTTGCTCAAACACTTGTTCCGTAGAACCATGTCCCTGAGATTCAAGCCATTCCTCAACACTAAGGCACCAGGTGCTCAGAGTAGCACCCTGAAGCTGGGGCTGGATGCAGACCCTTGCAGCATCCCAGCTGCCTGCCTCCCTTGAGGTCTTACCTGACCCTAATTATCTGCTATTTCCGTGCTTGGTCTCCACCACTAATTCCATTATTCCAGCCCCACTGAATCCCTTCTCTCCTTTCTCCTGCAGGCCATGGCTGCTACAAAGCTCCTAGCTTTGCTTCTGCAAGGCCTAATCCTGTTCTCAGTGAAGGTTCATGAGAAGCCGGATGAGGCCGCATGGAAGCGCATGGAGGAGCGGGAGAAGGAGATGAAGCAGGAGATGACTCATCTGATGGAGGAGATGGAGAGGAGAAGCCGACCTCAGTGGAGCCTGGTGCCCATGATCCAGCAGCAGAGGCCTCAGGGGCAGATCATCACAGCCTGGGAAGCTGTGCTCTTTGCTGCCATTGCTGGAGTGCTACTTCTCCTGTTTTGCCTCTGCTGGTGGCTCAGGAAAAGATGCCCTGAGGCAGACTCAGCCCGAACCAAGGAGGACGTCTTGGCCATCAGCATGGATGAAGAAAATGAGGAAGGAAGAGCTCTAGAAGGTCTGGAAGAGGAGAAGTTATCAGACATGATTTTTGACAGGTCCATCAAGTGGCCTGTGCAGAAAATCATCTCCAGGAGACTGGTGGTGAAGGGGCTGGTGGATAAGCTGCTGCACAACTTGCGAATGCACCTGTCAAATAGTTTCTGGCCAGAGCTGCAGAATGCCATTGGTGTGGGCAGTGGCTTTGAGGGATGGAGTCCCGATGAAGCTGATCGTGTTATCTACCACCTACTTCTGCCCCTGAAGCCACCCATTGGACACAGGTTCCACCTGGAGCCACTAGGGAGCAGGCAGCAGATTCCAGGCAGGGACTGCCGCATCCGTGTGGAGCTGGAATGCACCTGTGGAGGACTGAAGGCGCTGTGCTTCCTCCACCGTCCTGAGAACCAGATGCCTAAGGTCCTGGACATCCTCTGCACCAACTCATACCTTGATGTGGCTAAACTCGCCCGCTGGTTCAAGGGTTTGGTGAAGAAAGCCTGGGTGACATTGCTTGAGTCACGTCACTACGAGATGAAGGTGCTGCCCGACAGCCAGACCTCCTGCCTGATGCAGCTGAAAAGTCACTCCGGAGACACCTTCATGCTTGACATCTTGTTTGGGGTACAGCAAGGTGCCTCAGATATCTTCTTCAGCAGCCCCCCTAGAGCAGACAGCAACACCCCAAGCACAATTTGGGCAGAGAGCTACCTTGTGGCAGAGAGGAAGTTCTTCATCCAAATAGCCGAAGAGGTTCCATATGGCAGCTACCACCTCAAGTGCCTACACCTCTGCACCACCATAATGAAGGGCACAGTCTTTACCCCTGATATGATCAAGACAGTTTTCATGCACGTCCTCAACACCACCCCCGTGTCAGGCTGGCGCGGAGGGGACTGCCTCATGCGCATGGCAGATGTCATGAGGTACCTGCACTACGCTCTGGAAGAGAAGCAGCTCGACAGCTTCTTCTTTGGCAATGCAAACGTGCCCGAGGAGATCATCTTGCCTCCAGACTTCAGAAGATCTAAGCCACCCAACCTCTTTGCGCATCTGGTGCAAGATCAGGCTGCCTACACAGAGGCATTGAGACAGTTTGAGGAGATTGAGGAGGAGCTTTTGGAGAGAGTGATCCCAGGGATCCTAAAGGAAGAGGCGTGCATGGAGCTGTGCCTCAGGAGCTGTATGTCAGCACCTGGAGACTGAGCAGCCTTTCCTCCTCCGTGCCCTCAGTGTCTTCTGGGAACTTTCCCCTCTGTACATAGTGGTAAGTACATGTTATTTGAGCAAGTGCTTCAGCTGTGTCTGTGTTTTGCTTTGTTGGGAAACGTGGCCATAGTTTTGCTGACTGCTCTCCTCCCCCAGAGTCAGGATGAGCACCTTGGCAGAAGAGCTGATGTGGTAGGCTTTGGTTTCTCTGATTCTTGTACTAAGGCTTCTGCCATGGGGCAATCACAAGAAGTTCTACCCCTTGACAGTTCTGCACATTGCCTCTTCAGGCACAAAGTGTGAAGGGTGTTTTCTTGGTGTATTGTGGGAAGTCATAGGCAAAGTGAGCCCTTTTGCCCTACAGCATTACCCTTGGGCAACCCCAGTCAGGTGGCAAGATCTTTGATCAGCGTGGTTGCACTTCAAGGCACACACTCATCTGTCTGTGCCACGTTCTGGGGAAGCAGTGGCCTAACAGCAGTTGTGTAGTGCAAGAGATGCTCCTCATGGCTGTGTTTGGGACATCCCCAGTGGACAGCGTATGGCTGACCACTGCCAAGATCTTTGATCAGTGTGATGAGTGATCAGAGAGTCAATCAACTCAAGGGGCCTGGCTATTGCAGGCTCCCACAAGAGCCCTGCTCTTACAATGCCTGCTCATGCCCTCAGCTCATATGTACAAGTTCAAAGGAAGATTAGAGCATAGTTTTTCCTTCTGTATTGGCTGTTTCCTTGAGACTACCAGCAGCATTTCTCACTGCCAGTTCTTCTTCACCTCTTCTCTGACTTTGAACGTAGCCTTTCGCTCAGCTAAGCTAGAGACAGAAGAGCCCAAGCCAGTCAGCAGTTCACAGCAGCAGATATTTTAATTTCAGTATATTCAGAATGGGGACCGGGAGGTGCAGAGGTGTGAGGTGAAGAGTGCCAATTGGTAGCTGTTTTTGGCCAAGGCCTGAAAGCATCATTCCCATGACAAGCTGAAGGCTTTCCTGTCCTTTACGCATGAAGCTTCTGACAGAGGACCTTCTTGCCAGAGCACTTCTTTCTGTGTCACCCCTGCTTTGTTGTTGTGCTCAGGACGCTCCACGGTCTTGAATTCCATACTGCAAGTTTCTATTGCCATGAAAGTTCCTGTGAAACACCAGATGGAAAGCCTCTGTCAGCACTCTTACAGCTTTCCTGAAGGACCTATTCCCCTTTATGGACCTATTCCCCTTTATGCAGTTTACTCTGTCTTCAGGCAAGCTGTTTTAACAGAGGTAGAATTAAACTGGTAATTTTTCTCTTGCAGACAGAGCCTTTTGAACTATTTTCCTCAATCATGGTTCCAACATATCCAGTTGGTTCATCAAGGTAAGGGCAGATCCTATTTTATGAAACAGAGCTACAAGAGGTTTTGCTTTGGCCTTGCCTTTCCCTTTTTCCCTTTTGTTTGTTTTTTCCTTTCCCCCCGGCTCCCTTGGGCTTGCAGCTCTATGGTTACTGTTGCAAGAGTAGCATTATGACATGCAGGGTCTGGCCATGGGATTATCTACTGAAGATGCAGATAAAATTTTGTCAGCAATTCTTGCAGGTGACTCCCAGCTCAGATACTCTTGGTGGAAGCAAGCCAGCGGGAAAGAGAAAATCGGAAGATTACTTCTGTAGTCAGTTTAAAGAGACAGAAAAAGTTACAGAGTCAGAAAGACAATTTCATCTCAGCAAACAGGTCCCATTTCACTGAAAAACGCTGCCCCCTCTTTTGTACACAGAAATAATTGTGTCCTACGTCTCATCGTTAGGTGTATTGCTTTGGGAGCTGAGCAGCTTTGGTCTCTTATGGATTGGAGCTCCTTCTGGATTTCCTTGCCTCCATCCTGCCATGCTCCTGCTCCTTCCATGGACAAGATAGTTAAAGGTGACAATCTCATACTATTTTTTTTCTGACTGCTTCTAACCTGCTATAAACATTCAGTCAGTCCGCACAAGCTCTCCAGTCAAGCCTGGAATGTTTCCCTTCTCTGTTCTCAGTATGACCCTTTTTGTGGCAAGAATCTCCACAAGCGGCTTAAGAGTAGCAGGGGTCAGGAAAAAAATGCTCTTTTCCATGGGGGTCTGTGGTTTAACTTGCATCTCTTCTGAAGTTACAGAAGCATCTTCAGGGTCCTGTTGAGGGGTCAGGTGCACAAATAATTTTCTCATCTATACCCTTAGTTGCAGGAGGGAATACCACAAGGAACAGGTCAGCAGCCATAGTCAACAAGTGGCTTAGAGGCTTAGAGCCAAAAGAATTTCGGGTTTTTCAATCTTGAAAAACTTTCTACTGCACCAGGTCAGCTGGCAACAGATGGAGCACATCTGTCCCAGAGGAGGGGAAAGAGCAGAGGCTATGAAAATGGCCTATCCCTCAAAGGGAAAAAGATTCTAGGAAGGGAATTGGCAGGTCTCATAGATAGGGCTTTAAACTAGATTTGAAGGGGGAAGGGGCTGAAACCAGTCCCCCCAGGCAGGAGTCTAGGGGTGATAAGCTTGAGCCAGAGGTGAAACCAGCAGCCCAGCTGCAGTGTGTGTACACTAATGCACGAAGTATGTGCAATAAACAAGAGGAGCTGGAAGCCTTGTTGCAGCAGGAAAGTTATGATGTAGTTGCCATCGCAGAGACGTCGTGGGACGACTCACATGACTGTACATCAGGGAGGCACTAGATGCCATTGAGCTGGAGATCAGGGATCATCAGGTTGAGTGCCTGTGGGTGAGAATTAGAGGGAAGGCCAACAGGGCTGACATCCTGGTTGGAGTCTGTTATAGACCACCCAACCAGGAAGAAGATGTTGATGAAGCATTCTATAGGCAGCTTAAGGCTGTCTCAAGATCTCCTGACCTTGTTCTCATGGGCGACTTCAACCTGCCTGACATCTGCTGGGATCTCAACACAGCAGAGAGGAGGCAGTCTAGGAGGCTCTTGGAATGCATGGAGGACAGCTTCTTATCCCAGGTGCTGCGTGAGCCTACCAGGGGTAAGGCTGTGCTTGACCTCCTCTTCACCAACAGGGAAGGGCTGGTGGGTGATGTGGTGGTTGGAGGCTGTTTAGGGGCCAGAGACCAGGAGGTAATTGAGTTTTCAGTATTCAGTCAAGCTAAGAGGGGCAGCAAGAAGGCCTCCACTCTGGACTTCTGGAGGGCAGACTTCAGGTTAGTCAGGGAACTAACTCAGAAGGTTCCTTGGGAAACAGCCCTTAAAAACAAAGGGGTCCAGGAGAGCTGGACCTGCTTCAAGGAGGAACTCTTGAATGCGCAGGGACAGGCTGTGCCAATGTGCCAGAAGAGGAGCCACTGGGGCAGATGGCCAGCCTGGATGGGTGATGAACTTTTAACAGAACTAAGGGGAAAAAAGAGGGTGTATCACCTTTGGAAGAAAGGGGAGGCAACCCATGAAAAGTTTAAGGATGTTGCTAGGTCTTGTAGGAAGAAAATTAGGGAGGCAAAAGCACATTTGGAGCTTAGACTGGCCTCTGCTGTGAAGGACAACAAAAAGTCCTTCTATAGATAGGTGAATAGCAAGAGGAAGGGCAGGGACAACCTCCACTCCTTGGTGGACACGGAGGGGAACATTGTAACAAAGGATGAGGAGAAGGCAGAGTTACTCAACACCTTCTTTGCCTCAATTTTTTCTAGCAGGACAGAATGTCTTCCAGACAGCTGGCCTGCAGAGCTGGCAGAAGGAGTCAGGGAGCAGCACAGTTTTCCTCTGTTCCAGACTGGGGTAGTTAGTGATCTGCTTAGCCACTTGGATCCCCACAAGTCCATGGGACAGGATGGGATCCATCCTAGGGTGCTGAGAGAGCTGGCAGATGTGCTGGCCAAGCTGCTCTCCATCATTTTTCAGCAGTCCTGGCTCACTGGAGACATCCCAGAGGACTGGAAGCTGGCCAATGTGGTGCCCATCCACAAGAAGGGCCGGATGGATGAGCCAGGGAATTATAGGCCTGTCAGCCTGACCTCAGTGCCAGGCAAGATTATGGAACAGGTCACCTTGAGTGCAGTCACACAGCACTTAGAGGATGGCCAAGGGATCAGGCCCAGCCAGCATGGGTTTAGGAAGGGCAGGTCCTGCCTGACCAACCTGATCTCCTTCTATGATCAGGTGACTGCCTGTTGGATGTGGGGAGGCCTGTGGATGTAGTCTCCCTGGACCTCAGCAAGGCCTTTGACACCATCCCCCACAGCAAACTCCTGGCCAAGCTGTCAGCCCATGGCTTGGATGGGAGCACACTGCGATGGGTTAGGAACTGGCTGGAGGGCCAAGCCCAGAGAGTGGTGGTGAATGGTGCCACATCCAGCTGGCAGCCAGGCACTAGTGGTGTGCCCCAAGGATCAGTGCTGGGCCCCATGCTCTTTAACATCTTTATTGATGATCTGGACGAGGACATTGAGTCCATCATCAGTAAATTTGCAGATGACACCAAGCTGGGGGCAGGAGTTGATCTGCTGGAGGGTAGAGAGGCTCTGCAGAGGGACCTCAACAGGCTGGACAGATGGGTAGAGTCCAAGGGCATGAGATTGAACACATCCAAGTGTCGGGTTCTGCACATTGGCCACAACAACCCCATGGAGGGCTACAGGCTGGGGTCAGAGTGCCTGGAGAGCAGCCAGGTAGAGAGGGACCTGGGGGTGCTGATTGATGGTAGGCTGAACTTGAGCCTGCAGTGTGCCCAGGCAGCCAAGAGGGCCAATGGCATCCTGGCCTGGATCAGGAACAGTGTGGCCAGCAGGAGCAGGGAGGTCATTCTGCCCCTGTACACTGCACTGGTTAGGCCACCCCTCGAGTCCTGTGTCCAGTTCTGGGCCCCTCTGTTTAGGAAGGATGTTGACTTGCTGGAGCGTGTCCAGAGAAGGGCAACAAGGTTGGTGAGGGGCTTGGAGCGCAAGCCCTATGAGGAGGGACTGAGGGAGCTGGAGAAGAGGAGACTCAGGAGGTGACCTTATTGCTGTCTACAACTACCTGAAGGGAGGTTGTAGTGAGGCAGAGGTTAGTCTCTTCTCCCAAGCAACCAGCACCAGAACAAGATGACACAGTCTCAGGCTGCGCCAGGGGAGGTTTAGGCTGTAGGTTAGGAGGAAGTTTTACACAGAGAGAGTGATTGCCCACTGGAATGGGCTGCCTGAGGAGGTAGTGGGGTTGCCGTTGCTGGGGGTGTTCAGGGCAAGGCTTGACAGGATGCTTGGTTGCATGGTTTAGTTGATTAGGTGGTGTTGATTGATAGGTTGGACACGATGATCTTGAAGGTCTCTTCCAACCTGGTCTATTCTATTCTATTCTATTCTATTCTATTCTATTCTATTCTATTCTATTCTAAAGGAGCCATCTGACCCTGCAAGGAAATCAGCTGATTACCCAGGGCTAGTACTGACAGAATTCTGGACTGATGCTGTGGAAGAGGCCATTGCAAGGAGGCTTGTGAGAGAGACTCCAGTCATCACCTGGACACTGACCAACCCAGCCTCTACCAGGCCTCCCACTCCTTCCTCTGTCCACAGTTGTAAGTTAACGTTGTGCTTGTGCTGTGTTTTAATGGGAAACACGGGCATAGGTTGCTGACTGCTCAGCTGCCGCAGAGTCAGGCTGAGCATGCTGGCAGAAGAGCTGAGGTGGTGGGCTCAGGCTTCACCAGTTCTGTATGCAAGGTTCCCTGCCCGGCCTGTGCGTCTGCCATGTGGCAATCCCAAGAACTTCTGTCCTTCCACAGCTTTACCACCATTGCCTGTGCAGGCAGAAAGTGTGAAGTGGGTTCCTAGGTCTATCGTGGGGAGTCATAGGCAAAGCAAGGCCTTGGAGCCCTACAGCCTGACCCTTGCAGCATCCCAGCTGCCTGCAGCCCTTGAGGTCCTACCTGTCCCTAATTATCTGCGGTTTCTGTGCTTGGTCTCCACCACTAATTCCATTATTCCAGGCCCACTGAATCCCTTCTCTCCTTTCTCCTGCAGGCCATGGCTGCTACAAAGTTCCTCGCTTTGCTTCTGCAAGGCCTCATCTTGTTCTCAGTGCAGGTTCTCTAGAAGCTGGATGAGGCTGCATGGAAGCGCATGGAGGAGCGGGAGAAGGAGATGAACCAGGAGATGACTCGCCTGTTGGAGAAGATGGAGAGGAGAATTCCAAACACACAGGAATACACAGATTTCCTGGGGAACGATACCTGGATGCTTACCTAAGGATTTCCTGGCCCCTGATTTCCTGAGGGACAATACTTGGACACATAGCTAAGGACTAAAAAACTGTATAAAAGATTTGAGCAACTACTGGCTTAGCAGAATCAAAACAGGGAACCAAAACACAGCAGAAGAAAAACGGAGAACCAAAAACACATAAGGAAAACACAGATGAAGGAAAACACAGGAGAAGGACAGTGCTGCTGAGAAGGAAAGCACGAGAGAAGGAAAAGCCTGGGACAATTCTGCTCCGATGAAAAGAGGCCATGGAGCCTGGAAGAAGCAGACTGAACCTTCTCTCTGTGTCCCACGATTTGCCTGCTGCAACTCATGGAGCTGAAGATGCTGCCCAGAGGACCACATCTCTTCTCCAGCCAAAGCCTCAGCACCCTTTCTCTACAGACCCAATATCTCCTGCAGCACCTTTCCTCCACAGACTCAAACTGTCTTGTGGGGGGTGAGAGGTGTGGTAATATAATTAATTCCTCCTCTCTCTCTCTCTCTCCTCAAAAGCTTTAAAGGTGTGTGCTTTCTCGGGGATGATTATCTGGGGTACAAGTGTTGATTTTATAGTGTGACCTGCTCGAGAATCCTCTGTACCCTGCTTTAAATGTGCGTGCTTTCCCAGGGAAGATTAACTGGAGTACAAAGGTTGATTTTATAGTGTGACCTCCCCGAGAATTCCAGAGTGTGGCTGATAGAATTGTGGCCCTGCAGAAAGATGCAAGAGCAAAAGCCAGGAAAGGCAAAGCTTTTGTTTGTGCAGTTTTAGGCACCTGTTTAGGTGCTTCAGTGAACAAAAAAGAGGTATGGCATGAGCAGGAGAATAAAACTATTTCCTTTTTGCAGGACTTAGTTTCATCACTACAAAGCCATGTTGCCACTTTGAAAGACATAGCGGCAGATCTTAAAATTCAATTGGAAATGGAGAGGAGGCAAAATTCGTATTTGGACTCAAAACAGGGTGTGAATTACCTGGAGTCTGCCCCTATGTACCCTCGGGCAGAATTGACAACAGCTACAGCTAAGGAAGCTGCTGTGCATGTCAGACCTCTCATTAAAACTGAATTTTTATATGAGGATGGGGAAACTTCCCCCACTATCACAACTAAAGACGTGCCTTTCTCCTACACTGTGATGGCCAAAATTCGTAAAGAATTTGCACACTCTGATGGGGAACCTGAGGTGCAATATGTATGGCCAGTTTCAGAAACTGGAGGTGTGGTAGGTTGAGAGAGGGCTTAGCTCTCTCTCCTCCACAGAGTAAGAAAGCACAGCTAACTCAGTCGAAGAGCAAAAGCTATATATTTACAAGCATATATGGAAAGCAGGTTATATATAACACAATATATACAGGTATTTACAATATATACACAGAAATACACAGCAAAGACAAATAACACACAAAAATCCCTCACCCCGGGAGGGATCCCCTCCTTGGAATCCCCTCTCTCCCCCCCCACCTCCCTTTTTCCCCAAAAAGGGGTTAGAGAGAGAGAAAGGCAAGTTATAAGGAAAAGAGTTGTTAGTAAGCTTCAAAAGCCCATGCAGGATTAGTGTTTGCTTATCTGAAGGCCAACTCCAGCAGTTCGCAGAAGAAGCAGGCAGGGAGAACAGGCTGAAACCTCCAACTCCCCCAACTCCCAAACCGAACTGAACTGAGGAAAAAAAAATTCCAACTGCTTCACAATCTAAAGCTGCATTTTTGTTTATCAACCAATGAAATTGGTTTAGAATATCAGAATGTTTTGGTTCTAGTACCAAAAACATTAGCCAGTGTGTTCCAGCAGTGTTTGTTCTTACAGGCACAGCCTCAAACGACCGCAGGAGGTGATCAGTTTATGTTAACAGAAGCTGAAGCCATGGGCTGTTGGGGTGATAATGGTTTTCTAACCACGAAAACCAGAAGTGGACCCTGGAGCCTTACCCAGCGAGCTGCCTATTGGGCAGGGGGGTTTGACCCAAAGGAGAGAGGGGAACCTGTAGTTCTGCAGGGTGAGATGAATCAGATAATGGAGAATGTGCAAAAGGCTGCGTGCCTGCAAATGATATATGAAAGAGAACTAAAACATCATTTTGAATCCCCCCTTTCTCTCCTGGTGGATGGAAACAGAATGACTCCTTTGATCAGGCGTCTCCCTGACTCGCTTAAAATCAGAGGTATTGATGAACAGAAAATTCTCATTAACAGAATAACCAAGTAGATAAGAATTTTCCTTGTTAGCTGAATGCTGGAATGCAGGGAGGAGGAGAGGAGTTGGCAGACAGCCTCTGCATAGATAAGGAATAGCAGGATTTTTAGTGATTTACTTCTGTTAGTCTTGGACAAGAGGGTCTTTTGCATTAGATAAAGGACACCTGGATGATATGTATACTTCTGCTGTTTTTAGATAGATAACCTTTGTATAGATAGGAGGCATCTGGATTTTTCTGTGAAGTATTGACATACCACAGATAACTTTCTGTATAAAAGTTTGCCCCAAACTCTCTGAAGACACACAGGCCTTTTGAAATTATTCTACCTGTGTCCGGCGCTGAAATAGAAGCATAACACAAGAAACTTACTGAGTCTCTTGTGTACCTTTCTCTAAGTCAATTTTGGCGACCGCGGCAGGACGACTCTGTTTGGCTGCAGGACCTGCTGAGGAGCCGGACCTCTCAGGGCCCGCCGAGAAATTCTCGAGGAGAGCTCCGCTGCTCACCAGATCGCTGCAGGAACAGACAAGACTGCCAGCTAAGAGAAGGTATGCTTCTATGAAAGGGGTAACTCCGTAAGGCGCGAGGGGACGCCCTGCGCGGGAGAGAGGCATTTATTGCACCCCTAGGGAAAAGAGCTCTTGGGTTGGGACCAGGGGGGTCCCAAAGGGAACTGTAAGCATTGTTTATATATTATGAACATTGTTTGTAGTGTGGGACCAGGGGGGTCCCAAAGGGAACTATAAGCATTGTTTATATATTATGAACATTGTTTGTAGTGTGGGACCAGGGGGGTCCCAAAGGGAACTACAAGTATCGTTTAAGTGTGCGAGGGGCCAAGAGGGTCCCTAAAGAACAAAGTATTAGAAATACTGTTTAGGTTTTGAATGTGTGGCTGAGTGTGTGGCCAATAACTGTGTGCTAAGGACCGGTCATTATTGTTGTAATTGTATTTGTATTTGTTTTGTGTTCTGTGTGCTGTAAAAAGACAGTACTGTGTTGTATTGTGTAAAACGGGAGGGAGACAAAGTAGTGAGATCCCAAGACATAGCCCACTTGGTTGTATAATTGCCCACTGGGGGGAAATTGGAGGCCCCCCAGGAGGGTCAACAAATCAAAAGACTCTAATTAAATATTGTACCCGGTGGTGGCCATTATATAAATTAGACGGTGGAGAGAAATGGCCTGGAAATGGGAGTCTGGAGTATGAGACTTTACTGCAATTGATGTTGTTTTTAAGAAGAGAAAAGAAATGGGATGAGGCAATATATGCTGATATGTTTTTCTATCTCCGAGAGCATCCGGAGTTTCAAAGGGACTGTGGTATCAGAGCTCCCTCTGATCCAATGGTTTTGGCCCTGGAAAAAGAATACAAGGCCAAGAATAAGAGGCAGACAAGATTGAAAAGGTGTTGCTCTGCGTGTAGCATAGGGCAGAGGTGTCTTAAACTTGAGGAATTAAAGGACCTGCCTGAATTTTATCAATCTCCAGGAAAATTGCAAGGGGTAGTGACAGAGAGTTCAGAAAATAATGCAGGAAGTTCTGGGAGTGGCAGCAATTCAGAGAGTGACACCGGAGTCAGTTCCCAGAGCTATGCTCAGGGAAGCCCAGTGGCAAGAAGGACCCGAGGACAGCAAGCAAATGCCCCGGCTTCCCAGGCACTCATTCAAGCCCCCCTGCGACAAGCAGTAGGGCCTGAGGGGGACCCACTTTGGATTAAGGTGCCTTTTACAAGTCATGATTTGGATAGTTGGAGAGAAAAGGCTAAAAATTATCGTCACGATCCCACAGGCACGGCTACACATTTTCGATTCATGATCAGGCAGCACAATCCAGACTGGGACGATATCCAGTTACTATTAGAACAAATGACTGAAACAGAGAAACAATTAGTTGAAAAACATGGATTGGAGCTAGCAACAGAAAGAATTCAAACCCGGGGAGGGGGGGCAAACATTGGAGATGTATTCCCACTCCAAAATCCGGAATGGAATACGAACAATGCCCTGCAAAGGACTAGATTGGAGGAATACCGGGAGTTCGTAGCCAGGGGAATAGAAAAAGCCATTCCGAAAACAATTAACTGGTCTGTGTTATACTCAGTCAGACAAGGACCTGGTGAATCACCCTTGGAATTCTTAGATAAGCTGAGGGAAGTCATGAGGAAAAACACCTCTCTTGACCCCGGATCAGAAGTAGGTATACAACAACTGGTATCACTATTTATTGGGCAATCTGCTAGTGATATCAGAAAGAAGTTGCAAAAGTTGTCACCCCCGCAGGGAAGGGATTTAGAGGCACTTTCGGATGTAGCATGGAGAGTATTCTCTAACAGGGAAGAAGAAAATAGGAGAAAAGAGAAGAGAATGTTGGTAGCAGCGTTACAGGAAAGTAAGGAGACTAAAGGGACTAACAGAGTACGATTGGAAAAAGATCAGTGTGCGATCTGCAAAAAGAAGGGACACTGGAAAAGAGAATGTCCAGAGAGGAAAAGGAAAATAGAATTCAGGCACAACTAGAACAGGATGACTAGGGAGGACCGGAGGAGACTATAAATACCCTAGCAGATCCTCTGGTTATAATGAAGCTAGGGGAACAAGAAAGTAAACTGGAATTTTTAGTGGACACTGGAGCAACCTTTTCAGTCTTAAATCAAGCACTGCTGCCTTTGGATGAGAGCTATGTTTCTGTGATAGGGGCTACAGGTCAAACTGAGAAGGCATATTTTTTTAAACCTCTTAAATATAAATATGGTAAAACATGGGGCTTACATAAATTTTTATATATGCCAAATGCCCCAAAGTCATTGCTGGGGAGGGATTTGTTGGAAGCATTGGGAGCTGAAATTAAATTTAACAAGGGGAAGGTAGAATTCAGAGTAAGGGAGGAACAGTTGATTGAGGTTTTAAGTCTTCCATTAATGAGCCCTCGACAAGAGAAAAACAGAATAAGAGAAAGCATAAAAGATCAAGTATATCCTGGAGTCTGGGACACTGAGCAGCCTGGAAGGGCTAAAAATGCCCTACCTGTGATAATAGATCTTAAGCCTGGAGCTCAACCAGTTAGATTAAAACAATATCCTTTAAGGAAAAAAGATAGGGAAGGAGTTTTGCCTATTGCAGAAAAATTCTTAAAGTATGGGCTGCTAACAGAGTGTGAATCAGCTTACAATACTCCAATCTTACCTGTAAGGAAACCAGCTGGAGGGTATCGGTTAGTGCAGGACCTAAGGGCTATAAATAAAATAACAAAGGATATCCATCCTGTGGTGGCAAACCCATACACCCTCTTGACTCAATTAAGAACAGAATTAGAATGGTTTACCGTCTTGGATCTAAAAGATGCCTTTTTCTGTTTACCCCTGGCCCCCAAGAGCCAGCCACTGTTTGCCTTTGAATGGGAGAACCCAGAAACTAACCGAAAGTGTCAATTAACTTGGACAGTCTTGCCTCAAGGATTTAAGAACAGTCCTACTATCTTTGGAAATCAGCTTGCAAAAGAATTAGAAAAGTGGAACAAGCCAGAAGGCAACGGAGTTCTGCTACAGTATGTAGATGACATCCTGCTGGCCACCAAGACCAGAACGGATTGTGAAAGGTGGACTGTGAGTATGCTGAATTTCCTGGGACTGAATGGGTATCGAGTTTCCCCACAGAAGGCCCAAATAGTACAGCAGCAAGTAACCTACTTGGGATATGAATTAACAGCAGGACAACGAGTGCTGGGCCCCGAAAGAACGGAGACCATCTGTTCTATCCCCCTGCCAAACACAGCAAAGGCACTCCGAACCTTTTTGGGAATGACAGGGTGGTGCCGGTTGTGGACTTATAATTATGGCCTGCTTGTGAAACCCCTCTATGAATTATTGAAAGAGACTGATAAGGACTTGCAATGGAATGGGGAAGCTGAACAAGCTTTCCATACCTTAAAGAAGGAATTGATGAGGGCACCAGCACTAGGCCTACCTGATGTCACTAAACCTTTTTTATTGTATTCCCATGAAAGCCAAGGGATAGCACTCGGAGTCCTAGCACAAACCTTAGGACCCTACCGAAGGGCAGTGGCATACCTCTCTAAACAACTGGATGAGGTAAGCAAGGGATGGCCAGGATGCCTGAGGGCCGTGGCAGCAGTTGCAATTAACATTCAAGAGTCTCGCAAATTCACAATGGGGCAGAAGATCACGGTCCTGGTATCACACACCATCTCTGCTGTTCTAGAAGCCAAGGGAGGACACTGGCTGTCTCCACAGCGATTTCTTAAATACCAAGCCATCCTAGTGGAGCAGGAGGATGTAGAAATTAAAGTTGCTAACTTTGTCAATCCAGCCTCTTTCCTCCGGGGTGGTGATGGAGAACCAGTTATTCACGATTGTTTGGAAACAATTGAGGCCACTTATTCCAGCAGACCTGACCTGAAGGAAGAACCCCTGGAAAAGGCAGACCATAACTGGTACACTGATGGAAGCAGTTTTGTGATCCAGGGAGAAAGAAAAGCTGGGTACGCCGTAACTACCGCAGAAGAGGTAATAGAGGCAGAAGCCCTACCAAGTAACACCTCCACTCAAAAGGCAGAGATAATAGCACTCACCAGAGCCCTTGAGCTTTCCCAAGGGAAAAGTGCAAACATATGGATTGACTCCAAGTATGCCTTTGGGGTGGTACATGCCCATGGAGCCATTTGGAAGGAAAGAGGACTGTTGACATCTCAAGGAAAAGGTATTAAGCATGCAGAAGAAATACTGAGGCTGCTAGAAGCAGTGCAGAAGCCAAGCAAAGTAGCCATAATGCACTGCAAAGCACACCAAAATGGGAATACTGATCAAGAAAGAGGCAACAGACTGGCAGATGAAACAGCAAAAAGGGTGGCCAGGGAGGGAGGAAGGTGTCAGAGTTTGTTTTGATCCCAGATGGTAAACTGTCAATTGAGCAAAAAGAGCCAGAACCTGTGTACAGCACAGAGGATCAGAAATTAATCAAAGACCTTTCGGGGAATAGGATAGGAAAGGGCTGGGCCAGGACACCGGATGGGAGATTAATCATTCCCACTAACCTTCTCTGGGCTTTTGTTCAGATGGAACATGCAAAGACTCACTGGGGAGCAGAAGCCCTGTATCGAAAATTGGTTCAGGAGTTATACACCGCAGTAGAACAGGTAACCCGGCACTGTGAGGTGTGTCTTAAGGCTAACCCCAAAGTAAGAAGAGGAGTTAGACTGGGACAAATTAGCAAAGGAAATTATCCAGGACAACAATGGCAAATTGATTTTACTGAACTCCCAAGAAAGGGGGGATACAGGTACCTGTTGGTACTCACTGACACCTTCTCTGGTTGGCCAGAAGCATTTCCCTGCCGCACAAACAAAGCACGGGAGGTTACTAAGGCAGTGTTACAAGAGATAATACCTCGTTTTGGGGTACCTGCTGCTATTTCCTCAGACAGGGGACCTCATTTTGTGGCCAAGGTGGTACAGCAGGTGAGCAAAATTTTAGGGATTGATTGGCAACTCCACACCCCCTACAATCCACATTCGAGTGGGCAAGTGGAGAAAATGAACCACTTAATCAAAAATCAGATAGTAAAAATTGGACAGGAAGCAAACCTGCCTTGGCCACAAGCATCACCGAGTGCCCTGCTGTGAATTCAAACTAAGCAAAGAATAAAGGAAGGGTTGAGCCCATTTGAAATCCTGTTTGGAAGACCTTACATAGTAGGCACTATGGACCCTTCTGAACCAGGGCAATTTAGAGAGGAAATGTTGAACAAGTATGTTCAGCAAATTTATAAGAACCTGAGCATTGTCAACAAACAGGTGATTGGAACCAATGTGAGAGGGTTAGACAGACCAGTCCATGATGTGGAACCTGGAGATTATGTCTATATCAGATCTCTTTCAGAGAACCCTCTGGAGCCCAAGTGGACTGGACCATACTGACATCCTTCACAGCCATCAAAATCAAGGAACAAGCTGCTTGGATTCACCACACCAGAGTCAAGAAGACCTCAGCGAGAGAATGGAAACTCGAATCCCAGGGGCCCCTGAAGCTCAAGTTGTATCGATAATTGTGATTTGTTTGTTGATTGATACTATTAAGGGATGGGAAGGAAATATGTACTTAAATGTTAGTCAAGAATTGGCTTTGCAAACTAATCTCTCTAACTGTTGGATATGCACTGAACTTCCTCGAGGCCAAATGAGGACCCCTTTATTTGGGGTAGCCTCAATGAATTGGACTTGGGGGCCATCAGACTGGGTGACTACATCTGAGAGTAACTTCCACAATTGTCAGCATGGGAAAGATAGCTCAGAAAGCCTGGGTCCAAAGTTTGACTTATTAATTGTAGATCCTTCACGAACCCTTTTTGTAGAAAGTAATGAAATTAGTGAAAATAAGGTAGGATGGCGAAACTTAACAGGGTTGGGCTGCAGCTGGAATTACTCTTCCCCTGGAGAAGTCTCAGGTGTCAATCCATGGGTTCAGGGAAATGGCTGTACCTCTTCTAAAGAAAACAGGCTGGATGTTGTAGGGGCTGGTGTAGCCCTATTAAGTCAAACTAGTTGCTTACTCCCTTATGGATATTGGTGGTTATGTGGAGATGGGTATGCCAGAAAAAGCTTACCCCCAAAATGGACAGGAGTTTGCACTGCAGGCTACTTAACCCCACAAATCACTGTCCATCATGAGATCCTGCCTAGAGGATATTGGAGAACTCTTTGGAGAAGACACAGAAGGACAGCAAATCCCCTTGTCAGATACAACACTGGCTATCACAGTTTTGTTCGAGCATTGATCCCTGCACTAGGCGTTGCACAACTTGAAAAAGCAATAGTAAATATATCAGCTACAATGGAAATCATTGCTAATTCAGCAGCTGATGCGGTGCAGAATCTGCAGGTGGAAGTTAAGTCTGTGAGCAGTGTGTCACTGCAAAACAGGCTGGCTTTGGATATGATTACAGCTGAAATGGGAGGGGTGTGCACCTTGATAAACACCACTTGTTGCACCTATGTAGGTAAGTCAGGACAAATTAAAACTGATGTACAAAATATATGGGAACAGGGGAAAGTATTACATGAGGTGAGCAAGGATGATACGTCATATGGATTATCAGATCTCTGGGAAGAGTTAACCTCATGGATGCCCAATATGCTCTGGCTTAAACAGCTGTTGCTGGGAATTGTAATGATTATTTTATTAATAATATTATTGTTAGTTTTGGTTAAGATAATTATGTGTGCTGGAAAGAGTAGTGTAAGATCCTACCAGAAGTATAAAAATGATAAACTCAGGCATGAGCTGGAAACAGGACATTATTTTAAGAAAATATAGTATAGGAATATACTCTTGGCTGTAAGAAAGGGGGGAACTGATGAACAGAAAATTCTCATTAACAGAATAACCAAGTAGATAAGAATTTTCCTTGTTAGCTGAATGCTGGAATGCAGGGAGGAGGAGAGGAGTTGGCAGACAGCCTCTGCATAGATAAGGAATAGCAGGATTTTTAGTGATTTACTTCTGTTAGTCTTGGACAAGAGGGTCTTTTGCATTAGCTAAAGGACACCTGGGTGATATGTATACTTCTGCTGTTTTTAGATAGATAACCTTTGTATAGATAGGAGGCATCTGGATTTTTCTGTGAAGTATTGACATACTGTTAAAAAGGGTTAGAGGAAATGTTTGTTATAGCCTCATTGTATGTAGGAATTTGTTGTATCACCAAAACCTGTTATAGCCTCATGATATGTAGGAATTTGCTGTATCACCAAAACCCGTTATAGCCCCATTGTATACAGGAACCTGCTGTGCTGCTAAGTGTCAAACAACGACATTGTGTGTTTGCTAGCCGAACTAAGAAGCTTGTGCAACAAGGATGCTGATACTATGTAACCCTTGACTTTAGCTTTAAACAAAAGACTTGCCTATATATGGTAATGTATAACTAAAGTTGAAGGAAAGGACATAGAGGAAGACTGCTTGCTTCAGCCTCACCGACCCCCTGAAGACAGAAAACGACCCCCTAGCAACAGTTAGAGCATGCGTATCCCGAACCGTGGAAAACACAGATACGGAAGAACCACCACATAAAAGACTGATGAACTCAGGGTGAGGTGCGGCAGTTGGTGGAGCGGAGACTCCTCTGTCGCCCAGCGCTGCATTTGCTTTATTGCTCGCCTATTAAATTCTTTATAAATTTAAATGGGACTCAGTAAATTCCTTATAACAATCTTGGTGCCGTGACTCGGATAAGGAATAGGGAGTGGGACGAGAGCACCGGAGAGGCGCCCCGCTGATATCAGCGGCTCCGTTGTTCGTACTCCTGCCTCATCCTTACTGACGATCCGAAATTTGAGCAATAAAGTAAAAGAACAACCGGTTGACCCCATAAATTTTGTGCACAAAAGTCCGGACGAAGACGCGGGACGCGTAAGTATCTGCTTTTTTCGGGCAGGGTTCCGTACGGTCGGGGTCAGGTTCCCCAGAGTGGATTGTGTGGTGTGTGCATGAGAGGGGGCCGATAGCTCGGACCAACCCAAGCGAGTGCGGACCCTCCAGTAGTGCGGTTCTCACTGCTATCCCAAGCGTGAGCCACGAACAAGGGGAAGTAAGTGTATATAATTGTGTGTGTGAACCCTCTGGAAGATGGGACAGGGAAAAAGTAAGGTGCCTGTTCCCATTAAGCGTCCTTATATACCTAAGGACTCACCTTTATATTTTATGCTAACTATGTGGAAACACTATCCAGGTACAGGAAATAAGTCCAAAGATAAGATGATTAATTATTGTATTAACACATGGGGAGACCAAAAGATTGGGTCAGCCGTCTGGTGGCCCAAATACGGATCTAGTGAAGACTGGGTCCAACAACAATTAAACATTTGGGTAAATGAAAAGACTCCTTTTAGCCAGGAAGAAAATGAATATGCAGCGGTATGGGTCACCCGACCAGGGGGACCAGGGGTGTCCCTCTTCTCCCTTTCTTCTATAGATACACAGAAGAAGAAACCAAAATTCAGGGAGGAGGATAATATACCCACGGGACCCCCACCCTATACCATACCCACACCTCCTACAGCAAAATTTACAGATGTATTCTGGATTGGATACAGAAACGCCGCTGGGTCAGGCGTTATTGAAAACACAATTTGTTGCGAAGTCTTGGGAGGACATTAGAAAAAAATTGGAGAAGATTGATAATTGGCAGGATAGAGGGTTGGATGAATTGCTAAGGGAAGCTCAGAAGGTGTATGTGAGGAGGGATGAAGAAAATCACAAGAAACAAGTTCGGATGATGGTGGCAGCAGTCAGAGAGAGTCAAGGGATAGGTAAAAGAGAGAATAGGCCCCCACCTCAACCAGTAGACAGTCGGCAGATGGCTGTGGAAGACAAAAGGGAAGAAAGAACTTGTTTTTACTGTGGAAAGAAGGGACATTTGAAACGAAATTGTAGAAGCAGGATCCAGGATGAAAAAATGTTCAAGGAGGATTAGGGGGGTCAGGGGCTCTATTTATTAGGGACCCAGAAACATCATGAGCCCTTGATAACTTTAAGGATAGGTCCCTTGCAGGAGGAGTTTCAATTTTTAGTGGATTCGGGTGCTGAAAGATCTACTATTCAGCGATTGCCCGTAGGATGTAAATTATCCTCAGACACCACTATGGTGATTGGGGCAAAGGGTGAACCCTTTAGAGTAGGGATTGTGAAGAATGTGGAAGTTGAAACGAGCTCTAAAATAAGTTTAGGAGATTTTTTAATAGTACCAGAGGCAGAATTTAATTTGTTAGGTCGAGATTTGATTGTAGAGTTAGGAATTTCTTTAGAAGTAAAGGATAAAACCATTCAGATTAAGCTCTGTCCTCTACGAACTGAGGATGAGGAAAAGATAAACCCTGAGGTTTGGTATACCCCTGAGAGTGTCGGACGTTTGCAAATACCCCCATTTACTGTCAAAATTCAAGACCCAGAAAGACCAATTATTATAAAACAATACCCCATTTCGATCGAGGGTAGAAAAGGCTTAAAACCAGAAATTGAGAGATTAATTAAACAAGGACTCTTGGAACCCTGCATGTCACCCTTTAACACCCCAATACTGCCAGTAAAAAGGCGGATGGGACTTACAGGTTGGTGCATGATTTAAGGGCAATAAACAAAAGGACTGTGCCTCGTTTTCCTGTGGTAACCAACCCCTATACTTTGTTAAGTAAGTTAGGTCCTGAAAATCTGTGGTATAGTGTGATTGATTTGAAAGATGCATTTTGGGCCTGTCCATTGGATGAATCTTGTAGAGATTATTTTGCCTTTGAATGGGAAGATCCGGACACTGGAAGGAGACAGCAATTAAGGTGGACAGTTTTACCCCAGGGATTTACAGAATCCCCCAATTTATTTGGACCAGCATTAGAACAAATACTTCAGGAATATCAGCCAACCCCTGGGATTACTCTTTTACAATATGTGGATGATTTATTGATTGCTGGGGAAAATGAAGAAGGAGTTAGAGCAGAAAGTATTCGGCTTTTGAATTTTCTGGGATTAAAGGGTCTTAAGGTGTCAAAAAAAAAAAAAAAAAAAAAAAAAAACTACAGTTTGTAGAAGAAGAAGTTAGATATTTGGGCCATTATATTAGTAAAGGGGAAAAGAAGATAGATCCCGAACGTGTCAAAGGAATACTTGCATTACCAAGGCCTAAGAGTAAGAGACAGATACGCCAGATTTTGGGATTGGTAGGATATTGTAGACAATGGATAGAGAACTATAGTAATAAGGTAAAATTTTTATATCAAAAACTTACCTTGGATGGAGTTATAACATGGACTGGGGAGGACGAAAGGAAGTGGTGTGTTTTACAGGAGGACTTGATTAATGCCCCAGTTCTTAGCCTCCCAGATTTAAAAAGGCAATTTTTCCTTTTTGTCAATATTGAAGAGGGTACTGCGTATGGAGTCCTGACTCAGGAATGGGCAGGGAAAAAGAAACCAGTGGGATATTTTTCAAAAATATTAGACCCCGTGAGTCGAGGTTGGCCCACTTGTCTGCAGGCAGTAGTAGGTTGTGCTCAATTGGTCAAAGAAGCACGAAAAGTTACTTTTAGTAGCAACATCAGGGTATTATCCCCACATAATATCCGAAGTGTATTACAACAAAAGGCTGAAAAATGGATTTCGGATTCTAGGTTATTGAAATATGAAAGTACTTTGTTAGAATCCCCTGACTTGTCATTAGAAACTACCAATTTGCAAAATTTAGCTGAATTTTTATATGGCCAACCAGAAGGAGAAAAATCGACACACAATTGCATTACAACAATTGAGGCACAAACTAAGATACGACCTGATTTAGAAGAAGAAGAGTTGGATGAGGGAGAAAAACTTTTTGTGGATGGTTCATCCAGAGTCGTAGATGGAAAAAGAAGGTCGGGATATGCAGTGATTGATGGAAAAACATTAAAAACAATAGAATCGGGACCCTTAAGCCCTACTTGGTCGGCACAAGCCTGTGAGCTTTATGCACTGTTACAAGCTTTAAAACGATTAAAAGGGAAGATAGGAACTATATACACAGACTCCCGGTATAGCTATGGGGTGACTCACACCTTTGGGAAAATATGGGAAGAAAGAGGTCTTATAAACTCGCAGGGAAAGGATTTGATACACCAAGAGCTAATTATTCAAGTTTTAAGGGCCTTACGGGGACCTTATAAATTAGCAGTGGTACATCTTAGGGGCCATCAAAAAGGACTAGACTTCCGAACACGAGGAAATAATGTGGCAGATTCAGAGGCAAAACGAGCAGCAATGGGGGTTATTCATGAATACACTCTGATAGATAAACAAGGGGATCCCTCTAGCAAGGAGCCAGATACTTCCTTAGTATTCACTCCTCGAGAAGAAAAAAAGCTGACCGAATTGGGGGTCCAGAAACAGAGTGATGTTACCAAAGTCAGTTGCTCTTCAAATACTGACGACATTGCATAGTCAGACTCATTGGGGAACCCAAGGATTGATAGATCATTTTAGTACGAAATTTATGACAATTGGACTACACGACTTGGCAAAACAAATTATACAAGGATGTTTAACATGTCTTAAAGTTAATAAGGCAGCGGCAAGGAAGTTACCTTTAGGTGGGCGGCCTATGGCCGTTAGGCCTTTTTCAAACATACAAATTGACTTTACAGAGTTTCCAAAAATAGGGAGATATAAATATGTATTGGTTATGGTGGACCACCTCACACATTATGTGGAAGCCTTTCCTACCTCAAGGGCGACTGCCCAAGCGGTAGCAAAAATTTTGTTGGAACAGATTATCCCACGATATGGGGTAACGGAAGTCATAGATTCAGACCAAGGGCCCCACTTTACCTCTAAAGTAATTAAAAATTTGACAGAGGCACTTGGGATTAAGTGGAAGAGTCATACCCCATGGCACCCACAAAGCTCAGGACGGGTTGAACGCAGGAATGGGGAATTAAAGAAGCAATTAGCGAAATTGACTTTGGAAACGAAAATGTCATGGATAAAATGTTTACCATTAGCCCTTTTGAATATTAGGGCCCAACCTAGGGCAGACATAGGAATTTCTCCTTTTGAAATGTTATATGGTATGCCCTATGATGCTGGAGTTCCAGCAGATCATCCCAAGGTGGTAGACACACACCTTGCTAATTATATCAGTGAATTAATGAGGTTTAGGCAGGAATTGTGGGAAAAAGGGCAGATAACTCAGAGACCTCCTTTAAATATTATCTTACATCAGATAAAGCCTGGTGACTGGGTCTTGATACGGACTTGGAAGGAACCCACCCTGCAGCCTCGTTGGGAGGGCCCTTATTTGGTCCTCCTGACTACTAATACATCTGTCAGAACTGCGGAAAAGGGTTGGACCCACGCAAGCAGAATTAAAGGACCTGTAGACTACAAAGAATGGAAAGTCGTCAGCTCCGAGGGAGATCTGAAGCTCAGATTAGCTCGACAAACAAAGAGAACTCTTTAGGAATCTCCCAGGACAATGAAAGTAGCTGTTTGCTGAGGCGAATTCAGCGGTTACAGCGTAAGATTACTCCATTGTTGAACCGCATCGAACTGGTGTTTGGAGTAAAACTTACTGTGAATCATGAAGAGGATCTTGAATTTATTGTCCCGTGGATCCGCAGGAACTTTGTGAACTATCCAAGCAGGGACCCTGCCTGTTTATGTTGTGGATCACACCTCCATTTGGCATGGGTGAAAATTCTTTGTGGGGGTTGTTGGGATGTTTGTTGGGTATATCAACATCATTTTGTTTTAGGCCACAAATGTAGAGCATGTTCATATGAGTTAGATATATTAAATTATCATGATGCATTGCCTAAAGAAACTGGAGAACCGGATTATCAAAAAGCAAAAGAATTAATAGAAAATCGAGAAGATCTTGAGCTCAGGTTGTTGTATTGGAGATTGAATCAAGCTGTAAAACTTGCAATCACGGATCATGAGACAATAATCTTACAATCAGTTTGTGGTCCCCAGGTACCTTTGCCTCACACACTGCAAGTTTTGGATGAAGATTGGGATGTAGTATGTAAGAAGTTTTCAGCTAGCCTTAAAATTTGATGTCTTTTTGTTCCACAGATAACGGGAAGACGGACCTATTTTGAATAAGACTGGGTCTCCTACATGAATTGGGTTTGGTTTGAACAGTTACCTTTTGCTGTACAGTGTGTCTTAGGATTTATTGTAGCAATTATTGGGTCATTAATTGTGTATTGGATGTAGAAGATTTAAGGTGTGGAAAGGGAATTTGTAATGACTAAAGAACTAAAGGCCTCTTTTGCCAACACAGACCTCAATCTAGGAGCCCCTTGAACACTTCCTGTAATGGGTGACCTGCTGCCGAGAAGAAAAATGCACCTCGTAGCTTGCTGCAACCAAGTTGACGAGCGAGGCAGAGGAAACCTTGTGAGGAATGTTCATAAACACCAGCTGAAGTGGTGGCTCATGATTTTTTATTTTATCGACCAAGCATCAGTGATCTGGACGTTTGAAAACTATAATCCACACTGACCTGTAATCTGGGAATTGATTAATGTGGAAGAATCAAGGGTGGTAGATAAATATGCAGGAGTAGGGAGTGATTGGAATTTTACCGCAAAATTATCATCATTGTGCGTTGGACAAGATTGTCATCGCATAATAACCAAACCCTATTACATATGTCCTGCTTCAAACCCAGGGAAGGGGTATTGCCATGCACCAGGGCATTATTATTGTGCTTATTGGAGATGTGAAACAATAGCATCAAGTTGGAAAGCAGGGGGCGATCCTTTTATAACTGTAACATGGGGGCCTCCTGGATGTAAGGTTCCTAAATATGATTCTGTTGGGGGTCAGCATCCCAGTTCTATGGGAAACAACCAATGTTGGAGGATAGAAATCACAGTAAAAGACCCTGGAGACCCTTCTTGGGAAATTGGACGTACCTGGGGAATAAGGTATTGGGAACCAGGTACCGATAGAGGCAGCATCTTTCAAATACGGCGCAAATATATGCCATATGACCCTCCCATGGCAATTGGCCCTAATAAAGTATTAACATCCTCAAACATGAAACAAGAAGCACCATTAACTACCACTCCTAGCCCAATTCTGTCCGATCTAGCTATAGACGCCACGGGCACAGCCCGTATGGATATACGGACCCAGGATCCCCCTGAAATACAAGAAAATGATCCACTTGAACTGAATGATCCACTATTAGGAATTATGTATGCGGCCTATGTTGCTTTAAACAAAACACATCCAAATTTGACTACCGAATGTTGGCTATGTTATAATATGAGACCACCTTATTATGAAGCTATTGGGCAATTAGGGAAAGTACAATGGACGAATGGAACTAATCCACCTGAGTGTCCATGGGACCAAAATAATACCCAAGGACTCACTATGCAATATGTTTCTGGCTCTGGGAAATGCATTGGTACTGTCCCAAGGCAGTACAGTAGATTCTGTACAAACACAGTATCCAAAGAAAGGATACAAAAAAAGCAGAATGAAAACATTCAATGGGTAATACCGGCACAAGGTGCCAAGTGGTTATGTTCAAATATCGGTATAACACCATGTCTGTCTCTAAAGGTTTTTAATGTGTCAGAATTTTGCATACAGGTGACAATAATTCCTCGGTTAATATATCATCCAATGGAAGAGGTGATACACCACTATGAACATGACTGGACTCGGTCAAAACGAGAACCAGTAACGGCAATAACAATAGCAGCATTATTGGCTGTTGGAGGGGTGGGTGCTGGAACAGGAATAGCTTCATTAATTAAAAATCAAGAAATGCAAACCCTACAAAAAGCAGTAGATGAAGATCTAAGCAGAATTGAACAGTCAATTGACAACTTAGCCACTTCTGTTAAATCTCTGTCTGAAGTAGCTTTGCAAAATAGAAGAGGTTTAGACTTAGTGCTACTGAAAGAAGGAGGGTTATGTGTAGCATTACAAGAAGAGTGTTGTTCCTTCATTGACCATACAGGAATGGTTAAAAATTCAATGGCTGAACTCAGGAAGAGATTGGAACAACGCAAAAAGGAAAGAGAGTATGGGGGAACTTGGTATGAGAAATGGTTTAATATGTCACCCTGGTTAACCACACTATTGTCTACAATGGCAGGACCACTCATTTTAATATTTCTAGGATTGATGCTGGGGCCATGTATAATCCAACGGCTTATACAACTTGTTGAAAAAAGGTTTGAAACCACAAAACTATTAATTCTAACTATGCCACGAAATGGAGGACACGGAATTGAACTGAAGGATCATGAACTGTATCAGGAAAAGGACTTATAGTTAAAGAAAAGAACAAACATTTAAGGGTAACAACAAAAAGGGGGGAAATTGTTAAAAAGGGTTAGAGGAAATGTTTGTTATAGCCTCATTGTATGTAGGAATTTGTTGTATCACCAAAACCTGTTATAGCCTCATGATATGTAGGAATTTGCTGTATCACCAAAACCCGTTATAGCCCCATTGTATACAGGAACCTGCTGTGCTGCTAAGTGTCAAACAACGACATTGTGTGTTTGCTAGCCGAACTAAGAAGCTTGTGCAACAAGGATGCTGATACTATGTAACCCTTGACTTTAGCTTTAAACAAAAGACTTGCCTATATATGGTAATGTATAACTAAAGTTGAAGGAAAGGACATAGAGGAAGACTGCTTGCTTCAGCCTCACCGACCCCCTGAAGACAGAAAACGACCCCCTAGCAACAGTTAGAGCATGCGTATCCCGAACCGTGGAAAACACAGATACGGAAGAACCACCACATAAAAGACTGATGAACTCAGGGTGAGGTGCGGCAGTTGGTGGAGCGGAGACTCCTCTGTCGCCCAGCGCTGCATTTGCTTTATTGCTCGCCTATTAAATTCTTTATAAATTTAAATGGGACTCAGTAAATTCCTTATAACAATCTCACAGATAACTTTCTGTATAAAAGTTTGCCCCAAACTCTCTGAAGACACACAGGCCTTTTGAAATGATTCTACCTGTGTCCGGCGCTGAAATAGAAGCATAATACAAGAAACTTACTGAGTCTCTTGTGTACCTTTCTCTAAGTCAGTATCCAGCTCCAAAAAGAAATAGCTGATACCCCACTTTCTTCCAGGATGCAAGCTGCCCTAAGGGAAAATTCAACACCTGGAGGGAGCCAGCCTGACTTGAAGCCATGGACATGGGAAGAAGTGGGAAGGGAGTTACTAGACTATGTCAGGCAGTATAGTATACCTGAGGAAATTAAAAAACCTCAAACTAGAGGCTTGAGGCATGTGAAAATGATTCACCCACCAAGCCCCCAGGGCCAGTTGCGGCGCATTCCTAGGAGGCACTTGGCTAGGGGCAGGGAACACTTGAATACCCGGCAATATTGGTGGGGGGTGGGTCAGAAGAAAGGTATTCCAAAAGAAGTGATTGATGGAGCAGCCACGAGGCAATTAGAAATCATTGTGAAATGCTGGCCTGAGCCTAAAGAGAGGGCTGAGGCCACTGCTCCCCTCTTGGTGGGACCATTTGGTGAGGGGAGGGGTATGCCCCCCAGGGCAACTAAGGGCTTCACTTCTCAGTGGCGAGTGGGGGGTGAAGCATGAGTCAGGAGATCACCAAAAAAATTGTACTTGGTTTGGGAAAAAGCTTTTGTATATGTTCAGCGTGGCTTTGAGAGAACCTGAAGCAGTCAACAATACTTACAGGCCCATTCGAAGTAATTAAGCCAACTCTTTCAGGGATATCACCCTGGAGGGTGGCTCTGAGAACCTCTGTGTGGGGAACCTGGAAATACCAGTTTTGTATGTTTTAAGGTTGTGTTTCTTATTTAAGTTCTAATGCTGAAGATTACCTGATGTAGTGTCAGAAGGACTTGTCTTGTTACAATATAGAAGACCCCTGAAGTTTTGCATCACAGAAGACATGTCTTCAAGGACTGTACTTTCCATAGCCCCACAGATGCATTCAGTTCTGGAAGGAAGCTCTCACTTCAATTCCAAACTGAAGGACTGATGTGGGGGGCGGGGGGGGCGGGGGACGGGGGTATGGTCTTGTTCTCCTGGCTTCCAGGAGGAGCAAGGATGCTTTCACCTCGTGTAATTACCTGTTTTATTTTTGTTCTGTTTTGTTAGTATTCTCTTTTCCCTTGTGTAAGACCCTGTTGTATACAGTGATTCAACATGTAGTGTCCAGTATGCAATTTGTGTCTAACGATGGTGTACAACAGATTTGTGCCATTAGCCAATCAAAACTTATGTCTATTGTAAAAATTGTTTAAAACACCTTTCCTTTCCTTTCCTTTCCTTTCCTTTCCTTTCCTTTCCTTTCCTTTCCTTTCCTTTCCTTTCCTTTCCTTTCCTTTCCTTTCCTTTCCTTTCCTTTCCTTTCCTTTCCTTTCCTTTCCTTTCCTTTCCTTTCCTTTCCAAACCTTTCCAAACCTTTCCTTTCCAAACCTTTTCTTTCCTTTCCTTTCCTTTCCTTTCCAAACCTTTCCTTTCCAAACCTTTCCTTTCCTTTCCTTTCCAAACCTTTCCTTTCCAAACCTTTCCTTTCCAAACCTTTCCTTTCCTTTCCTTTCCTTTCCCTTTCCTTTCCTTTCCAAACCTTTCCTTTCCTTTCCAAACCTTTCCTTTCCTTTCCAAACCTTTCCTTTCCTTTCCAAACCTTTCCTTTCCTTTCCAAACCTTTCCTTTCTGAACCTTTCCTTTCCTTTGATGAATAGAAAATTCTCATTAACAGAATAACCTAGTGCAGGTAAGAATTTTCCTTGTTAGCTAAAATGCTGGAATGCAGGGAGGAGGAGAGGAGTTGGCAGACAGCCTCTGCATAGATAAGGAATAGCAGGATTTTTCAGTGATTTACTTCTGTTAGTCCTAGACAAGATGGTCTTTTGTATTAGATAAAGGACACCTGGATGATATGTATGCTTCTGCTATTTTTAGATAGATAACCTTTGTATAGATAGGAAGCATCTGGACTTTTCTGTGAAGTATTGACATACCTCTGTCATGACAGACAGATAACTTTGTGTATAAAAGTTTGCCCAAAGCTGTCTGAAGATACACAGGTCTTTTGAGATGATTCTACCTGTGTCCGACGTCGAAATAGAAGCAACACCCCAAGCACAATTTGGGCAGAGAGCTACCTTGTGGCAGAGAGGAAGTTCTTCATCCAAATAACATCTAAGCCACCCAACCTCTTTGCGCATCTGGTGCAAGATCAGGCTGCCTACACAGAGGCATTGAGACAGTTTGAGGAGATTGAGGAGGAGCTTTTGGAGAGAGTGATCCCAGGGATCCTAAAGGAAGAGGCGTGCATGGAGCTGTGCCTCAGGAGGTGTATGTCAGCACCTGGAGACTGAGCAGCCTTTCCTCCTCCATGCCCTCAGTGTCTTCTGGGAACTTTCCCCTCTGTACATAGTGGTAAGTACATGTTATTTGAGCAAGTGCTTCACCTGTGTCTGTGTTTTGCTTTGTTGGGAAACGTGGCCATAGTTTTGCTGACTGCTCTCCTCCCCCAGAGTCAGGATGAGCACCTTGGCAGAAGAGCTGATGTGGTAGGCTTTGGTTTCTCTAACTCTTTTACTAAGGCTTCTGCCATGGGGCAATCACAAGAAGTTCTACCCCTTGACAGTTCTGCACATTGCCTCTTCAGGCACAAAGTGTGAAGGGTGTTTTCTTGGTGTATTGTGGGAAGTCACAGGCAAAGTGAACCCTTTTGCCCTACAGCATTACCCTTGCCAAACCCGGTCAGGTGGCAAGATCTTTGATCAGCGTGGTTGCACTTCAAGGCACACACTCATCTGTCTGTGCCACGTTCTGGGGAAGCAGTGGCCTAACAGCAGTTGTGTAGTGCAAGAGATGCTCCTCATGGCTGTGTTTGGGACATCCCCAGTGGACAGCATATGGCTGACCACTGCCAAGATCTTTGATCAGTGTGATGAGTGATCAGAGAGTCAATCAACTCAAGGGGCCTGGCTATTGCAGGCTCCCACAAGAGCCCTGCTCTTACAATGCCTGCTCATGCCCTCAGCTCATATGTACAAGGTCTGCACTGCCAGCAACTATCAGAGCAGCATAATACTGATGACAACTGAGAAGGTCAGTAAGAGCAAAAAGATATGGGGATGGACAGGTGGAAGTCCTTCTTAAACTGAGGGGCCCAGAACTGGACACAGTACTCAGCGTGTGGCCTAACCAGTGCAGAGTACAGGGGCAGAATGACTTCCCTGCTCCTGCTGGCCACACTGTTCCTAATGCAGGCCAGGATGCCATTGGCCCTCTTGGCCACCTGGGCACACTGCTGGCTCATGTTTAGGTGAAATAAACAGATGAATAACAGACATTTAGGTGAATAAAACAGACTAGAATAAAACAGAATAAAGTAGGTGTGCAAAACTTCCTGTTGCTGCCTGCTTCAAACACAATGTGAACATGCTTACCTCCACACTGAAACCAGCCTCCAATCAAAACACTTCATCAGCAGCAGTAGTGTGTGTGTGTGTGTGAGCGCAGGAGTATGCATACATTTGTATAGTCCAGTCACCCAAACAAGCATCTGTATTTCTCTGTGCAGGGTGAAGAGCAAGGTGACAAATCTGTGAGCTGTATCCCAGCAGAACTCTTCCTATCCATGGTACAATTGATTCAGGCAGAATGACAGGAAGGTAAGGGAACACAGAGATGAGATGAGATGAGAAAAAGAAAAGCTGACATAACGGTGCCTCACCACAGTCCTGCAGTCATCAGAGGAACAGAAAGATCCCTCAGAAAGGATATCGTGAAGGGTAAAGATAATGGAGGATTCAAGCTCCTTTCAAAAGAGTTCAAGCCAGTGTCACATAGAGTGGTACCACAGACTCAGTGGCACTGCCTTCCCTGAATGAGGACCTGCAAAGTCTGCACTGACAGAAACTATCAGAGCAGCATAATACTGATGGCAACTAAGAAGGTCAGCAAGAGCAGAGAGATATGGGGATGGACAGGTGGAAGTGAGAAGGCTGGTTATCATCCCTTGAAAAAGCATCCTGGAATACAAGTCCCAAGCTGGTGCTGACAACTCAGTGCCCGAGTGCATGGAAGTACAGCCTTCAAGATCAGACTCGGTGTGGCCAGCCTGATCTAGTTGGAGGTGTCCCTGGTCACTGCAGAGGGGTTGGATAAGGTGAGCTTTGAGGGTTGCTTCCAAGCAAATACAACCTGTGAATTCCTGAATAAGAAACCCCCCTCCAAAGAAGGTAAATGTTATGGCAACCAAGTGCTGAACTAAAGCCTGTGCTTAGTTCACAGGCACAGCAGCTATTCAAGCACTTCCTCCCTTCTGTCCTACAGCATCATTACAAATTAGATTCCTGCCCCCAAAACTACAACAATAGAAGTCTCTGCTTTGCAGTGTTAGTCCAGGGAAGATGCAGAGAAATGGGTTGTGACACCTTCAGCTGCAGAGCTAATCCATCATAATGCACTGCAGCTCCTACAAATTGCTGCCCCAGGCAGATAATGGCAGGCATTTCCAGCCCTCCCCAGATGGCTAATACGTGGCAATGGTTTGTAACCTGCACATGCTGGACCACCACAGCTGCTCCACTGAAGCAGTCTTGCAATACTGATGGATGCTCTTTTTGACCCAGAATATTGAGCATGTTTAATAGAGAAGTACTGCCACCAAAATCATTGCCTTCTCTTCCTTTCCTCCCCATCCCCAATTCAAAGGTCAGAAGTAAAATCAAGCTCCATCATAGCTGTTCAGCATTCTCATTTTTGGAAGAGATATTTGTGCTTTCATCTGACAGCTCAGCTGAAATATTCTGTCCTGTGCCAACAGAAAGGATGGCTCTGCACATTAAGCAAAATGACTCTGACACCTTTACCAGATAGGGTGTGCTCTCTTTGTGATGGGCATGTACCTTCTGCTTTCTCTGTCCCCAGACCTAAGCTCTGGCTTCTTGCTCCTATGAGGAGTACACATGTCTGACTTATTTTATTGCTTCTTAATTTAATCTTTAAGAAAGCCACAACTGCACAGGAAACAGTCACTTAGCACTGTGTTAGGCATTGTAACACACATCCATAGAATCATTTCAGCTGAAAAAGACCTTTAAGATTGTTGAGTCCAATCACTATTTAACTCTACCAAGTCCGGTGCTGAACCGTGCCCCTCAGCACCACATCTGTACCCCTTTAAAACACCTACAGGGACTGGGCATTCAACCACCTCTCTGGACAGCCTGTCCCAGTGTTTGAGAAGCCTTTCAGTGAAGGATTTTCTTCTAATGTCCAATCTAAATCTCCCCTGGTTCAACTTGAGGCCACTTCCTCTCATCCTATCACTTATTACTACCACCACCTCTTTTTAGGGAGTTGTAAAGAGCAAGAAGGTCTCCCCTCAGTCCTCTTTTCTCCAGGCTAAACAAGCACAGTTCCCTCAGCTGCTCCTCACCAGCCCTGGTCTCCAGACCCTTCACTAGCTTTGTTGCACTCCTCTGGACCCACTCCAGCAGCTCAATGCTCTTTTTGGAGTGAGGGGCCCAAAACTGAACCCAGTACTCAGGATGTGGCCTCAACACTACTGAGTATAGCACCATCACTTCCCTGGTCCTGCTTGTCACACTATTCCTGACACAGGCTAAGATGTTGCTGGTCTTCTTGGCCACCTGGGCATATGCTGGCTCATATTCAGGCAGCTGCAGACCGACATCCCCACATCTTTCACTACTGGGCACCTTTCTAGCCCCTCTTCTTCTAGCCAGGAGTGTTACATGGAGTTGTGAGACAGGTGCAGATCTTTCTCTGATGGGCTGAGGACAACCCAGTCTTCAACCCATGAGTGGAGTTTTCAGGTTCTGTGCACACATGTATTGGGGCATGCACTAATGGTCACAGATGAGTTATGGACAGCTTAAGAGCCCAGCCAGGCAGCAATCTTTCATGGGACTCCAGCAGATCAAGTGGAAATTTTACTTTCACTTTTCCCTCATCTAGAAACCATGTTGCCTACTAGTTCTGAGTGTATCACATCTTCACTGATCCTTTTTAGACTCCCTTCCACATTCAGGCCTTCCAGTACCTGAAGGGAGCCTGCAAGAAAGCCAGGAAGGGACTTTTTACAAGGGCTTGTAGTGATGGGATGAGAGGGAATGGATTGAAGCTCGAGGAGGGCAGATTTAGACTGGAGATTAGGAAGAAATTCGTTACAGTAAGTGTGGTGAGACACTGGAACAGGTTGCCCAGGGAGGTCATGGATGCCCCCTCTATGGAGGTGTTCAAGGCCAAGTTGGATGAGGCCTGAGTGACCTGGTCTAGCCGAAGGTGTCCCAGCCCATGGAACTAGGTGGTCTTTAAGGTCCCTTTCCAACCTAAATCATTCTATGAATCTATGAAAAAAAAAACAGTTGCCTTTGGTGTTAACAGTCTGTTTTCTCAGTAATCTTTCCCTTGTTTGAGAATTTTAAGGCTGAAGAGACTGTTAAATTGGCTGATCTGATCTCCTACATGACCCAGTCCAGAAAAGATCACCCACATGCTTCCACGATGAGCCCAGTAACTCAACATTTAGCTAAACATTGTCCTGTAAGGACCTTTTCATAATCTGAGGACGCTGCAAGACAAAGAATTCACCACAGCCTTTTTGTGATAGTGTCACAGAATCACAGAATGGTTTGGGTTGGAAAGGACCTTAAAGGTCATCTAGATCCAACCACCCTGCCATGGATAGGGACACCTTCCGCTAGACCAGTTTGCTCAAGGCCCTGTCCAACCTGTGACATCTTTGAGTGCCAGTACTTTAGTGCTGAACAAGAAGACTTACTTTCATTTTGCTCTTTCCTACCTGCACATTCTGCCAGCGCTTTCTGATTTTTCAGCAGCATTTTTGCATCTTTTCAGTTTATGCTTCATCTTCTTTCTTCTATGCAACTACGTATCCTGGAAATTCAAGGAAGAGGAATCATTAAGAAGAAGAGATCCAATCCCATGGCACCAGTGTACTCAGAGGGATCATTCTATGAGCTCCCTACTAGAGAACACTCTATTATGACACCCAGTCCTTTTATAAACAAGAGAAGCAAGTGAAAGTTAAGCTTGAGCCAGGTAGGTATTCACGTACGTCCATGAATGTCATGGAGAATGGCTGGTCAAGAACAACTGGACAAACTGGTTCCTTGATTTCCCCTGGCAAAGACAGATGGGTTGTCTCTCTACCTGCTCATTCCATTTGCTCCTCCTCAGACTTTATTTTTTCTTTTATTTCAGTGTGTTTAGAAAATACTTTTAACAAAGACCTGTGAAAATACTACACAGAGGCAGAATCTGAAAACTGTGAGGAGGAAAGCACATAAGCATCTGCACAGGAAGTAAGGTCAGGATGACAGTGAATATATTGACTGGTTTCTTGCTTTTCTGTAGGAAAGCAAGCTTCATATAGACATTCAGAAACACAGCTACTGTCAAGGTAACCTGTGAATGAACCCTTCTCCTCTGTGAGTCTGTGCACAGCGTTGCATCACAAGATTTGAATAGACCAATTTAAAAGGACCCAGAGGAACAGTGAGATTGATCCAGTAAGGAAGAAGAGAATGAACTGAGGGTAGTTTCACCTACAGATAAGAGAATTAGCAATCTTCAGCACAGCAGAACTGTTGCAGAATTCAAAGGAATAGTCTCCTCTACAGCTCCACAAAACAGGACAAAAAGTAGCATCCTTAGGTTACACAAACAAAAAGCTAGGTCAGACATTAGTGTAAATCCTGCTGATGGCAATGATGGAAAAGCACTGGCAGAGGTTGCCAAGAGAGGACACATATCTTTATCATTAGGTCCAGAGGAGGGCTACAAAGACAAACAGGGGGGTGGAGCACCTCTGTGACAAGGACAGGCTGAGGGAGGTGGGGTTGTTCAGCCTGGAGAAGAGAAAACTCTGGGGAGATCTAATAGCATCCTTCCAGTACCTGAAGGGGCTACAGAAGAGCTGGAGAGGGTTTGTATAAAGGCTTGTGGTGATGGGACAAATGGCAATGGTTTTAAGTTAGAGCAAGATGGATTTAGATTAGACATCAGGAATAAGTTATTTGCTGTGGGGCTGGTGAGATACTTGAAGGGGTTGCCCAGAGTGGTTCTGGATGCCTCATCCTTCTAAGTGTTTAAGACCAGGCTGCATGAGGCTTTGAGAAATGTGGTCTAGTGGGAAGTGTCCCTGCACATGGCTGGGGAGCTGAAACCAGATGATCTTCAAGGTCCCTTCCAGCTCAAGCCATTCTACTGATCGTTGGAGGTTTCTAATAGGTAAGACAAACACCTGCCAGCAGTGGCATGGGTGCAGTTAGCTCTCCCTTGGACAGAGAAGTGGACTGAAAACCCCTGGAGTCCTTTTCAGCTGTGATCCATACATAACTGGAACAACAGGGGAAAAAAGCTAGTAAGTAAGAGACATTGGATTCAACTGCACTTACTCTCCCCAGTGAGCTCCAGATCACGTTTGCTTGATTTTGTAAGTTTGAAGTACACTGGTTTGCTTGTGTAGCAAAAGTCATTTATGCAGATAACTTATAAAGCATTTCACATCATGGCAAATTACAGTTGTCAATGCAAATACAAGTAATATGTATAGAAAGATTGTAACATGGCCTCGAGGTATCATCTGGAGTCCTATCTGCTTAGCCTATTGACAAAAGCTGAGCTGCTCTAAACTGTCAGTGAAATGTCTTGCCATCTGAACTGCAAATGAAGCTGTGCTCTTTTGATTTGGAATATCATTGTCAATCACCAAGATTCAAGAGCTGGAGTTTTGACTTGTGACTTCTTTGATGGTTCACAGGGCAAACCACTGCAGCTCTCTCACCACTACATTACTATTCCCAGGGAAAATCATGTAAAAGGGAAAAAAAATAGTGGGAAGATACAACCACTGATAAAAAGCAGGATGAACAAAAGACAAGGCCCGTGTGAAATAAATATCATTGCTTAGAAAATGCAGAAAGAGTGGGAGGAAACTTACCACAAGTGACCAAACTTATTTCCTCCCAGCCACAGACTGTGGAAAGTGGAATAGCTCTACTGCAGACTGAGGCCAACATAGCTGAGGATGGAAACACACAATCATCACTGAGCAGATGTCAGAAAGGAGACCTTTCCCCAAAGACAAATATTAGCTACTGGATGATAAATTCTGTCAGCAGACACTTACAAGAACTGAATGATACAATAATAAGAATAAGAAGAAAGCATAAATTAAAATTTAAATAAACACATAAATAAAAATAAAATAAATCAAATAAAAATAAATTAAAATGAAATAAATAAAAATAACTAAAAATAAAGAAAATAAAATAAAACAAATCAATTAAAATAAATAAAATAAATAAATAAACTAAAATAAAATAAAATAAATACAATTAAAATAAAATAAAATAATTAAAATTAAAATAAATACATAAATAAAGATAAAATAAATAAAAATAAATAAAATAAAATAAATTAAAATAAAATTAAATTAAAATAAAATAAAATAAAATAAATGAAAATAAAATATATAAAATTAAATTAAATTAAATTAAATTAAATTAAAATTAAATAAAGAAGACTTTAGAAACCACTCCCAATAAGCTACTCTTAAAGAAACAGAGGCATTTACAACAGCTAAGTTCTAAGTACTGAAGTATTCACTCACAGGAATCCCTGTGGGAAGGAAAGCAATCCTCTTTCCTGATTTCTGGCAATGGCTTATGGCAGAAAGCTGCAAGTGGAAGGATTTATCTATTTTGTTTTTAATACACCATCCACGATTCCCCAGGGAGGTTTGGGCATTTAACAGAAAATCAAATTAAAAACAGGTAGGTTACCAAAGTAACCTAATTAGTGTAATGCATTTCATATGCCAGAAAACACGTAGGATCTCAGGTGTTCCTGGTCCCTGATAAACCATTCAATTTAACCTACATATTTTTATGTAAGCCAGCAAGGAAAGAATACCCTAAAAGCCAAGGAAAGGTGGGATTTGCGTGCTCTGATCTTTTGCTGCTTTTCTTAAAAATCTCTAAATAGCTCAGTTCTCACACCTCATCTTTTATTATCATTAAACAAGCCCATTGTCGTCTTTACCATCGACGTTAGAATGTTCTCTGGGCTGTTTTCCCAGGCCTGCCATGCATGAAACAAGAGTCCCCTCTTCTGGACTGAGGTGATGTTGCACTTACTGCAGGGAAACCGCTGCAGAATGGAATTCCTGTTAATGTTTACTGAGGATTTGGGTTGTTGGCTGGGGTTTTGCGGGTTGTTTTCCCCCTAATTAAACCTTACAGTACAAGGAAAGCCTTGAAGTCTACAACAAAGAAGCCAAGCACATAGAGAGAGAGAGAGAGACAGAGAGAGAGAGAGAGAGACAGAGAGAGAGAGAGAGAGAGAGAGAGAGAGAGAGAGAGAGAGAGAGAGAGAGAGAGAGAGAGAGAGAGAGGTGAAGAAATCAAGGAAGTATTGAATTGTGGGGTTTGGCATTCAGTTTTAAGCTGAAGGCACTGACAGCTTAAGCAGCTCTAAGTAAAGGTTTGTCACCATTTCAGGAGTGAAGCATGAATTCTTTGGAATGTTTGGCTGCCAAACTCTAAATATAATAAATCAATCAATAAATAAGTAAACAAATAAATAAATAAGGAGACCTTATTGAACTGGAAGGAGTTTATACCAAAGGAGTGTCTCAAATAAAGAGTTGGACCTGAGCGTGGATTACATAACCTAAGACCAGCTGCAGACCAGATTGGAAATAACCACCCACTGAAAGAAAAAAATACAGACCAAGGAAATAAGGCAGAAAAATCTCAAAGGCCAAATTCACAGAAGAAAATGGCCCAGTGAAGACACCAACCCTCAGCCTCACCTCCAGCAAAGCATTAGGAAACCCATTTGCAAAGCTGCATTATGTATCTGAAACTAAGTTGTGTTCTCCCCCCGGTTCCAGGCTTTTGTTTGCAAGTATCAGCCCAGAACAGCAAAGTACACAGTGTGGAAGAGCTGAAGCATCTGAGAAACCTCCTGCTGATGGTGAATGGTAGCTAGAGAGTCACTTCTGCAAACAGATGGCACCAAGGTCCCCTCCAGAACAACACAAGCAGGTGATTTGAGGGAGCTGGGGTTGCTTAGCCTGGAGGAGACTCAGGGGTGACCTTATTACTCTCTACAACTACCTGAAGGGAGGTTGTAGACAGACGGATGTTGGTCTCTTCTCCCAGGCAAGCAGTACCAGAACAAGAGGACACAGTCTCAGGCTGCGCCAGGGGAGGTTCAGGCTGGATGTTAGAAAAAAGTTCTATACAGAAAGAGTGATTGCACATTGGAATGGGCTGCCTGGGGAGGTGGTGGAATTGCCATCACTGGAGGTTTTTAGGAGAAGACTTGATTGTGTGCTTGGTGCCGTGGGTTAGTTGCTTGGGCGGTGTTGGATTGGTTGATGGGTTGGACGCGATGATCTTGAAGGTCTCTTCCAACCTGGTTTATTCTGTTCTATTCTATTCTATTTCACACCGCAAGCTTTGCTTCACAGACCTCCACAACTCTTGCCTTAACCAGCAGACAGCCTGCAAAACTTGACAACCTCCACAGAGGTCTCCTCACGCCTGGAGGAATGCAGAAGACAGGAAGGAGAGAGTTGTTAGCCATTGGAATAGGCTGTCCAGGGAGGTGGTGGAGTCATCATCCCTGGAGGTGTTCAAGAGGGGATTGGACATGGCACTTGGTGCCATGGTTTAGTCATGAGGTCTGTGGTGACAGGTTGGACTCGATCTTTGAGGTCTCTTCCAACCTTGGTGATTCTTGAAGGGGTGAGAAGTGCCACCATGGCTGTCACCCAGCCTTACTGCAGTCTTCTTTCCTTGGAGCTCTCTAATGGGAACTGCCTCAGTGGAGATACCAAGCAGCTGGATGCCAGGAGAGAGGCCAGCCAGAAACCCATAAGCCTTGTGATCAGGACAGCTCCCAGACAGGGGAAAGCTTTCCACTCAGAGTGGGGCAGGGTATCACAGTATCACAGTATCACCAAGGTTGGAAGAGACCTCAAAGATCATTGAGTCCAACCTGTCACCACAGACCTCATGACTAGACCATGGCACCAAGTGCCACGTCCAATCCCCTCTTGAACACCTCCAGGAACGGTGACTTTACCACCTCCCTGGGCAGCATATTCCAATGGCTAACAACTCTCTCTGGGAAGAACTTTCTCCTCACCTTCAGCCTAAACTTCCCCTGGTGCAGCTTGAGACTGTGTCCTCTTGCTCTGGTGCTGCTTGCCTGGGAGAAGAGACCAACCCCTTCCTGGCTACAACCACCTTTCAGGTAGTTGTAGAGAGCAATGAGGTCTCCCCTGAGCCTCCTCCAGGCTAAACAACCCCAGCTCCCTCAGCCTCTCCTCACAGGGCTGTGCTCAAGGCCTCTCCCCAGCCTCGTTGCCCTTCTCTGGACACGTTCAAGTGTCTCAATGTTCTTCTTAAACTGAGGAGCCCAGAGCTGGACACAGGTCTCAAGGTGGGGCCTAACCAGTGCAGAGTACAGAGGCACAATGACTTCCCTCCTCCTGCTGGCCACACTATTCTTCATGCAGGCCAGGATGCCCTTGGCCTTCTTGGCCACCTGGGCACACTCTGGCTCATGTTTAGGCGGCTGTCAGTCAGCACCCCCAGGTCCCTCTCTGTTTGGCAGCTAGTTTGTCTCCAGTGTGGCCAGATAGTAACGGAGCTCTACTCTCTAAGCAGCCTTTCCTTAGGTGGTGTGCAGTATACAGGGCTACAGAATGCACAAACTTACAGGCCAGCCTCCTGAAGTGTTCCAAAGGATGCTGGGCCCCTGATCAGTTCCACCAGAAAGCCTCCAAAGAAGAGCTGTCAGTCAAACACTTTACAGCTGACAGCCACACTGCCTCAGTGATGCTGAGGGCAGTGAAAGGGTGTTGCAGCAAAAACATCCCCTCCACCTGTGCAAACAGATTGTGCACTCCCACCTCTCCTTTCTCCATCCATTTCTTCTCCTCATCTTTCCCTTTCTCTTTCCCCTTCCCCTTCTTCATGTCCTTTGCCCACCCCACAGCCCTCACCCACAGCCCAGGGAAGACTGGACTCCCCGACCTGCTCCAGCCTGGTACCTTTGACTTGCACCAGATACAGACTGTACACAATGCAGCACAAATGATGGGGGCATCACACCTCAGGCAGCCTGCATGAGGTGGAAGCTGAAGGACAAGCTGCTGCTTGTAGAGCTTTGGGGCTGATGGAAATCCCTCTGTCCATACCAAACCCTGTGAGCCATGGCTTGCCTCTGGCTTGGATGCCCCTACCTGCTCTGGGTGCATCCTTGAGAGCCCTCCCAGCAGCAAGGTTCCCCTGGCTGATGTCCAACAGCAGAGACAATGTGGAGCAGAGCAGAAGTGTGGGAAGCTGGGCAGAGGGAGGAATTGTAGGCAGGCAGAGGGAGGGACTGGAGACAGGCTAGGGGCATGGGGCCTGGGAGAAAGGCAGGTTTGCTGCTGCCCCCTCTGCCCTCTGTCCAGTGCTGGCCTAGTCAAGGGCCTGCTGCAGGAGGGGAGGCTTTGGACATAGCCCTGGGGCTGCAGGGGACCATGGCTGTGCCCCCAGCAGGCTGGTGCTTGCCAGAGTGTGATGTGGGGGGCAGAGAAAGGTATCAGGAGAAGGAAGAAAAAGCAGCAGGCACAGAGTGTGTCACAGAAACAGGGGCTGCTGTTGTTCATAAAGCCTTGGGCTCTGTCCCTGGCAAACAGTGTGAGCCATGGCTTGCCTCTGGCTGGGATGTCCCTGCCCACTCTGGGTGCATACTTGAGAGCCCTCCCAGCAGCAAGGTTTCCCTGGCTGATGTCCAACAGCAGAGAGAATCTGGAGCAAAGCAGAAGCATGGGAAGCTGGGCACAGGGAGGCACTGAAGGCAGGGTGAGGGCATCAGGCCTGCAACAGGGTCAGCCTCCCTCCTGTCAGCACTGTCCTCAGCTTCTGCTGCACTACTCCAGGCAGCATGGCTGCAGGAGGAGAGGCCCTGGGCATGGCCCGGGGGCTGCAGGGGCTCATGGCTGTGCCCCCAGCAGGCTGGTGCCTGCCAGGGGGAGGTGTGGGGGGCAGCAAAAGGCAGCAGGAGAAGGAGGAGAAAGCAGCAGGCCCAGAGTGTGTCACAGAAACAGGAATTTATTTGACTTTTCGAGGCTACAGGCTGATGGAGCCCTCTGGTGCTGCCGGCAGGGCGGCCTCTTGCGGGGCTAGGGACAGTCCTGGGCGCCAGGGGATCTCCTCTTTGGGGGCCGTCTGGTCCCTGCAGCTGAGCAGCCTCTGCCCTGGCTGGGGGTGAAGGGGTCATGGCTGCAGTCCTGGGCAGAAGGACTTGCTCCTGGCACCTGCCCTGACTCCTCCTGGGGCTGCTGCTGCTCTTCAGGGCCAGGAGCAGCTGTGGCTGCTTCCTGCTCCATGGAGCCTGCAGGGCTGCTGGAGGTGGCCAGCTGAGGGGCAGCAGTCCCTGTGTGGGAGGTGGTGGAGCTGTGGCTGGCTGCAGGTCTGATGTTCTCTTGGCTGGCAGCACACGAGTGTAGGAGTGCCCAGGCCCCCTCCCTGCCTCGATGCTCGATGAGTCTGACCAGCCCATGGTGCTGAGTCCTCCTCCAGGCTAGGACCAGGGCCTCCCTGTCCAGCCCATACAAGCAGAGGCCTTGCAGCATGAACTTTCCTGCTGCCATTGCCACCCACCACTGTCCCTCAGAGATGCTCTGAAGGAGGCAGTGCAGCCAGGGCAGCACAGGGGAGAGGAGCTGCTAATCGTGGCAGAAAAGGACTGCCCAGACCTCACATGGGAGGCCAACCATGATAGCCATGGCCACTCTCTCTGCAGTCCCCTGCTCTCCCAAGTGGGACATCCCCTGTGGAGAGGACAGAGGGGATGCAGCAGGGCCGTGGGGGCTGCCACTGCCCAGGTTGCCAGGAGCTCTGTCTCCCCGGCTGCTGGCACTGGATGGCTGTGCCAGGGGCGTGATGACATGCTCCAGGTAGTCATCTTCTCCCCGCACAGAGAACCTCACTGTCACCATCTGCTCTCTGCAGAGTGGGCAGCTTGATGTGCTCTTTGCCCACTGCATTATGCAGCCCAGGCAGAACTTTTGTTTGTTGTTTTCCCCCCCTCCATCTGCGGAGGTTTGCATGGGGGTAGACAAAGGCCTGAAATTGCTTTCCCCTCCCTGTGGGGGCTTGAGTGGGGTCAGGTAAAAAGGGCCTGCCTGAAGTCCCTCGTGTATTCTCAGGAGTATTCATCAAGCTGGGATTTGGAACTGTGATTGTCTGGGCTCTTTGCACCCAGCATATATTGGCACTGGACACATTACCTAGGGAAATCTTTAATAGAGTGACCAGAAAGCAGTCTCAGACTCGCTCTGGGCTCAGTTTCTTGGGATTCATGCTGGGACTCACTAGATTTGTAGTGATGTTATCCTGCAGCACCCAGACCTGGCTTTCTCCCCAGCCCTGCCTTCTCCCCAGCCCTGCCTTCTCCCCAGCCCTGCCTTCTCCCCAGCCCTGCCTTCTCCCCAGCCCTGCCTACCCTGGGTTCCTGCTCCCTGCTGGAGCAACCCTGCCTGCTGTAAACTGCAGCTGTTGGCTGGCACAGGCTGGCAGTATGGCTTCTCTTGCACTGCTCAGACAGTGCTGCTCCACAACATTTGCCTCATGGGAGCTGTGTCTAAGGACACTTTAACTTTGGTGAGTCCCTTTTCCTTTGGATGAATAGACTAGACTAGACTAGACTAGACTAGACTAGACTAGACTAGAATAGAATTAACCAGGTTGGAAAAAAACTTCCAGATCATCAAGTCCAACCTATCATCCAACACCATCTGATCAAATAAACCATGGTACCAAGTGCCTCATCCAGTCTCTTTTTAAACACTTTCAGAGATGGTGACTTCACCACTTCCCTGGACAGCACATTCCAATGGCCAGTCTCTCTTTCTGGGAAGAATTTCTTCCTAACATCCAGCCTAAGCCTCCCCTGGCACAGCTTGAGACTGTGTCCTCTTGTTCTGGTGCTGGTTGCCTGGGAGAAGAGACCAAACTCCACCTGGCTACAACCTCCCTTCAGGGAGTTGTAGACAGCAAGAAGGTCTCCCCTGAGCTTCCTCTTCTCCAGGCTAAGCAAACCCAGCTCCCTCAGCCTCTCCTCTCAGGGCTGTACTCCAAACCCCTCCCCAGCTTTGTTGCCCTTCCCTGGATGCCTTCCAGCAAGTCAACCTCCTTCCTAAACTGAGGGGCCCAGAACTGGACACAGGACTCAAGGTGTGGCCTAACCAGTGCTGAGCACAGGGGCACAATGACCTCCCTGCTCCTGCTGGCCACACTGTTCCTGATCCAGGCCAGGATGCCATTGGCCTTCTTGGCCACCTGGGCACACTCCTGGCTCATGTTCAGCCTACTATCAACCAATACCCCCAGGACCCTTCCTGCCTTGCTGCTCTCCAGCCACTCTGACCCCAGCCTGTAGCACTGCATGGAGTTGCTGTGGAAAATATGCAGAACCCTGCACTTAGATGCCACATGATCCACAAATTGTATTATAAAACTTGCAGTTCTGGAGGCTGCCCTGGGAGGAGAGATCCAGAGATCATCTGCAAATTCCTACTCCTTCTTCATGAGTGAAATGCAACTCAATCATCTTTCCCTAGGGTCCTGGCTTGCCTCTGATTTTGTAACTGGGTGTGATAGCTTTAGGCTATGCCTTTAAGAATTTTTCTCAGCTCTTGAACAGAAAGCAGTAGAATGTAAATAAATCACTACTGGGCATAAAAAAGAACATAAAGGTAATTCTGAACATTCCCATTGGAGAGCTATCTACCATAAGACTTAGCTCCCAAAACAATCTCTCCTTCTCTTGCTGCTTCACTCTGGGAGAGATATTAACTTGCTTCTGCTTCACTTTGGCTGCATTGTTTTGGTTAAGCCTAATGTACCTCTGCTCCTTTCTTTTCTTCCTTTTGTACAGGAGGGTAAGGGGGTGGGGGGCAGAGAGGGAGAAGGTAGTAGCTTCCCCTGGTCTTTGACCAGGGGGGAGGGGTCCTTGTGCAGTTTATTACATGTAAATACCTGTAAATATTGTGAATCCTGTATATCTGTACATATTCATTGCATTCCAATGTAGGTGGTAGTTTTGCTTCTAAATACAGCTTTCATTTGCTTCCAGCTGAGCTGGTCTGGCAAAGTTAATGTTGGGGGGCGAGGAGGAGGGAATTTCAACCCACCACAGTGGGGTAAAGCTATTTTGTGGCTTAGCCTTTTCCACTTTCTGAATTCCCTAGATTGTGCTAAAGTTGTCCACAATCACCCTCATAGAATTCCCAACCTCCCAACCAGATAGAACCTGTATATAAAATTTCATCAGTTTGTACATAATTTTGGGGAGGGATTTTTCAGGGAAATAGCTGCATTTTTGTGATTCCCACCTCGTTAATTTAATCCAAATCAAAACAGTGTTGGTAGAGCTGTGCAATGCCAACACCCTTCAGAGCCCCCACAGCAGATGAGGCAGGTGCCCTGTGCCCTGTGTCTGGCTTCTTGCAGCAGGCTGCAGAGAGCTGTGGATAAGGAAGGTGCTCCCCCTCCCTGGTGTCACACACAGCAAAAGAGAGAGGGCCCATGGTCACTCTAGTGTCCTGGGGAAGCAGAAATGCTCAGGCCCCTCAAAAGGACCCTTCCAGGCCTCCAAGCCCCATCACCCACCCCACAGCTGCCCCAGGGGGACATTCAGGCTCTGGCCAGCCTGATCAAGTGTGAGGTGTCCCTGCCCATGGCAGGGCGTTTGGAACTGGATGATCCTTGTGGTCCCTTCCAACCATGACTGATTCTATGATTCTATGATTTCCACACACAGCTCATCTCTGCTGCTGCAAGGCCAGGAAACACAAGCTGTGGCTGTGGGACAGACACCCAGAGCTGCTGATGGCATCCCCCAAAGCACTGCCAAAGCACTGCCAGAAGCCTTATTCCAAGCTCCAGACCTGAGAGGCATGTGTGGCCTGAGTCCAGGCACGAGGCAGAATGATCCTGAGTCCTCTGTTGCCTGACAACATCATTCCCCAGTCCACTGGTCAGTGACACCAGCCTCCACTTACCAGTGATGTCCCAGCCAGGCCTTCTGGCTGCAGCTGCATGGCATTGGGTTACAACACAAAATGCCTTTATTGTCTGCAAATTTGCCTTACCTCTATTCTGCCATATCTGTGTTGGCTGTGTCTATATGATGCTGTGAAGAAGACAGTGTGGGCTGATGGCTCTGCAGTTTCTACAGCTGTGTAGCATGGGCTGGAGACAGCAATCTTGGTGGGATCTGGTGTTTCACCAGAGGGGCAGGGTCACCCTCCTTCATCTGATGCCCGTGCTTCTTTTGATGTAACCCAGGCTGGAGCTGACATTCTTGGCTGCAAAAGCATGTTGTCAGCTCATGTCCAGCTCAGTGCCCCCAAATTCTTCTCTGCAGGCCTGCTCTAAATCCCTTCATCCTTTGACTTGTATTGATATTGGGATCTGCTCCAGCCCAGGTGAGGACCCTGCACTTGCCCTGGGTGAGCCACATGAGTTTCACTCAGGTCGACTTCTCAGTCTTGTCCAGGACCCTCAGGATGCCATCCAGACAACCTTGACATCCACCACCTTCCCCTGACCCAGTATTGGGGTCTGGCACCCAGACCCTGCAGATCATACCCCACCACATTCCTTGTCCTCTGCCCAATCCCAGCATGGCACAGCAGCTGCCTTTCCTGTGCCATCCAGTCAGGCCTAAACCCGTGGCATACTTTGGGCAGGACCTCACACACAGAGGAAGGTCACTGCTGGCCTTTACTGATGGCACCCACAGGTTGTGATGCCTTGGCCACATCCCTGCACTTTCTACCCACATCCATACAAATGGTATGTGCTTGTAGCTAGGCAGGCAGAAAAGGCAAATACACTTGCCTTCCATTGTTAAACGTGCTTGATTGGTTTGATAATTGGCTGCAAACAAACACAGTGAACTTTACCAGGAAACTGGGTGGCAGCCAACCTTTTCTGCTCTGAGGTCTGAAAGATGCTGCTCCAAGAGACATACTCCCAAAACTAGTAACTCAGTGCTGGGGTTACTTAGCCTGGAGAAGAGGAGGCTCAGGGGAGACATTAGTGCTGTCTACAACTACCTGAAGGGAGGTTGTAGCCAGGTGGGGTTTGGTCTCTTCTCCCAGGCAACCAGCACCAGAACAAGAGGACACAGTCTCAAGCTGCACCAGGGGAAGTTTAGGCCAGAGGTGAGGAGAAAGTTCTTCCCAGAGAGAGTTGGCCATTGGAATGTGCTGCCCAGGGTGGAGTCACCATCCCTGGAGGTGTTCAAGAGGGGATTGGATGTGGCACTTGGTGCCACAGTTTAGTAGTCATGAGATGCTGGGTGACAGGTTGGACTTGATCATCTTTGAGGTCTTTTCCAACCTTATTGATTCTGTGATTCATCAAGTCAACCCAACACCATGTCTGCAGGTTTTTTGAACACCTCCAGGGATGGTGATTCCACCACTACCACAGGCAGCCTATTCCAATGCCTGATCACTCTTTCAGGAAAGGATTTTTTCCTCATATCAAATCTAAACCTCCCCTGCTGCAAATTGAGGCCATTTTCTCATGTCCTGTTGCTAGTCACTAGGGAGATGAGACCAACCTCCACCACGCTCCAGCCTCCTGTCAGGGCATTGCAGAGATCAATGAGGTCTCTCCTTGGACCCCTCCAGAATAAATAATCCCATTTCATGTATTGAGTGGAATTTACTTTGCAGCTGGCCAGGAGTAGAAGGTGAAGATGTGATGTGTTGTGTCTCTAAATCCAACAAGTAACGCCGCAGGACTTGCACTTCACTCTCTCTTTGTCGTTTAGCAGCTGTAACCCCAGGACAACAAAGGTGCTGGAAGCTGTTCCTCTGCCTCCCACACAGAGCTGCCCACTGCTGCCTTTTCCTAGCCTAAGTGCTCTAAAAGATGTTGCCACGTGGTGGCTGTGTTGCACCAGGATAAATCCATACCACAGGCACTGCCTCTGCCAGGAACTCGCTGACGGTGTATTTGTTACGTTCTAGGCAGGGTGCTGGGCGTTTTATTAACATTGGGAGCAGCAATTGCTCCACCCTGACAGGAGAAGAAGTATGGGGAGCTCCAGGACCCGCTTTGGATCTGCCCAAGAGCAAAAATCAAGTCACTTAAGGAAAAAGACAAGCTAGTGATCACAGAACGGTCTGGGTTGGAAGGGACCTCTGAAGGTCAGCCAGTCCAACCCCCTCTGCAGTCAGCAGGGACATCCCCAGCTAGATCAGGTTGTCTAGAGCTATGCTGAGCCTCATCTTGAATATCTCCAGGGATGGGGCCCCAACCATCTCCCTGGGGAACCTGTTCCATTGTTCCAGCACCCTCATGGTGCAGAACTTCTTCCTAACATCCAGACTAAATCTGCTCTTCTCCAGCTTAAAGCCATTGCCCTTCATCCTGTCACTGCAGGAATTCATGAACAGTCTCTCTGCAGCCTTCTTGTGGCCCCCTTCAGGTACTATGAGGTCTCCCCAGAACCTCCTCTTCTCCAGGCTGAACACCCCCAGCTCCCTCAACCTGTCCTTGTAGCAGAGCTGTTCCAACCCCCTGATCATTTTCATGGCCTTCCTCTGGACCTGCTCCATCAGGGCCATGTCCTTCCTGTGTTGAGGGCTTCAGAGCTGGACACAGTACTCCAGGTGAGGTCTCAGCAGAGCAAAGCAAAGTGTCAGAATCACCTCTCTGGAACTGCTGGCAGCGCTGCTTTTGATGCAGTCCAGGCTGCCATTGGCCTTCTGCGCTGCAAGCTCACACTGCCTGCTCATGTCCAGCTTCTCATCCACCAGCACCCCCATGTCCTTTCCCTTTCTATCACCTCCTCCCCCAGCCTGTATTGATTGTGAGTATTGTTCTGACCTCACATTTATCACAGCTGGAAGATGTGTAAATCAAAATGAATGCATGTGGAAAGCAAACATTTCTGTCACTGTACAAACTGTACCTCTCCAGAAGTGGAGCAGAGCAGAGGGCAGAGCTGGCCCTAACCTGCCTTGTGTCTAGGATGTCACATTTTTCCCAGCCTTGAGAATCGGAGTGGTTTGGAATGCAGAGCAGAAGACGGTGTGTGGCTATTCTGGCTTCACTGGAAAGTTTGTCACATAGACTGGGACTAACCTGCTTTAAAATGAACAACCAGAGGGCTTTGAAATGTAAAAGTCTGTGCTTTTTTAGACTACAGCCTAAAACAATTCCCTTTTATAACAGCGACAATGCAAACTGACTTGGGAAGGCAGAGGAGAGATAAAAGGCCTTTAACAAGCAGCGTTCCCCCGCCCACGGTGTCCTTTTGTAGGCTTCAGGGCTTGGTTTCAAGCTGGCAACTCGATGGGCTGGGCAGCCAGCTCCGCAGGGATCCCTTCATCCCCATGGGAACTCTATCCCCTCCCAGAGCTGGCTACCTGTCTGCTTCCTACTCCTTTCAGGAGACTCCCTGGCTGCCCTGAGTCCGCTCTGCCTGCCTCATCCTGCAAGGCTTTCCTACGCCCACGTCCCCAGCAGGCTCGACTGGCCCTGGAAAAGGAGTCTTTGCCCTCCTGGCCAGCGCAGCGCTGAAGCCCTGCGACAGAGCAAGAACCACAACACACAAACTTCCAGGCTCCCCACAAGCATATGTAACGGGTAGGGCTGCTGGTCTGACATGGGCATCTGCATGTGAAAGTGAAGCTCTTCATCTGCTCTTCAGTCTACAGATCAAAAGCTCTTCCAGTAACTAGATGTGCTGTCATTCGTGCTGCTGCAGGGACCTGACTTCCACAGTTATTTGCAGAGCTTGAAAATAAGTCATTTTTAATTGCTAAACCCACAGGATGGTTTTAAAAGTATCCCAAATAGGAGTTCCTTGGTGAAAATCAGAGAATCACAGAGTCAGCCAGGTTGGAAGAGACCTCCAAGATCACCAAGTCCAACTGATCACCCAACCCTATCTAATCAAGTAGACCACAGCATCCAGTCTCTTCTTAAACACTTCCAGTGATGGTGACTCCACCACTTCCCTGGGTAGCCCATTCCAAGGGCAATCTCTCTTTCTGTGAAGAGCTTCTTTCTAAGATCAAGCCTAAACCTCCCCTGGTGCAGCTTGAGACTGTGTCCTCTTGTTCTGGTGCTGGATGCCTGGGAGAAGAGATCAACCCCCACCTGGTTACAACCTCCCTTCAGGTAGTTGTAGACTGCAAATCATTTGCAGTGGGACAGCTGCTAGGACTCTCTCAGGTTTGTACAGGGTATAGTACCATGAGGTGGGTCAAGCCCACCTCTCAGATGCTCTTCAAAGGGCACTAACCCAGCTTGTCATCACACCATGGCATAACACTCACATGTGGCATCAGGTAGGTAACTCCTGAGGGGTCATCACAGGTTTCATTTCACAGTCTTTGCCCCCAGACAGAGGAGAGTGGGGTGTGTGTCTAGGAGGTCTACACGGCTGCAGATGTCCTTCTTTTCACACCTGGTGCTGACACATTAAAAGACTGCAGACTACAAAGACTTGGACAGAAATATTTCCCTGTCTCTTGGGTCTTTGTTGTCATTGTGCTATCCCTTTGCTTTATGCTGCAAAAGAAGAGAGAGATGCAGTCTCAACCAAGTCTAGTCATCAGAGGAAGACAAGCCTTTGTCTTTCAAAGGAAGGGCCATGAAACTGCACTCTGACTTAAGATCCCTCCTTGGCTTGAGGTGCATGCACTTCCCCAGCACATCTGTGCCAGGCACTAATCCACAGTTAGGCCACACTATGGGCAAGCAGCACATCTCCCAGGTACAGCCACTTAGGCCATGTCTCCTTGGACTTGCAAAAGCATTCAGCCTGTCCTGGGCACCTGGCAGCCCCTGTTGCCACAGCCACTTCCCTCTCTGGTGAAAGGTGCTGCCACTCCACCCAGCTGGCCTCAATGGCACGTCTTGAGGATGGACTAACTGACAACACATCCTGCCACAGAAGACCATTCTCCAAGTGGTGATAAATATTCAGCTAATTCCTCTTCAGGTTAAATGCCTGCTGAGCAGAGGGTATCTAAGGCTAAGACCTCTTTCCCTACATAACCTCTGCTGCCTCCAACCCTACCTCACCCTCAGGCTTATCAGAGAGGAAGAGTGTTGAGAGGAAGAAGACAAGAAGTGGTATTTATTCAAGAAGAGATGAGAAAGCTTGCTGTCCATGACTCAACCAGAGAGGAGCACGACAAACAAGCAAGGAGGCACAGGTTTAGAGCAAGGTTGAGGCTGCATTCAAGAACATCCTGAGGCAGGCAGCTTCTCTGGTAGCACACACACAGAGAATTAACTCACAAAAGCACTGGAGGGGCAAGAGCAGCTCTCCCAGCAGGTTGTTCATCCTCCCTGGAAAGTGTAGCCCTCCCTGTCCCAGCTACCATCTCCCAGGTTGGCTAAAGGTCATGTCCTGTCTCTTGGGCTTTTCCTCCATGCTGTGGCATGCTTAGGATGTGGCTGATGCCTGTGAATCCAGTCAAAAGTAACCACAGATCAGCCACCCATCCTGAGAGGGCAATACTTAACGCAATTGAGAGATGGAGACGAAGCTTGATGCAAGCAAAGTGTCTACTTTATTGTACAAAGTCTTTTCTTTATATAGGCTAACATGTTCAGAAGGCTACTTGTGATTGGTAATTAGATGTGTCCGTGCGACAGTTACAGACTCGTGATTGGCTGCCGAGGAAATGCCAGGGAACACACATCACCGGGCAAGGCCCAGACAGGTGTTAGACAAAAGGCAAACCATCAAGCATCTCTTATCTAAGTTCAGAGAGAAGACAAAAGACTCTCTTGCAATGTTTACCAGTGCTTATTCTCAGCTCACAATGGCCGTTGGTAATCAGCTAAATGCTTTTTTCTCTCTACATAGCTGCAGTTTGTTCACAGGGTTTGTGGCCCATAAGAGCTAAAACATTTCCTTCTATCAGCTGAGCATTGCTTGAGGTTCTACTCCCTAAATTCAGTGTGTCACCAAGAAAAGAACATAAATAGTTACAAGAACTTAAATTATCACAGCAGTTTAACTGCTACTTCCTGGATTCCATGGTATTTGGGCATTCTCCTCTGAGAATTCTTGTTATAGTCTCACCAAATTTTAATGCAGTGGCTGTTGATCAGCAGCGTTTTAAAATGCCCCAAAGAGTCTTGTAGTTCAGGTACAGGTGTCCCTTTTTCCTTACGGTGAAGGGAATAATCAAAGTATCACTGTTCTTATGTTTGGCTTAATTCAGAAAGCCTATTGTAGTAATGATACCAGAGGAACTCAAACAAGGAAAACCAGGTATGAAGACTAAAAAATAGGATCAGACTTCCTAAAGTGCAGCAGGGAACAGCTGTACAGCAAAGTACAGCTTTGACTGCAGCTAACACTTGTTGGTTTGGTTATGACTGCATTTTTCCCTTGCATACTACCCCAGCATTGTACTTTTCAAACTGATAATGTTACTGGGTGTCGGTGGAGAAAGGAAATTAATTGTCATCTTCAAAAATTACAACAATTAGAAGTAAGTAGACCTGAACATTTGCAGCTATTATGGTTTACTTTGCAAATTAATTCTGTTTACTTAAAAATAATTTATCTAAGGAGATAGCAAGAGTATAAAAAAGAATGTTCCTTATAGTACCACAGTTTCATAGGCATTGATACATGGGAAACAGAAAAAAATTGTTTCAGTACCAAAGTAGAGGATAAGGATAACTTTTCCCTCTGAAGTTCACATCATGAACGTGGTCCTAGGAATATATATATGTGTATATGAAACAGATTGTGTAGAAACCTGTCTGGACAACCAAAAGACAGTAAGAAAGGTGTGCCAGTTTTCTATGATGTAATCAGCAATTGTGCACAGCTTCACAATTTCATGGAAACCATTGAAATGAATTAAAAGTCAGTGACAAAGGCCCTCAGAACTGCAAATGCACCACTAAAGCAGTTAAGTCTGTAAACTCATCTGCAAAAGGCATGACTAATAATAAATCAAACACAAAACTGGCAAAGCAGCTTGGCATTTGTATTGAACAGAATGTACATATATAATAAATATTTATATATATGTATAGATATAACATTTTCTTTTTTCATTAGGAATGCAGTTGGTGCTTAGTGGCAGCAAAAATCTGGGGACAAGAATCCAAAGTAAAACATATCACTTCTGCTATACTGTGTAAGGGAAGTGGTAAAAGACACTCTGATGTACTGCCAAAGTCCAAGTTATGTGCAACAAAAACTGAACATGAGAAATGTCTGCAAAGCTGTAAATATTTTACTGGGCTCTGTTGTTGAAGACTGTGATGTATGTCTTCCTAGGTGAAAAAACAAACAAGCAGCAGCTAGCCACTTTTTGTGCCCCCTACATAAGCTTCTTTGTTTGGGCTCTGAACACACAGTATATGAAACTGGGACTTGGCACCACACATGGAAACTGACCATTTTTTGTCCCATTTAGGCTTACTTTTTGTACCATTTCAAAAAGGATTCTGGTATTGTTTGATACATTGGAAGATTTCTAACTGCATTTGCAAAAGTGTTCATTGTCTGCACAGTAAATGCATTAGTAGTTCTGCCTTAAACGAAGAAAAGGCTTTAACGATGCCAGTGTTGTGCCCTGGGTCTCTTGGAATGGTCACAAAAATTAGTTTGCAGTTTTAACTATTTTGACTTTGACCTCAGTGAATTATTGCCATACATATAAACTAGAGGTGATAATTGTCCTGCCACTGTCCACATTAGACATCTGTTTAGCCTAGAAAACAACTTACTTACATAAAATAGTATTTTTTCACTTACACTGAGATCAGTCCCTGCCAAAAAAATCTGGTGCCAAAAATTGAATAGTTTCTTCTCAAGACATGGATGTATGATGAAAGTACAGCCACTTCCTGAACAGTGGGGATAAAACTTTTAAGAAAGTATAAACTTGAACACCCCAGTTGATTCATGCACTGAGTGAATCCAGGTTCCTGAGGAAAACTGTCCTCAATTTGCTGAACATGTAACCATAATTTTACAGATTATAAAGAAGCAAAACTTCAGGGCCTCAAAAAGATTGTCTCCTAAAAGACTTGTGCTTTTGATGTGACAACATAAAGAGACAACTGCCCCCAGGTTTGGGTATTTTGTTCCAATTACCCTTACAGGTCAAATCAGAATAGATTTTTCTCATTTAAATTCTTAGGTGTCTTGTTATGATTAGATTTTATGATGTCTTTCTCTGCAAGGTGACTAATTTAATAGTTGCTGGTTTTTCCCACCATGGCAGTCTGTAGATAGCCAACAAATCATTTCTAAATTGTTGGAACAGGTTGGACTTGATGATCCTTGGGGTCTCTTCCAACCTTAGTTACTGTGATACTGTGATACTGTGATAAATAATGTATATTAAAATCAAAGTCTTTATAATGGTTTACAAGTGCCAGTATCCTCAGTTAACAGTTTCTTTCATGAGGTCATCTGCAGCTTAGTTCTTTGTCAATATTTGTAGTCTGGGTACAATGTTTTGTTATGGTGGCCTCAGATACTTGTTAATTTGAAATGCACATTTTGTGAATTTATTTTCTTTAAATAGTGAACAAATGCTACTTGTCTCAAACACTGCTTGAAGTAGTATCTGAGACAAATTGTACACATAGATAACACTATTTATATATACAACAATAAATGATTTTTAAAAGGCACAACAGCAATTGTCTTGAGTGTCTGACAGATTTCAGTTGGATAATTTTGGTGTATCTTGCCAGTTTTAAGGTGTGTCTGTGCAATATTCATTTTTAAATTGAAGGAAATAGACAGACTTATTTAACCTTAGCAGTAAAGTCAGTATAATGACTACTCATGAACTTAAAAGAAAAATAGTAGAATTGAATTATCATTATGTAAAATAAAATGAGTGCTGAATATTTTTTTATAGTATGGAAATGTGTACCTCTGATATTTCCCAGACCCTTGTTTTCCATGAAGATCTCTGAAACTAACAGTCCTGACATTTAGCTCTTTATCATAGATTACTCAAGCATAAAGCAAATTTAATTGTTTTATGCTCTAACTTCACACAGATGAAATTAATTTCTTCCTATATTTTTGCTGTTCACACTTTTATTTGACAGTGTTCCTCAAAGAATCATAGTATCATAGAATCAATAAGGTTGGAAAAGACCTCAGAGATCATCAAGTCCAACCTGTCACCCAGCATCTCATGACTAACTAAACCATGGCTTCAAGTGCCATGTCTAATCCCTTTTTAACCACCTCCAGGGATGGTGACTCCACCACCTCCCTGGGCAGCCCATTGCTGCGGCCAGTAACTCTTTCTGTGAAGAACTTGCTCCTCACCTCGAGCCTAAACTTCCCCTGGTGCAGCTTAAGACTGTGTCCTCTTGTTCTGGTGCTGGTTGCCTGAGAGAAGAGACCAACCCCCTCCTGGCTACAACTTCCCTTCAGGTAGTTGTGGACAGCAATGAGGTCTCCCCTGAGCCTCCTCCTCTCCAGGCTAAACAACCCCAGCTCCCTCAGCCTCTCCTCATAGGGCTTGTGCTTGAGACCTCTCCCCAGCCTCGTTGCCCTTCTCTGGACACAATTTTACAGATTATAAACAAGCAAAACTTCAGTGTGTCTCAATGTCCTTAAAATGAGGGGCCCAGAACTGGACACAGGACTCAAGGTGTAGCCTAATCTGTGCTGAGTACAGGGCCACAATGACTTCCCTGCTTCTGCTGGCCACACTATTCCTGATACAGGCCAGGATGCCATTGGCCTTTTTGGCCACCTGGGCACACTGCTGGCTCGTGTTCTGAGCAGCCTGTCTGGCTGCTCTCCAGCCTCTCGAACCCCAGCCTGTTGCACTGCATGGGGTTGTTATGACCAAACATGCTCTCTACAACTACCTGAAGGGACGTTGTAGCCAGGTGGGGGTTGTTCTCTTCTCCCAGGCACCCAGCACCAGAACAAGAGGACACAGTCTCAGGCTGCACTAGGGGAGGTTTAGGCTGGAGGTTAGGAAGAAATTCTACACAGAGTGATTGCCCATTGGAATGGGCTGCCCAGGAAGGTGGTGGAGTCACCATCGTTGGAGGTGTTCAGGAGGAGACTTGATAGGGTGCTTGCTTGCATGGTTTAGTTGATTGGGTGGTGTTGGATAATAGGTTGGATGCAATGATCTCGAAGGTCTCTTCCAACCTGGTCTATTCTATTCTATTCTATTCTATTCTATTCTATTCTATTCTATTCTATTCTATTCTATTCTATTCTATTCTATTCTATTCTATGCTATCCTATTCTAAACAGATGGGTAAACCAAGGCAAATTCTCTCACATATTAGTTGTTCTTCTTTAGCCTTGAAACTTCCTGTAATAAACAGCATTTTGCAATTATCACTGTTGAGTTACTGAATTCTGGTCACTATATGCCTCTATCTAAAGGCTAATACAGTTAAAAAGTTGTATTTCTCCTCTTTGCTTCTACTTTTGCTCATGGTTGTGCTTCAGCTTACACTGATGACTTACTTAAGCTTCTACTTCTCTGATGTCTCTCTTGACTGCCAAGAGTTTCTATTTTATGAAGGGCAGAAATGTAGACATTTTAAATTAGATGTTAGGAACACCCTAAAATTTGCATTGCAGCTGAGAGGAAAACAAAACTAAACAAAGCAATGCACAAGCCTGCAAACCAACAGGCGCATCAGATTCAATGTTTTCCTGGTTTTGTAGTCTTCTATATTCAATAGCATTCAGGACTCTATAGTAACTGGAGTAGAGGCTTAAAAATTGGGTGATAAATCTGTGATGTGCACATGGAGATGAGGAGGGAGAAGCACTGAATTATGTTGGTGCACTGAATAGGAACGGAAGTATTAATGAGTTTTAGCCTGAGCATTTCTGATTTAAAACTATTGTAATGCATCAAGTCTGGCTACTGTCCTGCACATTGGTGTCTCTTATGTCAATTCACACAAACAGTGTAGAACAAAGTGATTAATGTGATGAACACAAAATAAGGTGTAACTTCATTTCATTCTTCTCATTTTTATATTTGGCTTATACTAAGTTAAATCCAGGATAAGGTCAAAGTTTTGAAAATATATTTGTGCTGGAAGGTTCTTAAAATTGTCCTTGTTGAAGTTTCTGAAAGTCGAACCTTGCTCTGGAAAGCAGCTGTCTGTGTTGACTGAACAGATATCAGGGGCAACTACATCCAGACAACTCGTGATGAAGTGAGGTGAACTCAACACATTGTATTTCTTCCTCTCCATCTAAGCTCGTAAAGTTGATCCTATTGACCCAGTGAAACAAAATGTGACAGATGTCTCCCAGCTGAGACCCTACAACATAAACAAAAATTAGGAATCTTCACAGGAAAGGGAGACCTTCAGACTTTACTGCCAAGTTAATTTTAGTTACACTGGAGAGTGAGTCAAATAGCTTTGCTGTAGTAAAATCCCCATCCAAGATGAAACCAAGTAACCTCTCTGCTGAGAGGAAGATAAATAGTGTTTCTTTGTTCCAATATTAGACCATTTTTGTTGTCTCTACTAATGCAGGCATGTGCCTTTTGTGTTTTGAGTTCTTTTGATTCCTTAGACCACTACTGAAAGAAAAAGAATCAAATAAAAGAAAACTAATTTTAAGTAGCATTAATTATATATTGCAAAGTTTTATAGCTGCTTTAGGAATCCATGTGAGGGAAATTGTTCTGGCAGGAATGTTTTATAACTGTTATCAGAGAAAATAAAGCACACACACGTGAGCAATCCTGCTACTAAAAGTGTCACACACTTTTAGCGGTGAAAGGATGCCACTGGCTTCTCAGAACTTCAGTTATCAGTTTTCGATGTACAACTCATATTCCACCCACTGTCCATCCACAAATGGCCTACAGATCCCAAATGGGTTCTCTTGACTCCATGGCATCAGAGTCCCAGCAAACTTTAGCTGGGCTTGTATGGTCACACGAGGTCACAAAACAGTCGCTTCTCACCTCGTATTGCAGTGGATAGTCCAGAAAAGAAGCTCCTCAGAATAACTTCCCCTCTACCTCAAATAGATAGAAAACTTTCAGTCAGTCAGTACATCCTCAGGCAGACTACCACTAATGGCTGTGCTACAATTCAGCACGACCTGGAGAAGTGGGCAGGGAGAAACCTAAGGGCAAGCATAATGGCCCGCACCTGGGCAAGAACCCCATGCACTAGTACTGGCTGGGGGCTGCTCTGCTGGAGAGCAGCTCTGGAGAGAAAGACTTGGCACTGTTACTACCCGGTTATCCTGTACCAACTCTGGCCAGCAAGGCGGCTCGTGCTAGGTCAAAGAATCCCCCTCGGAGTAAATAAAGGCCAAGCGACGCCAAATGGCTGATGAACTGCGATTATTAGATGGGTCCGGAGGACGGTGAGAACGGGAAAACAAAGGAGAGGGAACAGTAGAAACGGGCAGTGAGAAAACGAATCAAGGAGCGAAGGAAGAGATCTCATCATTTCCCTAGATTCAGATGGTAGGATTAGCACAGGAACAGTCCCAAATTCTTTGTGGCAGGCGGACACGGCTGCATCAACGAAAACGGAGCAGTGCGAGCAGTCCAAACCCGAGCAAGCAGAGCAGCACGGGCAAGAGGGCAGTCCGGGCCGTGTGGGCAGGGCGCAGCGGGACAGGAGCAGAGGGGAGGAGGGGTGGGTGGGGGGCAGAGAGTGCGGAGCTGGTGGGCGGTGCCGAGCGGTGCGCAGCAGAGGGAACAGCGCGATGGGGCCCGCTCTGCCGGCCTTGCCGAGCCGAGCCGCCCCGCGCCTCGCTCACACGTGGCCGCCCGCAAGTTGCCGCTCCCCCATCAGCCCTTGCGGCGCGGGGACTGAGCTGCCGGAGCTGTGCGGCGGCAGCGTGCGCGTGGGCGTTTCGGTGGCGCTGTTGCGGTGGGTCTGAGCCACGCCGCCGGCCGCGGGTCACCTACAGCGGATCGCCTACAGTAAACCACACAGCAGCACATCCGGGTAGGTTTTGAATGCCTCCAGAGGCAGAGACTCCACACCACCCAGTCTTACCCTTTCCTCAGTAGAGAGAGACTCCATCTTCCTCGTCATCTCTGTGTCCCTGTGCTGGGATCTCTCGAGTAGCTCCTTGTCCTTGAACTGGGCACTGGATGCAGTATATCAGATGAGGCCTTGCCAGGGCAGACTAGCAGGGGAAGAGGCTCTCCCTAGACTGGCTGGTCACACTAATGAATGTAGCCCAGAATGCCCCTGGCCGTATTAGTTGCGAGGACATGTTGCTGGCTCTCGGGCAGCCGGTCGTACACCACGAGTCCCTGTGAGATCCCGGTCGCTTTGTTGTCTCAAGCTCAACCTATGATATCATGGAACATTTTTTTCTTTTAAAGAGTTCTCAGTTACTTGGATTTCTAAATAACGTGGAAAGTTACCCAAAGCTATTCTGAACCTCAGAAGGTGCCTGTGGTTGATTGATTTGACCTTGCTTTAATTGCGAATAAAGTCACACCAGCAAAGTAGTTTCTTTATACTTTGGATGTCTGGAAACACTGCCACGTGCACACTCAAAAAGCATACACTACTGTGTTCTTTCAAACCCCTGCCTAAAATGGCCATATGTCAGACTTGATGAGGGGCTGAGCAACCTGATCTAATTGGGGATGTCCCTGCTTACTGCAGCGGGGGTTGGACTAGATGACCTCAAAAGGTCCCTTCCAACCCAAGGCATTCTATGATTCTTTCCTATATTCCATCTTTTGGGTTTTAGAATACAAAAGGTAGTAAATCTGGTGCCATTTTTAATTGTTTTGTTTGTTTCAACTTGTATTATTAAGTAAGAACAGAGTTCTAGGGCATTCTGTGCTCTTCAGTCACAATGTCTGTTGTTCAAGGTACAAATCTCCGTTTTACCCTCCCAGAAATTGTTCCTACAGGCTTAATATCAGTACAGGTGCTAGAAATTGTTCATACAGTCTTACCATCAGCACAGGTGCCTGGGAGTGTAGCTTATCTTCTCTTGCAGTGAAAATTATGTTATGCAAACCTTTGGATCAGAAAGAACTGCCAGGCCTGTTTCCATCTTAGCAGTATTGCTTTCTGAATTTCTTGGACTTACTATTCCAGTACAGGAAGGGAACCTTGGCAGAGAATGAGTGCCACTGATTTTCAGCTTTTGTAGTGTCTTGAAAAATCCCTTAAATGCAGAAAGCCAGAGGACTGATTAGGATAGGTGGATGACAATCAGGAAAGATGATGATCCCTCTTAGGTTAAGAAGTTAGGTTAAATTAATCTCACCTTTCAACTTCTTCAGATGAAACTTCTAGGAAAAGCTCTTCCCCATAAACACACAATCACTTTTTCAAGTTCCTTTGAAACCCTTATGGCTGTGCAATAGAAGGTCATTTCAGATACTGTGTACTTAAGAATGTTAAAATTTTCCACTCCTGCTCTGTCTTTTCGAAATAATGTTAATACCTCTCTAAATAGAAGGTCAAAACACTTGTCTCCAGTGGGACTTGAAGCACTGTTAACTGTTACTGCCTCAAAACAAACTTCTCCTAACCAGCAGCACCTAAACACTTTCAGACCTCCAGAGGGACCAGATTTAAAGGCAAGGTAAAGAGCGTTGCTTCTTCATCCCTCATACACCAAGCTGGTCATCTCATTCTCCAAGTCAGGTTGGTCAAGCATGATTTCTCTGCTGCTGCTGATTTCACTGTTACACATCCATCACCGTCTTATCCTTGGTATGTTTGAGAGTGGTTTCTAGGATGTTCTTTCATCAGCTTTCTACAACCAAGGTGATGCTTATCAGCCTGGGTTGGGTTTTTTTGATCTTTCTTCCTGGACTTCTGGAAGACAGAAGTGACATTTTCTCTCCTGCAGTCCTTAAAGACTTCCCTTAGATCCCATGAGCTTTCAAACATAATTGCAAATGGCTTCACAATTGCATGGGCCAGCTCCTTCACCCCTGGTGGGTGCACCCCAAGACTGCCAACCTATTTGTATGTGTCCAGTTTGTTTAATTGTCCCCTAGTTTAATCATTCTTCACCAAGAGTAAGCCTTTCTTATTCCAGACTTTCCATCTGTTCTTAAGGGCCCTAGCATTGCTAAAGGCCATTGTCAGTAGTGAAGACGGAGAGAAGGCAGCATTGAGCATCTCGGCATTTGATGTATCTTTTATCAGCAGGACTCTTGTAGCAAGTTCACATTCTTCTTGTTGAAGTACTTCAGTAAAACCTCCTTGTTCCCTTCATATTCCTTTTAGCCTTTGTTGCTTTAGTCATAAGTAATACAAGTTGTCCTTCCTTGTGTATATTACATTTTCTTGCTGGATTGGGCAAATTCCTGTTACTGTCACATACTTTTCCTTTCTCATGCTCCTCACTGAAATTTGAAAATCAGGGCTTAGTTCACTGCTTGTTTCAGGAAGAAAAAAAATTAAGTAGTGAAAGTTTTCCTTTTTCTCAGCTATATCTTCATTCTGCATCTTGAATACTTTGTGCAAATACACAGCATTTTGTCCTTGGATTTACTCTGCCAACAGGCACATCAGTTCTTCGTCATAAGGACATCCTCTTGAAATCATTTTGCATTAGGCCCCGCAATCGCCTGGACACGATTATTATGCACAGTCAACAAACTGGGTTCTCCATAACCCAGCCATGTATCAATCACCACTGAGATTCCAGACATTTAGAGGAATACCAGGGGCCTTATGTCTGCTAAGATACTTCCAGCATGATTGGATTAGTAAAGATTTTACAAGTTTCAGGTAGGCTACAGAAGCACTGCAGTGACCCTGTCCACTTTTATTATTCTGACTTGAACACGGAGAATGGAAATGGTAAATTAATTGCCCTAGCACCATTTAAATGACACTATTTCTGTAACCAAGTCTTTCTGTCTCATTTAAATATGTGGCTAGTGAGTTCCTAAGTGAAAACAAACTGCTCTATCTCCATCTCAAGGAAAGTTAAACTGATTTATAGGAACTGAGCATCTGGCTTCTATAAATTCCAAGTTGTTTAGCTGGAATACATGGCATATTTTATGATAAAGAGGACAATTCCCTTTACTGCAAATTTTCTACTCCATATTGTCTGGTAAAAGGCTGTACTCTGTGGCTTGATAACTAGACAGAAAATAGTAGGCAGTAGGAAATCTCTGTATGAATCAATATGAATTCCACCATTCCTAAGAAAAAAAAACCATACTATAATCACCAAGCAATGGGCTAAATTTGTAGTATAATGTTACACTGTTCCCTCCTTAATGAACCTGATGGCATAGGCAGAACATTTGGCCAAGATATCAGTGGAAAGGAAAAGCTGAACGTCTTGAAACAGCATTTTGTGCTTTTTTATGGATACAATCATTTTTTTACTATCCCCATAGAAACTAGCTCAGAAAAAAATTATTATCGTAAATATAACATTCAAACATTAATAAGAGTAAGCAGAGTGTGACCCTTGGGATGCATTCTTTTTATAACACAGGGTAATGTTTTATTGAGCAATGGATGGATCCTTAATGAACCATAACGTTCATGCTTTACTCTGAAACATTGCTCTTGTTTTAGGTCTCCTAGATTCTCTATAGAAAATTTGCATCCTAGCCTAATGATTGGAAATCTGCAGACATCTTTCAGGAGCTATGTATTTTATTTTAAAATACTGTATATTGAAGTAGAATTATGGAGATTTTTGCTGTTGCATGCTTTCTTTTCCTCTCCTTATCATGAGCCATTCAATAATAAAATCACATTTCATATTCAAGAGTACCACAATATTGGTATTACTCTTGTGAATCTAGTTCTCATTCAAACCTTGGAAGGAGTTTGTTCCCACTCAGAAAGGTACATTATATACTTCAGGAGCATGGTCTGGGAAGATAAGGTTCTCAGGCCCAAATAGAAAGGCTATAATAATACTGTCTGATAAGCTTTCCAATAGGAATGCAATGTGATTTATTTATGGTAATTAGTTCAGTTAGTTAGAACAATGTGCTATCTGTGGCAGCAAAAATGAGACCACCATCTGCCCTTCACTTGTGCAGAGGTGCTGGGTTGCAGCATACGGTGTGATGCCACATATGAGGGCAGATGCCACCCGCCGCTCAGTGTTGTGGGGCTGCCACCATGTGATGATGAAGGTGACAAGCATGGAAAGCCTCATGCTGATGGTTGCTGCAGATGTAGTGGCACACTTCACTCATAAGAGAGAAGTATCGATATGTTTACTGATAGAAAACATCAATTTAACAAAGTTTGATAATAGATCTGACAGTGGTTAAATAAGATAGGTGGCAAAGTACGCTTGGTTATTTCCTGCACAGAGAGGACAGGGTCAGACAAATTTGTCAAGGAGACCTTCCCATTGAGCCATCCAGTTCAGAAAGACCCCTCTGCTCTCTAAACCCCTTCTCACAGAGTGGTCTAGGTACAGCTAGATCTAATCCCAGTCCCAGACTTGGTCAATTGTGGCAATGCCAGCGACGAGCAGTGTGAGCAGTCTGGCAGTGCAGGCCTAGAGCCTGAGATGGTGGTAGGGCCATGCTCAGCATGAGTGCAGAGCCAGCTAGCAGTGTACCAAACAGTGCTGTGCCTGCAGCGTGTAACTAAAACAAGGCACTGGTAGCTATAAAGACAGCAAGTTGTCTTGGGACAACAGGACATGGACCTGCATCAACAAGCCTCGCGTGTCATCAGTAGTTGGACCGATAATCTCTAGTAGTGTGATGTGTGGTCACTCCTAGGGAACCAATGAGTCCATGCCAACAAGGCACTCCGAGTTTGTCTAAGTTGTAGAAGTTCCCTTGCTACACACTTCTGCCTTTCCTATCCCTTCTTCCGTGCTTTGCTTTACTGTGCTATACTCACACCGTAGGCCTGCACCATAGGCCTGCAATACTGGAACAGTAAAGGAACAATACTCGATCATACTGGTCAGCTGTATTGATTCCAGTCTCCATCGTCCCATTAGTCAATGACTTATGTCCAACGGATTGTATATGTGCAATCAGTCCTTCATATAAAATTAACTAATATTTTAATGTTTAGCATGCTGTTGATCACTGAGAATATGTTGTGGTGGTACCTTGAGGAGTAACCTTGAAAGGTCTCCCTACTCGGGTTGCTCAGTGGGTCCTGGACTGTCCACTGTTCATGGACTAAGGTAACTAGTTTACAGTCATGTCTACGGTCAACTGGAGAAGTTAGCTTCTTCCAGATATGGCTGGAGTCAGATATTGTCCAAGAGTGTAGTTAGGTGGGCACCTTGTTCATGATAGCCCTTGGCTATTTTATTCTTACCTGTCTCCTCCAAATCAATGTGGCAAACATATGTAGCAGCCCTCGTGACCAAATGAATCCATTATGGCAGCCACAGGTGGTTATCACTTGAACAGGGAAATGCTGGGGAAGAGGAGAGTGGGAGCACATTGTGACAATGATAAATGGATGCTCAGGTATAATGTCAAAGTGACACAGTACACCAGTCACCCTTTATTACTAGGTGTGCCTTTACTATTGAATACTACAAGACATGGTAAATACACTTACCAAATACCACACATTGAGAGCATTAGAATAGAATAGAATTAACCAGGTTGGAAAAGAGCTTCAAGATCATCAAGACCAACCCATCACCCAACACCATCTAATCAACTAAACTATGGCACCAAGTGCTTCATCCAGTCTCTTCTTAAACACTTCCCGTGGTGGTGACTCCACCAGCTCCCTGGGCAGCTCTGCTACTTTACTTTTGACTTTGTACTGCTTCTGGGTATAGTTCTGTCATCTTTCCTCCCATTTTCAGTTTTGTCCACTCCTGTCCTCAACTTTTTGTCTCCTCCTAAGGGATTACTGTTTTCCAATGGCCACCCCCAATGTGTAGGTGATACATTGTGGTGTCTGGGACACATTGCCCCACTAACTATGTGGTCCTATCCTACATCTCTTTGGCTTTTCCCCAGCCAAAGGTCCATTAGTGGATGTCCCCAAGGTCTCTGCTTCATTCTGACCTCATGCCCCAGATGTCTTACAGCAATTGTGACATTAGCAGCAGTTACATTACATAATCTAACAGTGCTGTATTAATCTAACCATAGAATCAGTTCAAACTGGATGAAAGTGCTCTAGGTGTCATTTAGCTGAGTTGTGCTTTGAGGTAGGCTTCATACTGTGACATCTTCAATGACAACTTGCTAGCCACCTCCCAGTGGCTGGGCAGAAAAAAGTTTCCATTTTTTAAATAAGGGTTCTTGAAATTACTGACCTTCGTTTCTCTTTCCCTGTGGGTTTGGCTGTCATTCAACCTGCAATGTGTTCTTCCCTTCTTTTTCCACACATGCTCAAACTACTTTGGTAAATTAAACACAAGCTGTCCATTATTACTGAGTTGTTTCTCCCCCTTCCCCTCCCCCTCCTCCTCTCCCTTTCCTTTTTTTTCTTTGTTGAAACAATGGGAGAAACAAACCAACAAAAAAAATCAAAGAAGATACTTAATTTTCAATAAGTAGTGTTTACTTCCATGCTTGCCTCTAGAAATTAAACCACCATGCACCACACATCCTTTCCCTAAACCACTCTTTGTTGACACAGGGATTGTTTTTTTCACTGAAAAGACTCTTGAAAATGTAGTCAAATACTAACATCTTCAGTGCCTATCTTTTGCTTTACAGCCTATTTTCAAAGCCCAAGCAAGACAGGATTTTATTAAGAATAAGTTTGTTAATAGGCCTTAATAAAATAAATAATGTTCAGCATCTTCCCACAGAAGCAAACTAAATAAAGCCATTACCCTCACAAAAGCCTGAGGGAAGAATTAAAAAACAAACAAAGAAAGAAAACCCAAACAAACAAACAAAAGACCATCTTTATTATTATATGGTTTCACTTCCAAGAATCTCCTTTATTCCTTACAGTTACAAGGTCAGGCTTCTTCCAAAAATGTGTCATGGGGATCTCCCAGAGCTGGATTCTTGTCTTCTGCATCAGGCCTTCCTCATGGTAAAATGAGAAATACTACCTTGTTCTACCAAGGTTTATTCTGAGTATAAATTAATTCCTGGATCTTCCTGCATAGCTGTGCTAAATGTCAAGGGTTTGATAGTAGAAGTGAGGCTTGGAGGTGTGGCTGCAGAGATAGCTTCTATAAGAAGCTCTCCCTATGTCTGGTAAAGCAAATGACAGCTGGCTCGAAGACAGATCGCCACTGCTGGAGCCTGAATCAGTCAGCAGCACTGCTAGCACCTCTGGGGTAACATATTTAAGGAAGTGTAAATACTCTTTTCAGGGACAGCTGTGAGAGAAGAGTGAGAAAATGTGCAATCAGAGAATCAATAAAGTTGGAAAAGACCTCAAAGATCATCAAGTCCAACCTGTCACCCAAGACCTCTTGACTACTAAACCACGGCACCAAGTGCCACGTCCAATCCCCTCTTGAACACCTCCAGGGACGGTGACTCCACCACCTCCCTGGGCAGCACATTCCAATGGCTAAGAACTCTGTCTGGGAAGAACTTTCTCCTCACCTCCAGCCTACACCTCCCCTGGCACAGTTTGAGACTGTGTCCTCTTGTTCTGGTGCGGGTTGCCTGGGAGAAGAGACCAACCCCCTTCTGGCTACAACTTCCCTTCAGGTAGTTGTAGAGGGCAATGAGGTCTCCCCTGAGCCTCCTCCAGGCTAAACAATCCCAGCTCCCTCAGCCTCTCCTCGTAGGGCTTGTGCTCAAGGCCTTTCACCAAGTGTTGTAGAAACAACTTTGCAGACTTCAAAGTGACCTCCCTGTCCTTATCTTGACCCATGAGCTTTTTATTGTATTTTCTACCCCTGTCCTGTTGGTGAGGGGCAGTGATAGAGCATCTTAGTAGGCACCTGGTAATCAGTCAAGGTCAATGCATCAACAGCTGCACATTCCAGTGGTTGTGTCATTGAACTCTTGGGTTTATGTCTTTCAGTTGGCTGAATAAAGCTTCACCACTGCAGTGTAAAAGAATCTCAAAATTCCTGTTCTGGCTGGGTGGATTTTATCTGAACAGAAGTTGACTCTAAATGGTATATACTTGGGTTTGGATTGTTGGGTTTGGGTTTATTTTTGACCTAGTAGGCAACTGTATACAGGAAACTGTACAAAATTGTTTTATATAACTTCAGAACCATCAATGTATAGAGCAATGCATTTGAATAATGGGAAGCATCCATTAATAGACTGAAATAGGATGTGCTTTGGCAGGGCTGTTGGACTCAATGATCTCTGGAGGTCCCTTCCAACCTCTAATGCACTGTGCCACGGTGATACATTTCACGAGCAGTGATTCCCATTCAAAAGGAAGCCAAGTGGCTTTACTCACTTGGTTTCCATTGCTCAATATAGGATTGCATCTGCTTCTCCTTTGGAGGGAATTTTTGTTTAACTTGGAATTATGTGCAACTGTTTGGTTAAAAACTGCACCCAGGGGATGCTTCTCACTAAACCAGATAAATCAAGATCTGCCTTCTTTACAAGACAAAGGTAGAAGGGGTAGGACAACATTCACAAAGATTATCACGCAGACAATAAGAAGGCAAAAAGGGTGGAAGGAGTAGGACAAAATATACAAAGGTTCTTGTGTAGAAACCAAGAAGTAAAAGTGTAGAGAATGTAATTACCATGCTGAGGAGAAACAGTTTGATTAGCAGAGTTTCTAAGTAACTTAAAAAAACCCCACACAGGGTAAATTGGGTTGTGCTAAGTAGATTGTGTTAAGCACATTTTCCCCATTATTCTGTCAAAGTCTTTTAAAGAAGGGAGGAAGAAAGCATCTGGTTTTGTAAAGGTTTTCTTTTAGATAGATCAAATGTAATTTTTCTAAAAGAGGAATAATCAGTATTTCAGGGATGTCCTCTTGCAAGACATAGGTATGCCCAGGTGGCCAAGAAAGCCAACAGCATCCTGGCCTGTATCATCACTAGTGTGGCCAGCAGGACCAGGGAAGTGCTCATGCCCTTATACTCAGAAGTGGTGAGGCCACCCCTTGAATCGTGTTCAGTTTTGGACCCCTCACTACAAGAAGGAGATTGAGATGCTGGAGCCTGTCCAGAGGAGAGCAATTAAGCTGGCGAAGGGTCAGAAGAACAAGTCTTAGGAGGAGAGGCTGAGGAAAAAAAGAGTCTGGAGAAAAGGAGGATGAGGGAAGAGAGCTTAATGTTCTCTAGGACTCCCTGAAAAGAAAGGCAAAGGGGTACTGAGGTGGGTGTTGATATCTTCTTCAAGGAGAGGAATGGCTTGAAATTGTGCCAGGAGAGGTTTAGGTTGGCTATTAGGAAACAATTATTTACTGAATGAGTGGTCAGACATTGGAACAAGTTGCCCAGAGAGGTGGTGGAGTGGCCATCCCTGGAGGTGTTCAAAAACCAGGTAGACATGGCACTTCAGAACAGGGTTTAATGGCTGTGGTAGTGATAGGTCAGTGGTTGGACTCAGTGATCCTAGGGGTCTTTTCCAACAAAACCAATGCTATGATTGTTTGTCTAAGTGGTGTTAAAAGAAAAGATTGTGCCTTGGTTCTCTATCAGTGTGCAAACAGGAAAATAAAGAAATCTTGTTGCATTTGAGCCAGACAAGTCAGGAAAACAAACACTGCATGGTTGGTCTCAGAGGCAGAACAAGGGAGATGGTCTCAATAATCAAGCAATGATGTTACACCCTGCACATCTTAGGAAGTTCCTCTTTGTTTTGCAGTTTCTAAATTGCATCTTTAACCATCAGTATGGGATTTCTTTCCTATTCTGTGCTTGCTAGGGCTTTGTTCAGAGTCGTGTTTCCTTGCCGCTTCACATTGCACGCTGCTGCTGAAGCCAGAAAACTGGTGGATTAATTGGACTGCTGATCCTACTCATGTAAATGACAATGTGTTACAAAGAGGCTTGCAGGGTGAGAAAGCCTGTCAGAATGGACGACAATACACTGAGTTTGTCAAAGGAAATAAGCATTAAAAAGTTGGAAAGTTACTAAAAGTATCAGTTAAGATGATGGATCTAAAAACATGGAAAGCTCAGAGAATGGGAAAGGATGAGGACAAAGACAGGAAAATAACTTTCCTAACAGTAAGGCCTGTATATAGGAGGGTAAAATCCTCCCCTGTGTGTGAGACAGTCTAGCTATGTATTGTATGGGTGTTTCAGCGTTCAGATTTAACACCAGCCAGATCCTTCCCAAGTTTCTGCATGAAGTTCAGATTACCTTCAGAACAATTCACACTGGTGGAGGAACAGCCTATGGACAGCGGCTCTGGAGCAGGGGCTCAGACCTGCTATATGGGGTGAAGGACAGGGAAGTGAAAAGCACACTATTCTGATGAACACTTTCTAAGGTAAATAAACAAGCAAGCAAAAAACCAAATCCTCTTGTGTACCTTAGAAGGTATTGCAGCAGGTTCTGGCAGGCAGGATTGTTTTTTTTAAGATACTGTACTCTTGGCTGTTGTTTTTTCTCTTCTGGAATTAATGTTCTTCATAGGAGGTTCTATGGTGCTGTGTTGGATTTGTGTTGAAAGCAGCCTTGGTAGAGCACAGATGTTTTAGCTGTTGCTGAGCAGTGCTTACACAGAATCAAAGTCTCTTCTACTTCTCAGACTGCCCTACCAGTGAGTAGGCTGGGAAAAAAGTTAGGAGGGAACACACCTGGTACAGCTGACCCCAAATGAACAAAGGGATACCCCACACTCTATGACACTATGGTCAGATGTAAAAACTTGGGGAGGAGGAAGCGTGCCATTGCTCAGGGACCGGCTGGGCACCAGTTGGCTATTGGTGAGCAATTGGAAGGGATTTTTTATCACATCACTTTTCTCATGCAATAGCTATGAGACATTTCTGTTCTGTTGTGTCTTGTGAGATAGAGGATGGAGAATTTTTTTTCTTTCAAGAAGTGCAAGTTTCTTTCATCTCTCCTTACTTGATGGGGAAAGCACCATTCATGGATTGAGAGTGTCTAGTGAAAGAAATTATTGGCTGGACGGGGAGACTGGGCCTGTATTTATATTTGTAATGGAATAACAACCAGGGCGTTTTTGTCAGTGCTTAATTTAAGGATCATTATTTTCTGTTGGCTTTAGAACTCGGCAAAACATTTTTGCTTATAAGCACATCAAATAAGCTCTGAAGGGCTCAGTTTTGACTGTTTTGTTCCCTTGTGTAAGGCACAATTTTGTATGTGTGTGCGTGTGTCAATCATTTCTTTTATGAGTAACTTGCAACTATGCATAAAATATCTAAAGCATTATATTTTATGAGAAGGACTGCAGCTGCAGCACCTTTGGTTTTGAATAGGACTTCTCTTGTAGGGTGAGTGTGTGTCTGCATAATTGCATGTAGTCTTAACAGACAAAGTAACTGCATCACTGAGAGAGAAGAGCTAAGGCTTTAGATGTTGGTCTTCACTCGCAAAGGAATTTATTCTTCTGAGGCTTTGTGCTAGGATATTTCCACTCAGGTTATAGCTGTTCATTTGTCACTTCTCTTTTAAGTCAGAAAGGTGTGTCAGCTATTGGACAATTGGCCACCATGCACAGAGGAAACCATCATGATCCCAAGAGCTTTGTTTCTAATAATAATTATTTTTTTCTCTTCCTCGTAAATGAGATCTTTTGAGACAGGATCTGTCGATCACATCAACAGATTCTTATTACAGCAGGTCTGATGACTTCCTTTTGTCAATCTCAGGTCATGTCCTTTGTTTTTTTAATGAGATCTCTTCAGGAATCAGGTCATGTCCTTTGTTTTTTTAACGAGATCTCTTCATGAATTTAAATTTCTTAACTACTTTGTTGTTAAAGCCCCACTGATGGCTTGTCAAAAGAACTCAGTGACACTGGTCTACTTAAAAAACATTATTCCTGTATTAATGTTGCTAATTCAAAATGAAAGTTAAAAATCATGTAGTCTGAAACAATTGTGGAATCTGGGCTGGGAGTATAAACTGCTTCTGCAGTCTCTGGCAGGTAAAGGTCAGGCTGTCCAATGTCTGCATTAGACAGAACTTTGACATGATATCTTCCAATAAATACTATGCTAGCTGAAATTCTCCACCTCTAGTTTTATTTTGGGCTAAGGGTAGAAGAGGGTCACAGGACATAACAAAATGCTGCCAAATCTTAACTTAAGAGGTCAGAGAATCGAATTATTTGGAAAAGTGCCTTATGGACATGGACAGAAGGAGGGCAAATGCAACAAGGAGATAATTAGTGATCCTCACTTGCATAGCTAAAATAAGGCCAAGTGATATGTTGGAGTCCTGTATGAGGTGCCAGGGTTGATTCTAATTGAATATGGATGCAAAAGTCTAAAAAGTGTGCTTGATTTCATTCACAGGCTGTTGCTAACATTGTTATATTATTCTGAGGACTAAACGTTCTGGCTTAAATGTTAACTGTGACTAAAAATACCTTCTTTTTTACCCATAGATTATGATTTTCAGGTTAGACTACATACCTTTTATCTGGACACTGTTAACTTCCTATTTTGTTGTCCTGGTGGGGTTTTGTGTTTATTTGCTCCTTTGTGTTTGCTTTTGTGGTTGTTTTTTTTCATAACACTGCTGAAAAGTGTTACCTGAATTGTGAGGACCTCCTCGTCCTCAAGCTCTCCAATTCAGCTAATCGGGGGGGGGGGAAATAGAAGATAGATTTTAAATCACCATATTTCACAGAAAGCATACTTCACAGTTACTTCAGTGCTTGTAGTCTTAGATACCTGCTCTCTCTCCTTGCAGATTCTTTTTCTTTATGTGAAACCTGTTTTTACTGTTCAAGCATTATCCAGCATGTCACAATGAATGTCTGAGCTGCAGAGATTTTTGATCAAAGCTTCTCTGTTACTACGTATTTGACACAGGGAGATCTCTATTTGTATGTATCCAACACAGGAAGATCTCTTTTGAAGAAGTCAGGTGATTTGTTACTTGTTCTTTCCATATGAATACACTTAACTACTTTTTTTCATTACATTGCAATTGTCTTTGTGAGGTTTCCCCCACTGCAGGAGATGACATTGTTCAGGACCTGGGCAGAGCTATGTGTGCTGGACTTCCAAATCTCTCAAGGTTAAAGAGAGAAAACCTCCAACAGAACAAGTAGAGAAAGAATTGGCAACCACCACTCTCTGGGCTCGGCCCTCCAGCCAGTTCCTAAGCCAGCACAGAGTGCTGCTGTCCAAACCACGAGCTGACAGCTTAGCCAGCAGTTTACTGTGGGAGACGGTGTCAAAGGCCTTGATGAAGTCCAGGTAGACCACATCTACAGGCCTTCCCACGTCCTCCAGATGGGTCACCTGATCATAGAAGGAGATCAGGTTGGAGAGGCAGGACCTGCCCTTCCTAAATCCATGTTGGCTGGACCTGAGCCCTTGGCCATCCTTCAGGTGCGCAGTTATTGCCGCCAGGATAATCTGTTCCATCACTTTCCCTGGCACTGAGGTCAGGCTGACTGGCCTGGAGTTTCCAGGTTCCTCCATCCGACCCTTCTTGTGGATGGGGACCACACTGGCCAGTTTCCAGTCATCTGGGACCTCTCCAGAGAGCCAGGGCTGGAGGAAAATGATGGAGAGCGGCTTGGCCAGCTCATCTGCCAGCTCTCTCAGCACCCTGGGATGGATCCCGTCCGGTCCCATGGACTTGTGGGTGTCCAAGTGGCTCAGCAGGTCCCAAACTAGTTCCTCATGGATTACCGGGGCAATGCACTGCTCCCTGACCCCATCACCCAGCTCAGGAGGCCACTCGTCCTGAACTCCTCCTGCCTTACTGTTGAAAATTGAGGCAAAGAAGGCATTGAGGACCTCAGCCTTTTCCTCATCTTCAGTTATAATGTTCCCCTTCAGGTCCAACAAGGAGCGGAGGTTCGTCTTGACCCTCTTTTTAGCATTCATATATTTGTGAAAATGCTTTTTAGTATCTTTCACAGGGGTGGCCAGCTTGAGTTCTAACTGGGCCTTTGCCTCTCTAATTTTTTCCCTACATAATCTAACAACATCCTTAAACATATCATGAGAAGCCTTCCCCTCCTTCCAAAGGTGATACAGCCTCTTTTTTCCCTTAAATCCTCCAGGAGCTGCTTGCTCATCCAGGCCGGTCGCCTTCCCCACTGCTTCATCTTTTGGCACATGGGAACTGCCAGTTCCTGTGCCTTCAAGGGCTCCTATTTGAAGTAGGTTCAACCATCCTGGACCCCTTGGTTCCAGGGAGGGGGTTGAGGCCCCGTCCCTAGAGGTATTTAAGAGCAGGCTGGATGAGGCTCTGGCCAGCCTGATCTAGTGTGGGGTGTCCCTGTCCATGGCATGGGGATTGGAACTAGATGATCCTTGTGGTCCCTTCCAACCCTGACTGCTACTATGATGCTATGAAACGTGCTCAAAGGCACACACACACCTGGCCCTCTTGGGCTCCAGGACATGTTCAGGTAAGCCTGGGCAACATGGGCATTTTCCTGAAAAAGCAGACCTGCTGGCTCCTGCCCCATTGTCTGATTCAGAGCATTTCTGGGGCTTTTTGTCCCTTTTGGGACAGTACTTAGGAAATGCAGCAGGACCTGGATCATCATAACAAGAGCTTCCAAAACCTGCCAATATCTTATTAGCAAGGCAATGGGAGTCAGCCTGAGCTGACCCAAGCTAGGCCTGCTGCCTGGCATGACTTCAATTGAATCCGCTGATGTTCACACTCTGCTGCCCTCTTACCAACTTCTAAATGAAAGTGCTGGCTGCAGCAAAGTATTATGAAGTTCAGATTGTAACATGAGAGGCTCTCTGAAATGCAGCATGGACAGAATGAGTGTGTGCCTTGAGTTGGAACCACACTGGTCAAAGGTCTTGCAGCTCACTGGCATTGCCCAAGGGAAATGCCATAGGGGTTCCAAGGCCTTGCTTTGCTTATGACTCCCCAGGAATGGCCAAGGAGACACACTTCACACTTCCTGCCTGCACAGCTGCAGATTGCAAAGCTGCAGAGGGATAGAATTTCTTGCAATTATTCCATGGTACAGCCATGGAGACCTGTTAGGGAGCCTTAGTTATAGAATCACTGAAAACAGAGCCCTCCACATCAGCTCTTCTGCCAACGTGCTCAGCCCAGCTCTGTGGGAACTGAGCAGTCAGCGACCTATGCCCACATTTCCCAACAAAATGAAGCACAGGCACAGATGGAGCAGTTGCTCAAACACTCTGATTATTTATCTCAAAGACAACAATTATTTCCAACTATGTACAGAGGAGAGATGCTAGAAGGCATGGACACCATAGAAGAGCTGACATCCACTGTCCAGATGGTGACACACAGCTGTGGTGTCCATGACATCAGTCTGGGAGCCCTTCCAGAAGCTCCTCCCGAAGCTGCTCACACTGTCTCAGTGCCCTGGCATGGGCATCCGGATTCTGTACCAGATGCTGCAGTATGTTGTATGGCTCAGACTGTTCAAAGTGTTTGGGCAAGTAGATCTCCTCAGGCATGTTTTTATTGCCAAAGAAGAAGTGGTTGAGCTCTTTCCGTTCCAGACAGCGGTGCAGGCAGTTTAGGATATCGCCTACGACCTGCCGGAAGCAGTCCCTTCTGCACCAGCTGGACACGGGCCTGGTGTTCAGGAAGTGCATGACAATTGTCTTCAAGGTGTAGGGAGAGAATTCTGTGTCCTTCAGCATGCGGGTGCAGAGATGCAGGCATCTGAGATGGAAACTGCCCTGTGGCACCTGGCTGGTCATATGGCTGAAGAAGATGCTCTCTGCCACAGCGTAGCTCAGTTGCCATATTGTGCTTAGGGCGTAGGGGTCCTCTGCACTATGGCTGGTGAGGAAGATGTCTGTACATCCGAGCTGCACCCCAAGGATCATCTCAACATAGAGGGGACTTCCAGAGTCGCTTGTCAGCCTCAGCTGGCAGGTGCGTTGGCTGTATGGCAGCACCTCCATCTTGTAGTGACGAGCCCGAGGCAATGCCACGCAGGCTTGCTTCACCAACCTCCGGAACCAGAGGGCAAGTTTCTCCACATCTAGGTACAACTCGGTGCAGAGGAAGTCCAGCATATATGGTGGCCGATTTTTCATGCGCACGTGATGCTTGGGGCTGTGGATGAAGCACAGCATGTTCCGGACCCTGCAGGCACATTCCAGCACCACACGGATGCGGTAGTCCCTGGCTGGAATCCGCCCCAACGTGGCAAGCTCCCGGTGGAAGCTGTGCCCAGCAGGGGGCTCCAGGGGCACAAGCAGTTGGTAGACAGCGTCGTCTGCCTCACAGGGACTCCAGCCTTCGAAGGCGCTGCCCACACCTATGGCAGGCTGCAGCACTGGCACGAACCTATTTGAGAGGCGCGTTCGCAGGAATCGCAGGAGGTCATCCACCAGCTCCTTCACTACCCTGCTCCTGGACATCATTATCTGCCCAGGCCACTCAATGCACCCCGAAGTAATCCTGTTTCCTTGCTGCTTATTTTCCACACCTTCTCTATCACTGCCTTCCTCTTCTTCCTTGTCCTTCTTGTCTGTGTTGTTGTCCAAGATCTCCTTCTCGCTGCCACCAGAGTCTGCTTCAGGCCTTGTTTTCCTGAGCCACCGCCAGAGCCAAAACAGGAGGATAAGGACTCCAGCAATGGCAGCAAAGAGCACAGCTCCCCAGGTCATGATGCTCTGCTCCTCAGGGCTCTGCTGCACGATCATGGGCACCAGGTTCCTGCGCAGCTGGCTTCTCCTCTCCATCTCCTCCATCAGGCGAGTCATCTCCTCGTTCATCTCCTGCTCCTGCTCCTCCATGCGCTTCCAAGCAGCCTCATCCAGCTTCTCAAGAACCTTCCCTGAGTACAGGAGGAGGCCTTGCAGAAGCAAAGTGAGGAACTTTGGAGCAGCCATGGCCTGCAGGAGAAGGGAGAGAAGGGATTCAGTGGGGCTGGGAAGGAGGGAATTAGTGGTGGAGACCAAGCACAGGAGCAGCAAAGTATGGGTACAGGTAGGGCCTCAAGGGCTGCAGGCATCTGGCATGCTGCAAGGGTCTACATCCAGCCCAGCATCAACAGCACCCAGCTCAGGGTGCTCCTGTGAGCACCTGCTGTGTCAGTGCAGGGTGACGCCTCCTACCCCCCAGGGAGCTACCTCTCATCCACCCTCCCCTCCTGTAGGAATCCTGTCTACCAATCCTGCATGCAAATCACCTTGTGATTGCATTGTGAATTGAGATATGGCCCAACAAAGGGTAACTGGACTGCAGCTGGCCTACAACCATGACCCAAGGGCCCAGCATGGACACCTTCAGGACAAGATCATTTCCAGCCATCAGACACCCCAGGAAGGGAGGATGGTGATACAATGGACTCACCACCTGTTTCCTGATGAGTCTGTGGGCAGGTAAATCGAGAATGAGGAGGCGGACACACACACACACACACACACACACACACACACACACACACACCCATCCATCCAGACCCCTCCCCAAACACAAAGGAATACACAGAAAGATTTCCTGGGGAACCATAGCTGGCTACTTACCTAAGGATGATTTGCTGGGACGATTTCCTGGGGAACCATAGCTGGCTACTTACCTAAGGATGATTTGCTGGGACGATTTCCTGGGGAACAACACCTGGGCACTTACCTAAGGACTAAAAGCTGTATAAAAAGACTTGAGTAATACTGGCAAGACAGAAGCACGGAGACGGCACCACACGCTGGAAACATCACGGGGCAACACAACAGATCTTGGACTCCGAAAACCCTCTCTGCCCCTCAGACCGCTGCTAATATAATTCCTTTCCTACTTTCTCCTTCTTCTCCCTATATCCATTCTTTCTCTCCCTCTCTATATTCTCTCTCTCTGTTTCTGATCCATCCCCTTTAGTTGTGTAATAAATAGTCTAGCTGTTGATAGTTTGGCCTCCTTTGTGCCTCTCGTTTCACAACACAGGAATGGTCAAAAGAACTGAGTCTCTTTCCCTCTCCGCACCGAGACACCTCCCTACACCCACACTTACCGTTAGCCGAAGCTCTACTGAGGCACTGCTGCCCAGTGCCGCAGTTAGAGCTGCTCACCCATTGTGATGTCACAAACCATGCAAGGTGGTGATGCCACGACCACTGGCTCAGTTCAGTGACTCAAAGACACCCAAGACAGCCAAAGCCCTGACCCCTACACTGTGGAAACACAGCTTAGAGAACAGAGTTCCCCGTGATTTACTTTGCCAGGCAGACTGAAGCCCCCATAGAGTCTTATGAAAAATCATCACAGGTGACGTGATCCTTGGACTGGTTGGTGCTCCTTGAGAGCTCCGCCCTCCAGCCAGTTCCTAACCCAGCACAGAGTGTTGCTGTCCAAGCCCCAAGCTGACAGCATAGCCAGAAGTTTGCCGTGGGGGACGGTGTCAAAGGCCTTGCTGAAGTCCAGTTTGTTCAACATATTATGGAAACAATACTTTGCTTTTTTCTTAACCTGTTTCTGTTTCTTCAACTGTTACAGTGGGCACGTGCCTTTAGGTGAGCATTCGTGGCTGAGGTCCATATGGGACCTGTCTGGCCATATGGCTGAAGAACTTGCCCTCTGCCTCAGCGCAGCTCTTAGTGCACACTGTGGGGGGGTGGGGTACAGGTGTCTTCTACAGTCTGGCTGCTTAGGGAAACTGTCTGTATCACCTTGCTGCACCCCAAAGAACATGCCAGGATAGAAAGTTCTCCTGGAGTCCCTTGTCAACTGCAGCTGCATGTTCACGTGTGGTCTGTCAATAAATGCACATGAGGAAATGCAGGGCTTGTTTTAGCAAGACTGAGATAAGGTACTTTTGAATCTATCCTGGAATATTGTGTTATACAGTCAAAACAAGAAAACCTTCAAGTTGAGGAAAATCATATGCTGGTATGCAGAGAAGCAGAGCACGTTTTCATGAGTTAAAACTAGCCAAGCAATCTCATGAATGTGCTGAGAAAAGAAAAGGATGACAGCCACAGATGTTTTACATTTGGAAAGCCGTGATGAAAACGTACTTTCCACTTTCCAGAAAAAAGGAATGTAAAATGTTCAGCAATGAACATTTTGATGGGATCCCATCACTCAACTTTACAACACAAGTCTTTCTCATTCTGTCCATCCCTGCCAGCAAGCCACTAACAACGGGAGTCAGACTGAACAAAGATTAAGAGAGAACAGCAAGAAAAAGCACCCTTCTGTGCCACAGAGTGATGGATTTTGCCATGCAGCTGATAGCAAATGAGACTACTGTTTTTGTTATCATCACTTTAATCTGATACCGAATTGTTTATAGTATACTGATGGCTTATCCATTTAGTAAGATGTCTTGGACTTGGTTGCACAGACAGGGAGGCTCATGACAAATCTGAGAAATCAGATTGATTGCAAGTCAGCAGTCTCAATGATCACTTCTATCCCAAGACTCTTCCATCAATTATTTCTTCTGAGAAAGTAGGGTAGAACATGTCCATCAACCTTAAAGACTTAAAATCTGTACTGTGAAGTGGGAACATCTCTTGGGTTGGGGAGTAAGATACTTGGTTATGTTTTTTCCCCCCAAAGCAAGTCTCCATGAAAGAAAAAATTTAAGCTGTGCTGAAATCTTCTACACAGGAAGACCTAAGAATGTTCATAGCTAATGGAATTACTGTGTGCCTGTGTCCTTTCTCATTTTTTTCTTTATTTCTTCTTTAATAAACTTAGAATAATGATTAATGACCACTAATGTTTATTTTCCTGTGGGTTTTTTAATCAATTTGTCTGCTAAAGCTTGGTAGAGATTTTGTGTCAATGTGTGCTTAAGTATGACTCCCTGGATCAATTTTGTTCCCTGGTTTTGCCTTCCTCAACATTATGAATTATGTTTGGTCTTTTTAAGAGGAAAGCTCTTTCCTGTCAGACTGTCAAGCTGCACTTACTATTCCGGTGTCACATTTACTCTGCTATAGTAACTGATGTAAGTCAGCAGAAAGAATATAGCCATCTGAGTAGCATCTAAAACACTACTCTCACTGTAAGATCAATAAAAAACACCAGGAGCTGACATTACAGTTACGATTGATAGCGCCAATAACTGCAGTCACTCATCTGACCTGTGATTTTTCACAACACAAAAACACGTTTCCTGCTTTTGTACTGTGCCAGGCTGGATTCTTTAGATTATTACACCTGAGTAAGAGTAATATGATGATAGAGTATCAGGCTCGATACTGTTATCACTGAATTAGAGAAGAAGATGAAAATAATATGGTGACTGCATGTACTTTGGCAGACACAGTGTACATAGTACACCAGACACAGCAGTATGTATTTAAGTCAATACATGGTTATTGACTTTAAAAGGTATCTGGGAATTATTCCCTGCTTTAAGCTTTTATTGTAGGCACCCGTGCAAAATTGCAAAGTGATAGCACTCATTTTCTCAGTGCTTCTGCAGGCTGTGTGGAGTTTATTGATTACTTAAATCATATAAAGGAAAAGAAATACTTTCATTTACTGTACTGTTAACAATTACTGAGCAGGGAGGTTTGTGCATGTTATAGCAATCACAGCCAAGGAGGCAGTACTGCCTTCCTTAAAACACACAGAGACATAGGGAAACCAGTGTGAAACCAATTAAACATACCTGGTAATAATAAATTTGCTTTTAAGTATCTCTAAGTACCTTTGGTATCTCTGTCCCCATTGATAGTTTATTTTCTGGTCAGGTGCGCCATTGATTGTTCTGCACTGAAGCTATTTTTTCCTCAGTAGCTTTCCAAACTTCTCCTTGCCTCAATTTTCTTCAGATACAAAAGCTGAGCAAGATTATGTGAAATGCTGCTTAGCAACAGCCCTGTTCCTAAAATGATAATGGCTGAGCACTCCATGTCAGTATCTCTTGAAGGAAGTCAGATATTCGTCCCTTTGCTCCACAGTGTTTCAGGACCTCTCTCTCCTCCACTTCTCCTCCTCTTCTCCATTAAAAAACCAAAAAACCAAACAAAAACAAAAGTAGAATGAAAATTACTCACAATTTCACACTATATATTGTGCTGCCACATGCAACTCATATGTTATTTAGATTTCAGACATCTGTATTTCTCTGTGTGAAAACAAATCCTTATGTTTTATCTCCCTGCAGAGTGGGAAAAGGTACCTAAAAGCACTGACCTTCAGGTACTGGAAGGCTGTTACCAGGTCTCTATGGAAAATAGCAAGGGATTCATTCTTAATCCATTCATCTCTCTTTAAAACACAAAGAGTAGTCCATTTCCATTTCTGCTATAATTGTCCATATAGAAACACTCTTTTTTTTTTTACAACAAATTAACTTGCCACTTAAGGGAAGAGTGCACATCCTCTGCAGAAGAGATGACAGGTCCTGCAGGGGAACAATTTGAACAAACACTGACAGAATAAGAATGACAAGGAACATAAACAGACACAGAAGAGGCAGAAAGCCTCAGAGAGATCAAAAAAGCATTGGCAAAAGGCAGCAAGTCACTGTCTGCTGTAAGGCAAAAAGAGGCTCAAAATGGGAAAAAGTGCATTCTCTGTGTGAGCCCTTGGCTGTGTGAGTGCAGAGGTTCACTGTTCACCAGCAGTGGGAACAGTGAACATACACCAACGTTCTAGGAGTTTGTGATCAAGCAAGTCCTCTGAGGAGGGGGGGGGGGAAATAATGAGAAAAGAAAGAAAGCAGGACAATAAAAGGCAAAGACTGTCAAATCACTGACAAATGTTTCTTATTATGAGGAAAAATGGTCGAGAGCCTGCAGAGGTCACAGTGGACTGGAAGTTGGCAAATACTTCCTAGTTTTCAGAGGGTAAGGTAATTACAGGCCTGTCAATCTCACTTCAAGCCTGATACAATTATGGAGAATGGTAACATGCCACTGATGAACATCTAGATCCAACTCACGAATAGGTCAGACAGGAGCACTAGAGAGATGCTCTTTGCCACTGTAGCAAGCAAGTTTGTGTGGCTAATGCTCCGTTGAAGTTCAAGTGGGTTAGCACTGTGAATAACAACAAAAAGGGTTTTGTAAATGTTAACAGCAATAGAAAAGTCCTAAGTAACACTGGTTCGTTACTCAACGAGGTCTGCCACCCCACAAACAGACAAACACAAAGCAGAGATATTCAATATCTTCTGTTTTGTGTTCCACACCGATGATGGACTCTGAGAGCCCTGGAGTCGTGTGCAGGAAGACTCTTGACTGAGATGATGATGACAGAATTGTGGAATCACAGAATTGCTTGCACTGGAAGAGACCTTCAAGATCTACTTCCAACCCCCCTGCTATAGGCTGGGACACCTCTCACCATACCAGGTTGCTCAAAGCCTCATCCAGCCTAGTCTTAAACACTTCCAGGGATGATACAGGAACCTGTTGTTCCTTGTCTTATTACTGCACACCACCAAAGAGAGCTTGGCCCCCTCCACTTGACACCCACCCTTCAGCTATTGATAGACATTGATCAGAACCCCTCTCAGTCTTCTCAAGACTAAACAGCCCCAAGGCTCTCAGTCTCTCTTCACAGGGCAGATGCTCAAGTCCCCTAACAATCCTTGTACCTCTCCACTGGATTCTTTCCAGCAGTTCTCTCTCTTGAATTGGGGAGCCCAAAACTGGACACAATACTCCAGGTGTGGTCTCAACAAGGCATAGTAGAGGGGGAGAGGAACCACCCTAGACCTGCCAGACACACTTTCCTTGATGCATCCCAGGATGCCATTGGATCTCGTGGCCGTAAGGGCACCTTGCTGACCCATGCAGAACTTTCTGTGCCACCAGCACTGCACGGTCTTTCTCCATCGAGCTGCTTTCCAGTAGGGCAGCCCCTAACCTGTATTGATGCCTGTTTTTCCTCCCAGATGCAGGACCCTGTACTTGTCCTTATTGAACTTCATGAAGTTCACGTTCACCCAGCTCTCAGCCTGTCCAGATCTCACTGGATGGCTGCACAGCCTGAGGGGTGTCAGCCAACCCCCAGTTTTGTGTCACCAGTGAACTTGCTGAGGGTACTCTCAATCTCTTCATCCAGGACATTGATAAAGGCATTGAGCAAAACTGCAATCAGTACTGATCCCTGGGGAACACCACTGGCCACAAGCCTCCAAGATGACTCTGTGCCACTGATGGCAACCCTCTGAACTCTGTTGTGGAGCCAGTTTGCAATCCACCTCATGGACCAGCTGTCTGTGTCGCATTTCCCACTCTCTGGTGAGCAGTGACAGGACATGAGAAAATGAAATTCAGGGGAAGATCTGAGTGGCCCTTAGGAAAAGGTTCTTCACTGAGAGGGTGTGAGAGGGTGGTCAGTTGCAGTAACAGGTGGAAGAGGTGCGTTGCAGAAGTGGTCATGGCACCAAGCCTGTCCAAGTTCAAGAAGTGTCTGGACATTGCTGTCAGTGATATGGCTTAAATTTAGTTAGCTCTGCAGTGAGAGGGGAGTTGGACTCAGTGATCCTCCTTATAGGTCTCTTCCAACCTGAGATATTCTAGAACTCTCTTTGTCTGCCCTGAGGGTCGGGGAAAGGGAGCAAGCACTGAGGTGAGAGCACTCAGCCAGGATGACATCTGTGCTTCTCTGCTATCAGTAATTCACATTCATGGTTGGGCAAGTTATTGTGAAGTCCTGTCTGGGCAGTCTGGATCTGTCAGCGGTGAAGAAAAGATTGTGAGGATCTTATTAGGGGCAACTTGGAGGCCTTGACTGTAGTGGGTTTTCATTTACAATGCCTTTTTCATCCTATGTCTGTTAGACTGAGACCAGTCTAACGGTTTGTATTACCAGGACTTTGTTGGTCCATAAGAAATTCAATTTCTCTTGCCCCTAACACACAGCATGCCCTGTACACTATAGTGAGACTGTCTTTGGCAGCTCACTTCTGTGCTCATCTATAAAGACACCTAGAAAATCAGACAGTTATAAAAGGGCCTCCCTTAGAGGACTACTAAATAAAGAAAATATATGAAAAGATGAAGAATTTATATCATTTCCTAGCCTGAAAACTCAAAGTCAGATCCTTTCAGCATTAAATTATCATTGTCTGTTTAGTCATCACTCCTACTACTCTTTACCAGAAGTCTGAATTTACTCCTTGAGCTTCCAGTTTTCCCATCTGATTCCTAAAAATGATTGCTAAACAATATTCTCATCATTCCATGCTGCTTATCTCAGTGGCATCATGTTATCAACTCCAAAACTTTATAAGCTATTCTTCACTTCAGTCAAATTATCTTTGTTGAAAATGGTTTTCTCAATACCTTCCTATCTGAGCTGTAAAATTACGTTCTCCCAAGGAGGATGTGGTAGGTTGAGAGAGGGCCTAGGCTACTGGAAGGAGACACTTCTGTGTTGTGGGACTTTGCCAGCGGCTGTGAGAGCCTCTGCTCTGGGGATGCTGTTTAACTGTGTCTTACCTCATTATGTCTCTTGATTATGGCAAGGTTAGAAAGTCCTTTGCTTCCAATCAGATGAGCTGTTGAGGAGACCTCAGAGAATAAACACATCTTCAACCACCCAGATACAAAATGTCCAGCAGAGAAGCTTTGAAATAGAAATCATCTAGAGCTCATCTTTGGAGGCCATGCAAAACATAGCTACACACACAGCACCAATTTTTTTCTGAAACAGGTCTAGAGATAACTGAGCTTTGAAATGTTTAAAACTTTCTATTTCATTTCATTTTAATTATTCTTTGTATTTTCTTCTTTTTCATTTTTTTTCCTTCTATTTCTTTTTTCCTTTCATTTTCTTTTTATTTTTTTCCTTCTTCTTTCTCTTTTCCTTCTTCTTCCTATTTGCTTTCTTTTTCTTCTTTTTCTTTCTTCATCTTCTTCTTCTTCCTCTTCTTCATTCCCTTTTTCCTTTTCCTTTTTTTCCTTTTTTTCCTCCGGTTTCTAGAGGGACCTGGGCCGTGGAGGCCCGCATCACGGTGGCGTTCGTGGGTTTGGTGTCCCGGGTTCCGGTGTTCCGGCAGCGGGTCCGGCGCTGCGAAAGGACGTAGCATTTGTCTTGTGGTAACCGGGAGATCCTGGTGCTTTAGCGTCTAGTGGCTGGGAGGCCGGCGTTTCCCACCTGCCGCGGCTCGGAGCCAGCGCTTCACTGCCGCGGCTCGGTTTTGATCCCCGGGCAGTGATTAGTGATCAGGAGAATGGGACAAAAGAAAAGCAAGTCATCGGAACTCCCTCCCATTGCCCCCCGCCCCGAGCGCCTTAGGGATGATGGCACAGTATTGCGATGATGAGGAGCTGAGAAAAGGAAAACCAAAGGAAAAAATGGTTTAGTACTGTGTGCAAGTATGGCCAAAAAACCCATTAAGACCTTACGTGTTTTGGCCCATACTTGGATCTTTTGATGATTGGATTTGCCGAGCTCTGAAGCATCATGTGAATTCTAAGAAGTGTTTTAGTAGGGAAGAAGCTGACTATGTTGCTAGTTTGGATGAGGGCTTCATGCCCTACCCCTGTTCCCATATTACATTAACAACTGAGGAGAAGGAGAAGGAGAAGGACAAAGACAAGGAAAGGGAGAAGTGTGAATCTTTGGAGAACTCACCACCACCTTCCCAGAACCTGAACAGGGGTCCCCTGCAACCAACAGCCCCCCTTCCTGCTCATTCACCACCTCAAAGAAGCAGGGTTAGGAATGAACAAGAAGAAGGTAATATAGGTTTGCATCCACTTAGGGAAGTGCCTATGGGGGGGCATCGGGGAGGAATAGGATTTGTCACTCTCCCTGTGAATACATCAGATGTCCAGAGTTTCAAGAAAGAGACGGGCACCCTCTTAGATGATCCCCTAGGTGTAGCTGGGAGGCTGGACCAATTTTTTGATCCCAATATATATACCTGGAGAGAGATGCAGTCTATTTTGAGGATCCTATTCACTGCAGAGGAAAGAAACATGATCAGACAGGCTGGCATGAGAATATGGGAGAGGCAGAATCAAGGGGGGCCACCAGGAGACCAGAATCAAGCTCCTCAGTGGCACCATCAGCAGCCCTGAGGGAGACAGAATATGGGAGACCTGAGAACTATAATAATACAAGGAATTAAAGAAGCTGTGCCCAGGAAATTTTGATAAAGCCTCTAGTGAGCATCAGAGGAAGCCTCCTACAGAGTGGAGGGTAAGATTAAAGAGAAGCTTGCAGATGTATTCTGGAATAGATCCCCATTCTGCAGCTGGAGTGATAATTCTCAGGACACAGTTTGTGGCAAAACCATGGGAAGATATTAGAAAGAAGTTGGAAAAGATAGAGAATTGGCAAGACAGAGGTTTGGAGGAATGACTACGTGACGCTCAGAAGGGGTTTGTAAGGAGGGATGAAGAGCAACAGAAGGCAAAAGCTGGAATGTTGGTAACTGCTGTCAGGGAAAGTCAGAAATCAGGCAGCTGCTCGGATTTCTGGGGTACTGTCGAATCATGGATAGAGAGGTTAGAGAAGGTAAAATTCCTATCTGAGAAATTAGCCCTCAATAATAACAACATTAAATGGTGTCCAGAAGATGATGAGTGATTGGATTAACTAAAAAGAATGTTGGTTGATGCCCTGTTTTAAATTTGTCTGACATGGACAAACCATTGACCTTTTTGTAAGTACATCTAACCAAACAGCATATGGGGTGTTTACCCAGGACTGGGCTGGAAGTGAAAATCCTGTTGGGCATTGTTCCAAGTGATTAGATGCTGTAAGTAGGTGAGGGCCAATTTGTTTCTAAGCTTTAGTGGCAGCGGCCTTATTAGTAGAGGAGGCCCAGAAAGTAACGTTTTCTTTTTGTTCTTGTCCCAGATCCCACCTTCGGGATTCCCCATCCATGAAATTCAAGCTGGGGGTAAAGTGTTAATAAAAACTGGGAAAGGAGAGTCGCTAATTTCCCTCTGGGAAGGATCTTTTCTTGGTTTTGTTAACAACAGGTACAGCTCTCCGTACTGCAGAAAAAGGGGGGACACATATTTCGTGAGTAGAAGGAAATGGGCCTCTGAACCTGACTGACTGCACAGAAAGAGCAAAACCTGCTTCAGCGTGAATTCCACATTACTTACGCAGATGGTCTGAAGGACCTCCGAGCCTGCAGTTAGTGCTGACAGATCAGACAGGTACTCAAATAAATGTAACAGCTCAGTCTGAAGGCTCTGGAGCTCACCAGACCAAGCCACCTTTTGAAATATCTGATATTGTGTGACATCGAATCTGCACTGCAAGAAACCATCAAGGAAAGCCCCCGTTTCGTTCCGTGTACGAAACATCCTGGGACTTGATGTCACTGGGGATGGGTACCTTGTAAATGTTTTAGATTGTTAGATTGTTGTAAGAAATGTTGTAAGAAATGGTCTTTGTTATAATCGAGGAGTATTTTACCCTGAGTGCTGGGAAGAGACTCCAACTGAAATCTGAAGTCTTAAAGGGATCTGTAGGCTTCCTGGAGAATGTAACTGCTGCCAAGAAGATACCATACCCGGCTGCTGGTTGCAACCCGGTAGGCTGAGGAGGCAAAGTTAACATATACCGGTGGAGCCTAATCTTGATCCTAACCCTAGTTTTGTATAAGGAGTCCAATCAAAATCTAAGACCATGTCCCCAGGTGTGGATAAATTCTTCTCCAACACTAGTAATGGTAAATGGGTTGAATTAGTAATTAGGCCTACTAAAACTTAGAAAAGCGATGGTAATTTTTTTCTGCTGCACTATGATTTTCTGCTATGTATTTTTGCTAGATTATAATGAAAGTAAGCATAGGTGTGAGAAAAGCTGAACAACTATTCACTCGAAACGGGTTAGCTTTAAATTTCTTACGTGCTGGGAGTGTGTGTGGCCATAAATGTAAGCTATTGTAGTTACGTAAATAGGTTTTTTGGACGATGTTTCCTGTGGGTTCAAAAATGTTAACTTCTTGATTACCCCGCCCGAGCCCCGCGCTCCCCTGTGCCTCGCCTCGCCTCGCCTCGCCGCGGCGCTGCCCGGCCGGCTCCGGCCGTTGCTGAGGGGATCGGAGGGGCTCGGCGGCTCAGCCCGCCCTCGCCCCGCTCCTGCGCGTCCCCGCCTCTGTTCCCTTTATTTACTCCGCCTCGCCCCTTTGCCCCTGGAGCTGGTTTTTCGCCGCCCCTGCCTCTGGGCTGCCTGTTCAGCTCGCCCTGCTCGCTGCCCCTCCGCGCCTGTGGCCGTGTCCCCTCTCGCTACCGGCGGGGATGGCGCCGGTGACAGCCTGAGCTGGCAGGGGCCGAGCCCCCCGCCGCCGCGGGAAGAGGAGGAGGAGGAGGAGGAGGAGGAGAGATGAACCGTTCCCAGCCCGGGATCGCGCTGCTGCTGTCGCTGCTGTGGGAGTGCACGGAGGCCAAAAAGCATTGCTGGTACTTTGAAGGATTCCATCCTACATGTTATATATGTCGCTCCTGTGAGGATTGCTGTGGCTCAAGCTGCTGTGTAAGCTCTCTCTATCCAGCGGCTCTGGTATTTCTGGTTCCTTTTGATGATGGGAGTTCTGTTCTGCTGCGGAGCCGGTTTCTTCATCCGACGGCGGATGTACCCTCCTCCACTAGTAGAAGAACCTACTTTTGACGTGTCTTACACCAGACAACGAGTCAACGCTGCATCAGGGTCACAACAGCCTGGAGTGCCGTATTACACAGATCCAGGGGGCCCTGTGAGGAATCCCATGGCGATGGCTTTCCACGTCCAGACCAATAGAAAGAAAAGTTAGGATGTGTAAGTTGCTTTTTGGCAGAGACTGGAGGTATCTGTGGGGGGAAGTCTCCGCGGCCCAGCGCATTGTCTCGCTCTCCTTTCTTTCCCTGCTGCTTGCTCACTTCTTTTTTTCATAAACAGCTCTCAGAAGAAACTTGGAAATTTTCTTCTGCAGCCCATTTATAACAGTCCGTAATCTCAAAGAACTAATTCTTGAGCTTATAAAGTGTGGTGGTTTAGGCTGGGTGCTGGCCCAGATGCCACTGCGCAGGCCACACCTGGGAGGTCCCAAGGGGTGGGCCCAGCCCAGGGGGTGGTCACAGGGACCAGGTATTCCATTCCCATAATGCCCTGCTCCCCTATAAAAAGGCCTTGCAGGGTCTTCACTTGCTCTTTCGTCCCCTGCTGCTGCCTGGGTGAAATGGCGTGAGCTGCCTCCCTTGGGCCTGCCCAGGCCCAGGGCTGAGTTGGGGGCGGGGGAGGAAGGAGCCCTGGGGGGTGGTTTGGGTGTACCCCCAGGTGGGGATGGGATGTTCTTGGGTATGTTCTGGGATCTTTCTCTTTATCATGATGCTTGTGGATCTCTGTAAAACTTTCATTGTTGTTTATTGTTGTTTTCCTATTTAAACTTTCCATCACTTTTGCAATCCGTTTGCCTGAGTCGTTATTTCTGCCTGTGGTGGGGAGGGGATCTGCCCCAACCGATTACATAAAGTCAGTTAACAGATGAAGACCCACAAAAATTCTAACAGTGGGGAAAAGACAAGCAAGGTAGGTTTATTCATTACTTCACCCAATGGAAGAAGGATGAACCACAAACTATTACAAGACAGCTAACACTGAACAAATCCACGGGAATTTTCTTCTCCTTCCAGCCCTATCATCTACAGATGCAATGGAAGACTCTGCTCCAGGAGCTGCAGGGTCAAGAAATAGAAACAAGTTCAGAAAGTCATTATACAAAATCATGGAGAATAGATCTCCTGAATGCTATCATAAATAACAGCCCAGTGCAGCCAAGAAGACCCAAAACTCACTGTTGCTGGGAAAAGCATGACCTATTTCCCTTCTCATTCACTAACTGCTACCAGTAGGGATGGGCTACAGCTGAAATTGTTTTCATTGAACTGGTATGTTAATTCTTAGGAACTTTTCAGAGGTACTAACCACCTGCTGGTTTCAATTGTTTCTGTGGGGAAAAAAATGTTTTGGAAAAAAATGTTTTGGAAAAAGCACATTTTTAAAACCATAGGAATTCTCAGGTTCCATATGGCAGCTACCACCTCAAGTGCCTACACCTCTGCACCACCATAATGAAGGGCACAGTCTTTACCCCTGATATGATCAAGACAGTTTTCATGCACGTCCTCAACACCACCCCCGTGTCAGGCTGGAGCAGAGAGGACTGCCTCATGCGCATGGCAGATGTCATGAGGTACCTGCACTACGCTCTGGAAGAGAAGCAGCTCGACAGCTTCTTCTTTGGCAGTGCAAAGGTGCCCAAGGAGATCATCTTGCCTCCAGACTTCAGAAGATCTAAGCCACCCAACCTCTTTGCGCATCTGGTGCAAGATCAGGCTGCCTACACAGAGGCATTGAGACAGTTTGAGGAGATTGAGGAGGAGCTTTTGGAGAGAGTGATCCCAGGGATCCTAAAGGAAGAGGCGTGCATGGAGCTGTGCCTCAGGAGGTGTATGTCAGCACCTGGAGACTGAGCAGCCTTTCCTCCTCCGTGCCCTCAGTGTCTTCTGGGAACTTTCCCCTCTGTACATAGTGGTAAGTCCTTGTTATTTGAGCAAGTGCTTCAGCTGTGTCTGTGTTTTGCTTTGTTGGGAAACGTGGCCATAGTTTTGCTGACTGCTCTCCTCCCCCAGAGTCAGGATGAGCACCTTGGCAGAAGAGCTGATGTGGTAGGCTTTGGTTTCTCTGATTCTTGTACTAAGGCTTCTGCCATGGGGCAATCACAAGAAATTCTACCCCTAACTACTTCCTCCTGGATCACAGGGGAACTATACTGCTCCCTGATTCAATCTGCCAGCTCAGGAGGCCAGTTGTCTGGAACACAACCTGCCCTGCTATTAAAAATGGAGGCAAAGAAGGTGTTAAATACCTCTGCCTTTTCCTCATCTTTAATTACAATATTCCCCACCATGTCCACTAAGGAGTGGAGGTTATCCTTGCCCCTCCTCTTGCCATAAATATAGAGGTGTATGCAGTATTAAATAAATGTGTGGTTCCATGGGTGGATTTTATTGTTAATCTCAGTTTGTTGAAAAGACTGCACCGCAGGGAGTACTTACAGGTTCTTCTCCTGTTTGTCATTTTTTTTAGGCAACATTAGAGGCATCATGGTCAGACCCACAGCAGTGCTCCAGAAGGAGGATGAGTGTGGTATTCAAACATTAGTCAAGATTGTATTTCCCTGAAGGAAGTAATATAAAAACCCAGAATAAAACCCACAAAACACAGATCTTAACTCTCTCTTAATTTGCTGTTAAAATAATGAAGAAGTTATGTTCCTGTACACAAGTAGACTATTTGGTTAAATACTTTCATGGTTTCTGGCATCTGGGTTCCTAACATCCCAATGTATGTTCATGCTATTCATGTTATGAGAAGAAGGGTTGATCAGAAAGTGGGAACAGCATCTCTATCTATCTCTATCTCTCTATATCCTCTATGTCTGTAACCTCAAAGAACTGTGATTCTTGGGCTTATAAAGTCAGTTAACAGGTAAAGGCCCACAAAAATTCTAACAGTGGGGAAAAGACAAGCAAGGTAGGTTTATTCATTACTTCACCCAATGGAAGAAGGATGAACCACAAACTATTACAAGACAGCTAACACTGAACAAATCCACGGGAATTTTCTTCTCCTTCCAGCCCTATCATCTACAGATGCAATGGAAGACTCTGCTCCAGGAGCTGCAGGGTCAAGAAATAGAAACAAGTTCAGAAAGTCATTATACAAAATCATGGAGAATACATCTCCTGAATGCTATCATAAATAACAGCCCAGTGCAGCCAAGAAGACCCAAAACTCACTGTTGCTGGGAAAAGCGTGACCTATTTCCCTTCTCATTCACTAACTGCTACCAGTAGGGATGGGCTACAGCTGAAATTGTTTTCATTGAACTGGTATGTTAATTCTTAGGAACTTTTCAGAGGTACTAACCACCTGCTGGTTTCAATTGTTTCTGTGGGGAAAAAAATGTTTTGGAAAAAGCACATTTTTAAAACCATAGGAATTCTCAGGTATTGTTTCATTTCTAAAGTGATCATGATTTAGTGTATCAGTACTGACAGAATGAAAGCTCTCACCACATGTTGCTCTGTCTGCTTTCTTGGGGTTTAAAACAAATCATTAATAGTTTCCAGCATGAATAATTGAGAATGAAAATTTGTAGACAGGCAGTCAAAACAATCAGGCATGCTGAGAATTTTGAAACCTTGAGAGGGCTGGCTTAACAACCAACAAACACTATGAAAAAAACACCGAGATAATTACTGAAATCAAAGCTTGATGATCCAGAAAACTATTTACCGACCACATTAAAGAAGAATAAACATTCTTATTTAGTTGATAATGCAACAGTAAAATTGCACAAATCTGAAGTGGGTGTGGGTCATCAAAATGAATCAGTTGCTTGGGTTACCAGACATAACATTCAATCTTCCATTTGTTACATCTACTAGGAGAAAACAAACACTTGTGTAATAACAGCAGAACACCATTTCCAGAAAACTACCTTCCCCTTTCTCCTTAGGAAGATGTTCCTGCATTGCCCTACTTATATCCCAGCTGTAGTGGGTTTACCTTGGCTGACAGCCACTAGATCAGGTTGCTCAAGGCCTCATCCAACCTGGCCTGGAACACTCCCCCGGGAGGGGGCATCCACAGCCTCCCTGGGCAACTTGTTCCAGCATCTCAGTTCTCACTGTAAAGACTTTCTTCCTGATATCTAATCTAAATCAACCCTTCTCAAGCTTCAAGCCATTCCCTCTCATCCTATCACTATCCTATGTATTTGTTTAACATAAAGACCATTCCCCTCCCCACCCTGCTTCATTTGTAGTTATTTTTTATAGTTAGGCTGAAATAAATCAACTGCAGTTGGTCACACTGGGGACAGTTCAAGGACACTGACATCTCTTGACAGCTGAAGGATTCAGAAGGAGAAGTTGTGCAGAGTGCTTGCCCACATGCTGAGTATGTCAGATCCTAGATGTCAGTATCAGTTACGTTGCTGGTCTTTGTGCAACACTTGGCAAGCTATTTTGGTGCTATGTTTTATGCTAGTTTTAACTCCTGACTCTTTAAATTGTAGATGTTTGGGCATATTCTATGCATAGATCTGCCACTCTGGATATTAAACACATTTCCATTCCCAGTTTTAAGGATAAAAACAACAAAACATGACTGTTAAAGTTTGGATTACATATAATGTCAGGTAATTAGTCATGAAGGAAGCACAGCATTTCCATTCCCAGTTTTAAGGGCTTGTGCAGGAGAGACTGACAGATAGGAAGGCTCCTTACCTACTAGATTGTAAGGAAGTGATGTGTAAGCAAAGGAAAAAGGAGATTCGTACTCCACCTGAGGTGCGTTTAAAGCTGTGTTGCTAACTTCTGCAACTACTTCCCAGTCATTCATTCCAGTATATGGTTGAAGTGGAGCTGTAATTTTACCCTTTGTTGCAGTTTACCTGTCCCTCCAGGTAGTTTTGTGCCTACAGAACTGAGTCAACCTGAAATCACTGAAACCTCACTCATGGTCGCTCAGGCTGCTTGTCTACAGCGATGAGGAATCATACAGCCTTCTCCTAGTTAGATTATTAGCAGTTTTGTCAGTCAGTAATTGGTGTCCGTATTGAGTACAATGTACATAGGGAGTACAAGCTTGCTTTCAGATGATTCCTGAGTTTATGGTAAAAAATTCACAATTACAATGTGAATTTCCATGTCATTCTTAGTCTCCCTACTGTTCTATTGAGCATATTGTGGTGGCAACAGGATCGTTCTCCTTTAAATCACCGCTTGTGGAATTCTAAGACCCTGCTCACTGTGGAGCGAGTGCATGTCACCTCATCCAGATAAAAAGGCAGCAATGTGGTTTATTGAGGCAGATTAATAATTTGACAAATTCTGAATGAAATTCATAGCATTTAGCAGAAATTAACAAAGGTTAATTGAGGTTCAGTTTGATACAAGGTCACTGCATTACTTACTGTAATGCAAGTGATTAACGTGATTGGATTAAAATATTTGTGTGAGTATAGAATCACAGCACCATAGAATCATAGACTAGTTTGGGTTAAAAGGGACCTTAATGATCATCTAATTCCAATTCTCCTGCCATTTGCAAGGGCAACTCCTTCTGGACCAGATTTCTTAAGGCTTTGAACTTGCAGGGTCGGAACCTCCACAACTTTAGGCAACACTTTCCAGTGTCTTACCACCCTTGTGGGAAAGTATTTCTTATTAACTTCTAATCTGAATTAAGCTTTTTCCAGTTTGAAGCCATTCCCCCTTGTCCTGTCAGTACATACCCTTTCAAAAATTCCCTCATCAGCTGTCCTGTAGCCCCCTTCAAACACTGGCAGACTGCTATGAGCTGTTGCCAGAGCCTTCTCTTCTCATGGCTGAACAGACTTAACTCTACCAGACTTGAGAGGAGAGGTGCACCAGCCCTCTGACCATTTTTGTGTCCCTCCTCTGGACACGCTCGAACAGTTCCATTTCCTTCTTTCTTTGGGGGCTGCAGAAGGGCAAACAGTAGTCCAGGTGGAGTGTCATAAGAATGGAGTAGAGGGGCAGAATCACCTCTCTGAATCATGCTGAATTTCTTGCTGTGTAGGGGAGAAGAGTAGAAGAGCTCTCATTTAAATAGAATCTTGGCCGTTCTTGCAATTTTCAGGTACTTTCAGCTGGAATCTTCCCCTTTATTTCTGTGCTATAAAGCTTTATTAAGCCTTTATAAAGCGATTATTATTTCAATTGTTCTCAAAATTTCTGAATCTCCATTTTATGCTAATCCAATTCTAATACTTGTTGTAATGATAACAGTGAAATAGGAACCTTAGGAGCAGAAATTACTTTCTCCATCAAGCTTGCAAACTGAAGCAGAAAACTTCAGCAAACGAGTTAGGGCTGTGACATGTGTAGCACATACGTGCCAGAAGTGAGACTTCACCTGAAGTTCAAAGCCTCTTTAGGCGCCCTTCATTTTGTGGTGGGTTGAAATTAACGCCCCAAACATTCACTTTGCCAGACCAGCTCAGCTGGAAGCAAATGAAAGCTGTATTTCCAGGCCAACCTACAATCTCCCACGGAATGCAATTAATATATACAAATATACAATATTTACAATATTTTACAGATATTTACAATTAACAAACAACACGAGAAGCCTGTGGTCAAGAGACCAGGGAAGCTGTCTCTCTGCCCCTCCCACCCCCTCTGGGCTACAACCTCCCTTCAGGTAGTTGTAGAGAGCAATAAGGTCTCTCCTGAGCCTTCTCTTCTCCAGGCTAAACCATCCCAGCTCCCTCAGCCTCTCCTCGTAGGGCTTGTGCTCGAGGCCTCTCCCCAGCCTCATTGCCCTTCTCTGGACACGTTCAAGAGTCTCAATGTCCTTCTTAAATTTAGAATTATCTTTATTTCCCTTTTCAATTGTCAATTTATTGACATTTTCCTACTTTTCTGATCAAAATCTGTAACAAAATTGTAAAGATATAGCCTGAAACTACCACACATCCAGAAAAAAGGGTTGAATAGAACAAGAAAGAATTGTAATCTGGTTTAGAATGCATGAGAAAGGTGGAGAAGTCTGCAGAAATTTAAATAGAAACTATCAGGGATCCATAAACAGAGTTCACAGTTCTGGGAAAAAATGGGGTTTCTGCATTTTCAAGCCATATGATTTATAAGGTGCTGTGAGTTCCTTCCACCCTGTTGAAGCCACTGTTCTGAGGGCAGCTGCTGGGTATGTGCAGAGTGCAGGAGTTCTTAGCTGACCAATTGCACGCTGCCTAGAGCAGAACAAGAACACCCATGTGTGCCAAGAACAGCATCCTCACGTTGTCACCCCTGCATTGGAACATGCTGCAGAAGCCACCTCCTTGACGTGCTGACACCTCTTACTGGGAAAAGATTTTAGCTTCTATATCTGGTTGGATTTTACTGCTTGGTTGATAGCAAAGACTATAAAAACAGCCACTCTGAGATAGAAGGGGGCTGGGGGGTGGGGGGGAGGGTAGGGCTGCTGGGGGCTTCTGTTTCTGTTAGCTACTTCTTCTGCCTAGGACTTTGGTGTAAGGATGCTGCTAAGCGTATACTCAGGACTTCTGTTAGCTGCTTCATCTGTTAAGGGCTTCTGGGACTTCTGTAAGTGGGACTCTAAGAATATGTAATGCAAGGGATTCTACAACACAGCAATAAAGGATTTCTGGGAGGACTTCTCAGGTTCTCTGCTCTCTGCTTTTCTGGAACACTGCTGCAACGGGGTTCATGCCTTCATTGATCACCCAACGGACTCTGAATCAGGAGACCACCACCCCCCAACCTTGCCCCTCCCCCACATGGAATTGTTACTACTTATCTGCCTGTAGCACGTTGGGATGGATGCCTGACATTGGAACTACAGGCAGGGTATATTGAACTTTCAGTCATTTTTTGTAGTAACCCTGGTGATGATTTGGAATACTCTCAGGCTTCTCGTCTTTCTAATGAATAGCATAGGAGTTCGGGAGATTGCTTGCCAGAAAAGTGTTGAATGCAGTCCCAAGGAGTCTAAACAAATATAAACCCTGTTCAGATGAATTTTCCTAGATTTCAGAACTGTGTATAGTACTGGCTGGAGGGCTGAGCCCAGAGAGTAGTGGTGAATGGTGCCACATCCAGCTGGAGCCAGTCACTAGTGGTGTCCCCCAGGGACCAGTGCTGGGCCCCGTCCTGTTCAATATCTTTATTGATGATCTGGATGAGGGGATTGAGTGCATCATCAGTAAATTTGCAGATGACACCAAGCTGGGGGCAGGAGCTGATCTGTTAGAGGGTGGGAGAGCTCTGCAGAGGGACCTTGGCAGGCTGGACAGATGGGCAGAATTCAACAGGATGACATTCAGTAAGTCCAAGTGGCGGGTGCTGCACTTTGGCCACAACCCCATGCAGTGCTACAGGCTGGGGTCAGAAAGCAGCCAGGCAGAAAGGGACCTGGGGGTACTGATTGACAGCTGGCTGAACAGGAGCCAGTAGTGTGCCCAGGTGGCCAAGAAGGCCAATGGCATCCTGGCCTCTATCAGAAATAGTGTGGCCAGCAGGAGCAGGGAAGTCATTGTGCCCCTGTACTCTGCACTGGTTAGGCCCCACCTTGAGTCCTGTGTCCAGTTCTGGGCCCCTCAGTTTAAGAAGGACGTTGAGACACTTGAATGTGTCCAGAGAAGGGCAGCGAGGCTGGGGAAAGGCCTCGAGCACAGCCCTGTGAGGAGAGGCTGAGGGAGCTGGGATTCTTTAGCCTGGAGAAGAGGAGGCTGGGGGGAGAGCTTCTTGCTCTCTACATCTACCTGAAGGGAGGTTGTAGGCAGGTGGGGGTTGGTCTCTTCTCCCGAGCAACCAGCACCAGAACAAGGGGACACAGTCTCAAGCTGTGCCAGGGGATGTTTAGACTCAAGGTGAGGAGAAAGTTCTTCCCAGAGAGAGTCAATAGCCATTGGGATGTGCTGCCCAGGGAGGTGGTGGAGTCACCGTCCCTGGAGGTCTTCAAGAGGAGATTGGACGTGGCACTCGGTGCCATGGTTTAGTAGTCATGAGATCTTGGGTGACAGGTTGGACTTGATGATCATTGAGGTCTTTTCCAACCTTATTGACTCTATGATTCTGTGATTCTATGCCTACAAATGTATACACTCTACCCTACGTGTAACTATCAAAAAAAGAAAAGGATAAAAAAAAGGTGTTGCATAAATAAGCCAGGTTAGGATTTTATTCTTAGTTTGGAGAAAACCCACTTTTGTTAATACCAAAATGCTCAAGAGAAGCTGTACCTTTTTATTCTATAATGTACTTTCAATAAGAGTTTAATGCTATGGACTCAAAAAACCCACCTATGGTCTAGTTGATTAGGTGGTGTTGGATGATGGGTTGGATGCCATGATCTCGAAGGTCTCTTCCAAGCTGGTTTATTCTATTCTAATATTCTCATTCTAAATTGCTCTGCTTAGTTTCTTGGAGGTTTTGTGTGTCTGTGTGTTTTGTTGTTGTTTGTTTTGGGGGGGTTTGTGTGTTGGGTTTTTTTCATGGTGATTTGGTCTGGGTTTTTTGTTTGTTTGTTTGTGGGGACTGTTTTCTGTTTTGTTCACATTTGGTGGGTTGGTTGGTTTGGTTTAGGTTTAAACCTTGTGCAGTTTTTTTATTTCTATTGAGTATGTAAAGCTTTAGCCAAAACAGGTATTTGACTCAGGCCATCTGCTTCAAAGAGAATGCTTAAAATGATTGTCAAAAGGTTCAACTGCTCTGTTTTCCAATTACTCTTCCTTTTTTTATGTCCTTCCATAGATGTAAAATTTAGCTTTATGCTTGGCCTAGGCAAGGCAGACAAGGTGTGAAGCATGAGGACTGAACACCAGTAATGATATCTGTTTTCCACTGTGTAGTTATTTATCTTACTGTGAGATGGTGTGGGGCTGTTTGGGGTTGGTTTGGGTTTTTTGCAGATTGAATTACCCTGCTCAACAGCTCATCCTGTCAAGGAGTGCCTTGACAAATCTAGGATTTGTTTCAGGCAAACTGAGACACAATCAGATTTTAATCCTCTACCAAACTGAACATCAACTGTCAACTGTCAGCTCCTGTTCTGTGTTTGTAAAGATCAGTTTGTGGAAGTTATCGATTTCTTTCTCACTCTCCCTAATGCTTCTTAAGCTACTCACCTCTTCCCTGAGCTCCAT